>NC_135759.1:30601735-31060979 GCF_052425735.1 Oculina patagonica | reverse complement strand
TCAATTGAAAAATAAATCTAGCACACAGGTGGCGCTCTCTGTTGCTGCGGGCCGTTAGAGGTGCCGCCAACGCCTTTTTTGCAACTCGTTTCGCGAGAGGGGTAAGAAAGGCGTCTTGCGTTCCGCACACACATGTAAATTAGGAGTTGTGGACACAAATTGTGACAAGGAGCGAGGCGAGCCCGGGCGAGCCGAGCGAGTTGTCACGGTTTGTGCCACAACTCCTAATTTACATGTGTGTACGGAAACTGTTCACAACGTTCGCATACGGTAAATAATAATGTCACTTAGAAACAACTATGACATTGTCTCTAGTGTTCTTTAAAGAGCGCAATAAAACTGAACTAACCATAGCAAATCCCAAAAACGAATAATTCCACCCTTCTACTCCGAAGATGTTTATGTTAATTCTCCTTACTGGCTGTATACATTTCTTTCAATGTTAGTTCGGAGAAATGAGACATGTAGAGAACAGTTTCAGTATTTTCAGTATTTTACGTCGGTTTTTGACGTCTTAACCAAATAAGTTACACACTCCATACAGGTAAATGTTTATAAACATCAGAACATGTCACGCAATAACAACACCGTTTTTAAACCGTCTTTCATCTAATTGGAAGTTTTTATTGCTTCAGCTTACAACTTGACCAAAAGAAAGAATATACTATATCCCTTGACCACACCAAACTTCAGCTTTATAGCGTACATAGTTTTTGGGTTATGGAATATTTTATGCTCTATGCCCGACTCAGACAATCCCCGTCAATACCCTTGGGAAGGTCGTCAAGTTTGCACTCCCCTCCCCCCTCATTCAATGTTGAAGTCTACCTACAGACCTCAATCACAGCATATTGTCTATCATAATGTTCAGAAATACTTCAACGTTGATATGGGGGAGAGGGGGGGGACCAAACATCTTGTGTAGCTACCTAGAGACTACATTTATGTCGAAGTTTTTGAATTTGCGGTGTATATGTGCAACCTTCCCAAGAGGTTATGTCTGGGATTGTCTGTGAAATGACTGGGTGTGGTAGTACATCTCGGGGTCTTTACGGACTGAATTGAAAGTGTTACATGCCATCTTAATGGATGAAATTTTCAGACGATGTTGTGTATTAGCAGGCACTTTCTCCAAAGTAAACAGAATTAATTTTTCATTAAATAAAATTGGAGTTGGACGAGTTGATTGACGGTTGGAAATTATTGTTGTGTTCACAACATTGGAATTAAGAGATGTTAAATGTGAGATGGAAATTCATACGGTTTTGGCGACCAATTCCACCAGCTGAGCAGTTAAACTTGGTACCGTGTGGACACTGCTTTGCTCGCTTAGTTTTGGACAACGTCGAATAATAAATGTTATCTCTATTGTCAGCTGTCAACACCTTGTTAACAAGTTGTGTATCGCAGACAACAGTACTCCGGGAAAATACAACAGTACTCCATTAATGTTTCCGAAATTACAGCGCTCGGAGTTGATTTAACAGGAAAGTACGCGGACGTGGTTAATGTTTATAAAGAAATATTTCGTTGGCATGAAACTTGAAGTACATGTTGCTTTATGAAGGGGAAAACACACAGTACTCCATCAAAACAAGGTAATGAAATGTTATCATTCTCATTATCTTTTAAACTCGAGTTTTCAATGGAGTACTGTTCAAAATCACTCAAAAACGTAACTTCAAGATAAAAGCTTCGTCTCACTTGCTTGGAGTTTCACTGCCTAACTTATATTTAAGAAAAGCTGCATTAAATATCTTAAAATAGCGTTCTTTGGCGCGATTTTCTCATGGAGAACTGTGGAGTACTGTCAGACGAAATGTTTACAGTGTAATTAAGTTTACTATTCCTCGCCTGCGAGAAGTCACGGAAACTGTTCACAACGTTCGCATACGGTAAATAATAATGTCACTTAGAAACAACTATGACATTGTCTCTAGTGTTCTTTAAAGAGCGCAATAAAACTGAACTAACCATACCAAATCCCAAAAACGAATAATTCCACCCTTCTACTCCGAAGATGTTTATGTTAATTCTCCTTACTGGCTGTATACATTTCTTTCAATGTTAGTTCGGAGAAATGAGACATGTAGAGAACAGTTTCAGTATTTTCAGTATTTTACGTCGGTTTTTGACGTCTTAACCAAATAAGTTACACACTCCATACAGGTAAATGTTTATAAACATCAGAACATGTCACGCAATAACAACACCGTTTTTAAACCGTCTTTCACCTAATCGGAAGTTTTTATTGCTTCAGCTTACAACTTGACCAAAAGAAAGAATATACTATATCCCTTGACCACACCAAACTTCAGCTTTATAGCGTACATAGTTTTTGGGTTATGGAATATTTTATGCTCTATGCCCGACTCAGACAATCCCCGTCAATACCCTTGGGAAGGTCGTCAAGTTTGCACTCCCCTCCCCCCCTCATTCAATGTTGAAGTCTACCTACAGACCTCAATCACAGCATATTGTCTATCATAATGTTCAGAAATACTTCAACGTTGATATGGGGGAGAGGGGGGGACCAAACATCTTGTGTAGCTACCTAGAGACTACATTTATGTCGAAGTTTTTGAATTTGCGGTGTATATGTGCAACCTTCCCAAGAGGTTATGTCTGGGATTGTCTGTGAAATGACTGGGTGTGGTAGTACATCTCGGGGTCTTTACGGACTGAATTGAAAGTGTTACATGCCATCTTAATGGATGAAATTTTCAGACGATGTTGTGTATTAGCAGGCACTTTCTCCAAAGTAAACATAATTAATTTTTCATTAAATAAAATTGGAGTTGGACGAGTTGATTGACGGTTGGAAATTATTGTTGTGTTCACAACATTGGAATTAAGAGATGTTAAATGTGAGATGGAAATTCATACGGTTTTGGCGACCAATTCCACCAGCTGAGCAGTTAAACTTGGTACCGTGTGGACACTGCTTTGCTCGCTTAGTTTTGGAAAACGTCGAATAATAAATGTTATCTCTATTGTCAGCTGTCAACACCTTGTTAACAAGTTGTGTATCGCAGACAACAGTACTCCGGGAAAATACAACAGTACTCCATTAATGTTTCCTAAATTACAGCGCTCGGAGTTGATTTAACAGGAAAGTACGCGGACGTGGTTAATGTTTATAAAGAAATATTTCGTTGGCATGAAACTTGAAGTACATGTTGCTTTATGAAGGGGAAAACACACAGTACTCCATCAAAACAAGGTAATGAAATGTTATCATTCTCATTATCTTTTAAACTCGAGTTTTCAATGGAGTACTGTTCAAAATCACTCAAAAACGTAACTTCAAGATAAAAGCTTCGTCTCACTTGCTTGGAGTTTCACTGCCTAACTTATATTTAAGAAAAGCTGCATTAAATATCTTAAAATAGCGTTCTTTGGCGCGATTTTCTCATGGAGAACTGTGGAGTACTGTCAGACGAAATGTTTACAGTGTAATTAAGTTTACTATTCCTCGCCTGCGAGAAGTCACGGAAACTGTTCACAACGTTCGCATACGGTAAATAATAATGTCACTTAGAAACAACTATGACATTGTCTCTAGTGTTCTTTAAAGAGCGCAATAAAACTGAACTAACCATAGCAAATCCCAAAAACGAATAATTCCACCCTTCTACTCCGAAGATGTTTATGTTAATTCTCCTTACTGGCTGTATACATTTCTTTCAATGTTAGTTCGGAGAAATGAGACATGTAGAGAACAGTTTCAGTATTTTCAGTATTTTACGTCGGTTTTTGACGTCTTAACCAAATAAGTTACACACTCCATACAGGTAAATGTTTATAAACATCAGAACATGTCACGCAATAACAACACCGTTTTTAAACCGTCTTTCACCTAATTGGAAGTTTTTATTGCTTCAGCTTACAACTTGACCAAAAGAAAGAATATACTATATCCCTTGACCACACCAAACTTCAGCTTTATAGCGTACATAGTTTTTGGGTTATGGAATATTTTATGCTCTATGCCCGACTCAGACAATCCCCGTCAATACCCTTGGGAAGGTCGTCAAGTTTGCGCTCCCCTCCCCCCTCATTCAATGTTGAAGTCTACCTACAGACCTCAATCACAGCATATTGTCTATCATAATGTTCAGAAATACTTCAACGTTGATATGGGGGAGAGGGGGGGACCAAACATCTTGTGTAGCTACCTAGAGACTACATTTATGTCGAAGTTTTTGAAATTGCGGTGTATATGTGCAACCTTCCCAAGAGGTTATGTCTGGGATTGTCTGTGAAATGACTGGGTGTGGTAGTACATCTCGGGGTCTTTACGGACTGAATTGAAAGTGTTACATGCCATCTTAATGGATGAAATTTTCAGACGATGTTGTGTATTAGCAGGCACTTTCTCCAAAGTAAACATAATTAATTTTTCATTAAATAAAATTGGAGTTGGACGAGTTGATTGACGGTTGGAAATTATTGTTGTGTTCACAACATTGGAATTAAGAGATGTTAAATGTGAGATGGAAATTCATACGGTTTTGGCGACCAATTCCACCAGCTGAGCAGTTAAACTTGGTACCGTGTGGACACTGCTTTGCTCGCTTAGTTTTGGAAAACGTCGAATAATAAATGTTATCTCTATTGTCAGCTGTCAACACCTTGTTAACAAGTTGTGTATCGCAGACAACAGTACTCCGGGAAAATACAACAGTACTCCATTAATGTTTCCTAAATTACAGCGCTCGGAGTTGATTTAACAGGAAAGTACGCGGACGTGGTTAATGTTTATAAAGAAATATTTCGTTGGCATGAAACTTGAAGTACATGTTGCTTTATGAAGGGGAAAACACACAGTACTCCATCAAAACAAGGTAATGAAATGTTATCATTCTCATTATCTTTTAAACTCGAGTTTTCAATGGAGTACTGTTCAAAATCACTCAAAAACGTAACTTCAAGATAAAAGCTTCGTCTCACTTGCTTGGAGTTTCACTGCCTAACTTATATTTAAGAAAAGCTGCATTAAATATCTTAAAATAGCGTTCTTTGGCGCGATTTTCTCATGGAGAACTGTGGAGTACTGTCAGACGAAATGTTTACAGTGTAATTAAGTTTACTATTCCTCGCCTGCGAGAAGTCACGGAAACTGTTCACAACGTTCGCATACGGTAAATAATAATGTCACTTAGAAACAACTATGACATTGTCTCTAGTGTTCTTTAAAGAGCGCAATAAAACTGAACTAACCATACCAAATCCCAAAAACGAATAATTCCACCCTTCTACTCCGAAGATGTTTATGTTAATTCTCCTTACTGGCTGTATACATTTCTTTCAATGTTAGTTCGGAGAAATGAGACATGAAGAGAACAGTTTCAGTATTTTCAGTATTTTACGTCGGTTTTTGACGTCTTAACCAAATAAGTTACACACTCCATACAGGTAAATGTTTATAAACATCAGAACATGTCACGCAATAACAACACCGTTTTTAAACCGTCTTTCACCTAATCGGAAGTTTTTATTGCTTCAGCTTACAACTTGACCAAAAGAAAGAATATACTATATCCCTTGACCACACCAAACTTCAGCTTTATAGCGTACATAGTTTTTGGGTTATGGAATATTTTATGCTCTATGCCCGACTCAGACAATCCCCGTCAATACCCTTGGGAAGGTCGTCAAGTTTGCGCTCCCCTCCCCCCTCATTCAATGTTGAAGTCTACCTACAGACCTCAATCACAGCATATTGTCTATCATAATGTTCAGAAATACTTCAACATTGATATGGGGGAGAGGGGGGGACCAAACATCTTGTGTAGCTACCTAGAGACTACATTTATGTCGAAGTTTTTGAAATTGCGGTGTATATGTGCAACCTTCCCAAGAGGTTATGTCTGGGATTGTCTGTGAAATGACTGGGTGTGGTAGTACATCTCGGGGTCTTTACGGACTGAATTGAAAGTGTTACATGCCATCTTAATGGATGAAATTTTCAGACGATGTTGTGTATTAGCAGGCACTTTCTCCAAAGTAAACAGAATTAATTTTTCATTAAATAAAATTGGAGTTGGACGAGTTGATTGACGGTTGGAAATTATTGTTGTGTTCACAACATTGGAATTAAGAGATGTTAAATGTGAGATGGAAATTCATACGGTTTGGCGACCAATTCCACCAGCTGAGAAGTTAAACTTGGTACCGTGTGGACACTGCTTTGCTCGCTTAGTTTTGGAAAACGTCGAATAATAAATGTTATCTCTATTGTCAGCTGTCAACACCTTGTTAACAAGTTGTGTATCGCAGACAACAGTACTCCGGGAAAATACAACAGTACTCCATTAATGTTTCCTAAATTACAGCGCTCGGAGTTGATTTAACAGGAAAGTACGCGGACGTGGTTAATGTTTATAAAGAAATATTTCGTTGGCATGAAACTTGAAGTACATGTTGCTTTATGAAGGGGAAAACACACAGTACTCCATCAAAACAAGGTAATGAAATGTTATCATTCTCATTATCTTTTAAACTCGAGTTTTCAATGGAGTACTGTTCAAAATCACTCAAAAACGTAACTTCAAGATAAAAGCTTCGTCTCACTTGCTTGGAGTTTCACTGCCTAACTTATATTTAAGAAAAGCTGCATTAAATATCTTAAAATAGCGTTCTTTGGCGCGATTTTCTCATGGAGAACTGTGGAGTACTGTCAGACGAAATGTTTACAGTGTAATTAAGTTTACTATTCCTCGCCTGCGAGAAGTCACGGAAACTGTTCACAACGTTCGCATACGGTAAATAATAATGTCACTTAGAAACAACTATGACATTGTCTCTAGTGTTCTTTAAAGAGCGCAATAAAACTGAACTAACCATAGCAAATCCCAAAAACGAATAATTCCACCCTTCTACTCCGAAGATGTTTATGTTAATTCTCCTTACTGGCTGTATACATTTCTTTCAATGTTAGTTCGGAGAAATGAGACATGAAGAGAACAGTTTCAGTATTTTCAGTATTTTACGTCGGTTTTTGACGTCTTAACCAAATAAGTTACACACTCCATACAGGTAAATGTTTATAAACATCAGAACATGTCACGCAATAACAACACCGTTTTTAAACCGTCTTTCACCTAATTGGAAGTTTTTATTGCTTCAGCTTACAACTTGACCAAAAGAAAGAATATACTATATCCCTTGACCACACCAAACTTCAGCTTTATAGCGTACATAGTTTTTGGGTTATGGAATATTTTATGCTCTATGCCCGACTCAGACAATCCCCGTCAATACCCTTGGGAAGGTCGTCAAGTTTGCGCTCCCCTCCCCCCTCATTCAATGTTGAAGTCTACCTACAGACCTCAATCACAGCATATTGTCTATCATAATGTTCAGAAATACTTCAACGTTGATATGGGGGAGAGGGGGGGACCAAACATCTTGTGTAGCTACCTAGAGACTACATTTATGTCGAAGTTTTTGAATTTGCGGTGTATATGTGCAACCTTCCCAAGAGGTTATGTCTGGGATTGTCTGTGAAATGACTGGGTGTGGTAGTACATCTCGGGGTCTTTACGGACTGAATTGAAAGTGTTACATGCCATCTTAATGGATGAAATTTTCAGACGATGTTGTGTATTAGCAGGCACTTTCTCCAAAGTAAACAGAATTAATTTTTCATTAAATAAAATTGGAGTTGGACGAGTTGATTGACGGTTGGAAATTATTGTTGTGTTCACAACATTGGAATTAAGAGATGTTAAATGTGAGATGGAAATTCATACGGTTTTGGCGACCAATTCCACCAGCTGAGAAGTTAAACTTGGTACCGTGTGGACACTGCTTTGCTCGCTTAGTTTTGGAAAACGTCGAATAATAAATGTTATCTCTATTGTCAGCTGTCAACACCTTGTTAACAAGTTGTGTATCGCAGACAACAGTACTCCGGGAAAATACAACAGTACTCCATTAATGTTTCCTAAATTACAGCGCTCGGAGTTGATTTAACAGGAAAGTACGCGGACGTGGTTAATGTTTATAAAGAAATATTTCGTTGGCATGAAACTTGAAGTACATGTTGCTTTATGAAGGGGAAAACACACAGTACTCCATCAAAACAAGGTAATGAAATGTTATCATTCTCATTATCTTTTAAACTCGAGTTTTCAATGGAGTACTGTTCAAAATCACTCAAAAACGTAACTTCAAGATAAAAGCTTCGTCTCACTTGCTTGGAGTTTCACTGCCTAACTTATATTTAAGAAAAGCTGCATTAAATATCTTAAAATAGCGTTCTTTGGCGCGATTTTCTCATGGAGAACTGTGGAGTACTGTCAGACGAAATGTTTACAGTGTAATTAAGTTTACTATTCCTCGCCTGCGAGAAGTCACGGAAACTGTTCACAACGTTCGCATACGGTAAATAATAATGTCACTTAGAAACAACTATGACATTGTCTCTAGTGTTCTTTAAAGAGCGCAATAAAACTGAACTAACCATACCAAATCCCAAAAACGAATAATTCCACCCTTCTACTCCGAAGATGTTTATGTTAATTCTCCTTACTGGCTGTATACATTTCTTTCAATGTTAGTTCGGAGAAATGAGACATGTAGAGAACAGTTTCAGTATTTTCAGTATTTTACGTCGGTTTTTGACGTCTTAACCAAATAAGTTACACACTCCATACAGGTAAATGTTTATAAACATCAGAACATGTCACGCAATAACAACACCGTTTTTAAACCGTCTTTCACCTAATTGGAAGTTTTTATTGCTTCAGCTTACAACTTGACCAAAAGAAAGAATATACTATATCCCTTGACCACACCAAACTTCAGCTTTATAGCGTACATAGTTTTTGGGTTATGGAATATTTTATGCTCTATGCCCGACTCAGACAATCCCCGTCAATACCCTTGGGAAGGTCGTCAAGTTTGCACTCCCCTCCCCCCTCATTCAATGTTGAAGTCTACCTACAGACCTCAATCACAGCATATTGTCTATCATAATGTTCAGAAATACTTCAACGTTGATATGGGGGAGAGGGGGGGGACCAAACATCTTGTGTAGCTACCTAGAGACTACATTTATGTCGAAGTTTTTGAATTTGCGGTGTATATGTGCAACCTTCCCAAGAGGTTATGTCTGGGATTGTAGGCACGTGTCGGTTATAAGACCCTGCCAAGTGACACGTGTCTGGCCACATTGGACCGATCAGCGGTTGAAGTGAAAACGTTCATTTCCCGCCAGTTATTTCCTTCCTTTTTATGTTACCGTATACCGGATTACATCACAAATCAAAACCTTAATCAAATTGAAACTAATAAATTCAATTAAAACGGAATGATCGCTTGGACATCGTTAGGAATTTTGATAATCCGACGTCGTCTGGTTGGTAAGATGGTCAGTAACTTGTCTCAGGGGGTCGATATCAATTGTGGCTTTGCCTTGTTTCTGCCTCCTGTCGCACGGTTTTTTTTTTTTTCTTGCTATTAAATTTTTTTGTTTTTTTTTCTCGTAAATGTAAATTTGTGCTACAGAGAAAATAAACTAAACTAAACTAAACTACCGGCTCTACAACAGTTTGTCTACAAAGGCGAGGAAACTTCAACAAATTTCACTACTAGCTCAAAATTCTATGCATTGAAAATAATTCTAGCGTCATTCTCGATGAATACTAAAAACAATGCTAACAGCTTACATCCCGCTTTCCAAACCCTCCCACGCTTGCTTCTTACATCCTGCTATCCCGAATATCCACTGCTAACATCAAACATCTCGCAATCTTAATCATCCAGCATTCATTTTATATTCCGTATTATTTCAGATATCCTTCTTCCACTATCTCAAACTTTCCGCTGTGTCCGAAATCTCGAGTATCATACCTCCAGCCGTATCAATATGGTGCACAATACGTACATTACTGTAAGTAGTTGAGGGCGAGAGAGAAGAAGCCTAACTGATATATCCAGAAGACACGTTCTGTTGCCAACATTCCGGGCTTGCAACCAGAAGGCTTTTAGCGCGGATTTAGCACAACTGAATATCCAGACATATTGTTTTCAGTTTAATTTTCAAAACACAAAAAAAAACCTTTCCAAAAGCTTTCTTGACCCAGACTGCAGGATTTTTTTTGCAAAAGAAATAAAAAAGATTAAAATCAACAGAAGAAGTGTTCATGCAGTCGACAGAAAGCAAAATAAATTGAATTATAAGTAACACTAGGTTCTAAGTAGCCTGTTTTATTCCTGGTTTTTCTCGGTTCCTGCTTACCACGACAGTCAAGATGCACAAGCCACCAGAATAGTGCGATTCATTCATAACGCGTTGTTTAACAAATTGACATCAGTTTTTTATGCGTCTGTCCTGTTTACTGATGATAAATTTCGTCATAACATTGTCAAAGTGTTGTAGATTCGCGAGCCGCTAGGCGAGCGGATCTACAACAAACTTTGACAATGTGACGAAATTTATCATCAATAACAGGACAGACGCATAAAAAACTGATGTCAATTTGTTTTTTACAATAACAAAAAGCCAAAACTGATTTTAAAACGAAGGAAAGAAATTCGCTCAGTCATTGTAAAAGAGTAATTGACTTCTTCTTTTGCAAATTGCGCAATTATAGTCTCGCGCCGTCACTTTGACTACGCATACGCGATCTTGACCTCTGTGGTCTGCAATTTGTGGCGAGCGCCATATTTGTCTGAAGCGTTTCCTTTTCAGAACCTTCGTGAGGAAATAACGGAAAACGAAGTTGACGAATGGCCAGTTCCCTCTATGAGACGCGCCTGCAGGGTGTTATCAAACATGCACGAGACTTGGCAACGTTGAATACAACTATCATGATTCCCTACAGGCGTGTCTCATAGAGGAAATTTGCCGTTCGTTTAACGTCAAACAAAAACCCCAGGGCCCGGTTGTTCAAAGCACGATTAAGCTAATCCAGGATTAGCGTGAATTTTGAATTCAATTTTAAAACATTTCGTTGAGGTTTTCTTTTTATATTCTTTGTCCCCCAGTTTTGACGTGGATCGATCTTTAATTTCACAAAACATTAGCTATGGAAAAGCCTTCAAAAGGAGAGAAATTAAAAGCTCGATCATCTTTTAATCCTGGGTTAGCGTTAATCGCCTTTCGAACAATCCGGCCCAGAACTGTAAAACTAACCGAGTTAGATTGCAAGAAGATTACAAAGTGCATCCAGTGTAAACCATATTCCGTAACAACTGTGAAAACTGTTGAAAATTCCACCTCAGGAACTCGAAACAAATCTTCGGTCATTGGTCACTGGTCATCAACCAGCGGGGCGAGAGGAATATGAACCCGATTCATAACATTTCCGTGAGTTATTTTCAATATTGAGTTGTGCTAATAACTTTAATGTCAGTTATAGCTTTTCAATTTTGTTGAATTGATCAGAAAAAGTTTTACACATTTTTTAATAATATCTTGTATCAAAATTATGACAAACATTTTGTACTGACATTTAGATAAAAGTTACCACCTTTGAAAAAAGGTCAAAGTTATCTGTAGTTGTCATTTGTGCATATTTTCAGGAAAAGCATGGGACAAAATAGTTATGCAATGTTTTCTAGAGATTTATTTCTTCTGCGGACCAACACACAGCCATTATCTGTAAAGGTAATTGGGGAGCAGGGATAGCGCAGTGGTGAGAGCGCTCGCTTCCCACCAATGTGGCCCGAGTTCGATTCCCGGAGCTGGCGTCATATGTGGGTTGAGTTTTTTGTTGGTGGTCGTCCTTGCTCCGAGGGTTTTTCTCTGGGATCTCCGGTTTTCTTCCTTCCACAAAAGCCAACACTTCTAAATTCCAATTCGATCGGGAATCCGAGGGCCACAGGTTTGTCAGTTGCAAGACTGTTACGTGCAACTCTCGTTAAACAAAGTCGATTTTATTTATTTACGAAGACGGAGATGGATCGTGTACGTACTACGAAGAGGTGGCAATAACATCGCAAGAACTGCACTGGACTGGGGCACCGGAAGGGAAAAGAAGACGAGGCAGACCATGAATGACCTGTATGAGAAGCGTGGAGAGGGAGCGGCAACAACAACAACAGTTGTGCCACAACAGCTGCAAAGGATCGAGAGGATGGAGGTCTATTTTGAATGACCTCAAGCGTCTTTCGGGGCGCGAGAGGTTAAGTAAATAATATATTCCCCTCCCCAAGTTCCTTTCGACATATTACTCTCGCACTATTAACTTAAAGGGACTGTGTCACGGATTTTAGCTAAATTAAGGCATGAGAAATGACCATCAAATTCATTGAAATATGAAACTAACTGCTTAAAACAGTGAAAGCACATATTAATAACACAGCAAATACAAAAGAAGGTAATGATGGCCAAAAATTGACGAAGAGTGAAATGTGGGCTGTGTTAGTTTTGTACAATGTGTGTATTAAGATTGATATTAAATCGATGTGAAACCTAAAGAGCCTCTGAATCCTTTTACGAAACCAGCGAAAACGCCCTATAGCGTTGCCTTCTCTCACATGGTCCTTCAAGCCGGATAATTCCTGTGGTGATATTCTTTCTTCAAGTTGACGACCTATCAAGTCGATGTGATGCCAGTCATGCCACCCAAAGGGAAACTTTTAAAGGAAAAAGGCTATGCGTGAATGACACAGAACCACCGTTCAACGCATCGCTTATGATGTAAACAAGCAATTGGATGCCTCGACCGGCAATGTTATCATCTTGGACGAGAACATTTACATTACATTACACGTGACGAAGCTTCGCCAGCAAAGGGAATCCCTGCATGCCAAATTGGGAACCCTGAAAGTTTTGATGAAGAAATCCTGTCAAATGTAGAAGAGAAGAAAATTGAAGACAAAATCTGCGAAGCAGACCTTGTAAATGAATTGATTCAACTTACAATTGCAAGGAGAAGGAAGGTGTTTACTCAGTAGTCCAGCAGCTAAGCGATTGCAGGTGTTGACAGTTGGACCAGAATTTGGGGGTGTGGTAAATGTTTATTCTGTGGGCAATGACACTGATGGTATTGCAGATCGTTTTCCAAAGGTGTTTTTGGGAGTTGGCAAATTGTCAGGCTACCAACTTAAACTGTACATTGATCTGGAGGGAAAACCTGTAGCACAGTAACCAAGAAGGAATCCTTACCCTCTGAAAGAGAAAGTCACAAAGAAATTATATGAGCTTGTTGATCTTGACATCATTGAGAAGGTTTCAGATCCAACAACATGGGCGAGCCCAGCTGTATTTGCTCCCAAACCAAACAAGGATGAAGGGAAAAGCTAACGATTCCAACAGTGGATGAGGTGCTGGATGAACTGAATGGGAGCACTGTTTTCTCAAAACTTGACATCAACATGGGCTTCCATCAAATTGAGCTAGAACAAGGATCCAAAGACATCAAAACCTTTTCAGCTGGTGATTCACTGTTTCGCTACAAGAGGTTGAGTTTTGGTATTAACAGCGCTCCAGAACATTACCAGAACATTGTTAGACAAAAAATTGCTGGGTGCCCTGGCGCCACCAACATCGCTGACGACTTGTGGTGCATGAATGACAACCAAAGACCATGACAGAAACCTTGTTGCATTGCTTAACCGATTGCAAGAGAGAAAAATAACCCTCAACAAGGATAAGTGCAAGATTGGAATGAATCAGATTGTCTTCATGGGACTTCTTGTAAACAAGCATGCTGTGTGACCGACAGAAGAGAATGTTCATTTGTTGAGTTCCCAAACCACAGGCAGAGAGCTCATCGCAAACCTTGCAATGAAGTTCTTTTAAAAGAAGTGAAACTCCAAGATGGAAAAACTAAACTCTACCCAAAGAAGGTTTACCGTTACAGTAGCATTATTGAGTCACTAAAGATTTTTCTCCAACGTCCTGGTTTTGTATCACGTTGTGAACTGTGGAGGGAAAGAGAAAGGACCAGCATTCCAGGGTTATTGACAGATGTGATCCACGGTAGGGTATGGCGGAATTTTAAGGCTCCAGATGGTTCGCGGTTTATGAGCCATCAAGGGAACTTGGCCTTAATGATGAACGTTGACTGGTTTCAGCCATATAAACATTCGCCATATAGTGTTGGTGTAATTTACCTGGCCTTAATGAATTTACCTCGTGGTGAGAGGTTCAAAAGAGAGAACGTGATAATAGCAGGAATTATTCCAGGTCCAAGTGAACCACAAAGTCTCAACCCATTCCTGGTTCCAGTAGTTGGAGAACTGAATCAACTTTGGAAAGATGGAGTTGAAGTACGTCATTCAGGCTCACCTAGAGTACCTCAAAAATTTTTTGCAGCATTGTTGTTAGTAGAATGTGATGTGCCAGCTGCGAGAAAATTATGTGGCTTTCTGAGACATGGTGCTAAAAGAAGCTGTTCGAAATGTAAAAAGGAGTTCATCCCAGGTAAACGCTTTGGAGACAAAATGAACTTTGGAGGATTTGAAAGTTGCCTTCATCGAACAAACGAAGAACATCGTTCTGAAGCCCAAGAAATTTTGCAAGAGGACACTTACCAGGGGCGTGAGAAGAAGCAAACAAAATATGGTACTCGCTACTCAGAACTAATGCAACTTGAATACTTTGATTGCATCAGATTCACAATAGTTGACCCTATGCATAATTTATTCCTAGGAACAGCTAAACATATGATGAAAAACATTTGGCTTCCAAACAAACTTTTCACACAAAATGACCTTAAAGCCATACAAGATTTAATAGACAACATGAAAGTGCCATCTAACATGGGGCGGATCCCAAACAAGATAGCATCAAGTTTTGGAAGTTTCACATCAGAACAGTGGAAGCTGTGGACTGTTGTCTATTCAGAATTTTCTCAGCAGAAGATTACAAACTGTGGCTTTTGTTTGTGAAAGCTTGCCGAATATTAACAGCCCCCGTCATCACTATTAACTCTCTGTCTGAAGGACATTCTTCACTGATGCAGTTCTGTAAGAAGTTTGAGTCAATGTATGGACAATTGGAAGTCACACCGAACATGCATTTACATTCACATATTATCAACTGTGTAATAGACTATGGGCCAGTGCATAACTTTTGGCTGTTTTCCATTGAACGGTTCAATGGCCTTCTTGGTGACTTCAAGACGAACCAAAGATCTGTGGAAATTCAGCTAATGCGTAAGTTTCTTCGAGATCAAGACATCAGAGACCATCCATTTCCAAGTACATTTTGTGAACACTTTGATCCTATTTTCAGCCAAATGAAAAACACAAGCATGGATCCTCTTCAGGACATGAGTTCCACTGTGGATCTGTTATCTCTATCAGATGGCCCTGTTACCAAATCAAACCTCTGGTTGGATGATGGATCATGTACTTGTATCTCTCCTCACAGAGTAGATAACCTGGATGATGACGAACTTAACTTTTTAATGGAGTCGTATTCAACATTTATTGACGGAGTGGATTTCAGAAATGGAACTGTCATTTTTGATCGTTATGCCTGTGTGGAATTCTGTGGTGAGCGGTATGGTTCCCTTGATTCAAGAAGTGAGCGTTCTTCTTATGTCATTGCACCTTGGGTTGAAGTCGGTGGCCAAGTAAATCCTGACACATCAGATGCAAGGCCTGCAGTTGTCCGGTACTACATAAAACAAAACATTTGCATCCATGGACAGTGGAAAACCCTTGTCATGGCCTATGTTTCCTGGTTTCAGAGGCACCCAGACAGACATAAGCGCCAGAGTGGAAGCACAGAAATATGGTGTAAGGACATTTTTGAGCCATTGGGACCTGCATCGTTCCTTCCTGTTCAAAGGATTCAATGTAAATTTGTTGGAACTGCGCAAACATGGAAAAGAGAAAATGTTCTCTTTGTTTTACCACTAGAAAGAAAAATTTACTTGTAATTAGAATTAACTTGAGCTTTTTGCATGTTGCTACTGACAACTACTGTATTTTACTGGGAAACTCAAAAAACCTTAACACCAGAAATTATGCAATGTTACTACCGGTACATGTATGTTGCAAGGTCAACCACCAGAACAGTAATTTACTCAGTTTTGGTATCGAGTTTTGCTTGCATGTCCTGAACTTTCTTGTGATTGGTCACTAAACAATCAACAACTCCTGCAATATTTCGGGCATTTTCTGAGTTTAGCTGTCAAAACCATGATTGCTGAAAATATTTCTTAAAATTTGTGGTTACAGAAAATATCCATACCTTCCCTAAGGATGGTTCTTCTGTTCAGACCTTCCCACCCCTCTGGCATTTCTAGTTTTGCTTCATACTTCCCTTAAAAGTTTTGGCTTTTGAGACCCCCTCCCCTTAAGAATTTCTAATGACCATCCTTGGGGTGGGTATGGATATTTTCTGGAACCACAAGATTTGTTTGCTGTAACATGACACAAGATCACACTGCATGTATATGTATATGCTAAAAATGCAAATCAAATTTCCTTGATTGCAGTGACTGTCATCAATCTTTTGCAGTTTAGATATTGACCGTATATAATCATAATATTGCACTATTACTGGTGATAAAAACAGGTTTTTTCATTGTCAATTTCTCCTCGGTTTCTAATATCAATCAACTGTCATTATTTATTATCAGTTGGTATCGACTCTAGTTTCATTGATTGGTCATCACTAGATGTAGCAAAACATGTGAGAAGCAACATATTTCCAGGGCATTTTGGATTTTCTATGGAAAAAACCATTTGAAAAACAGCATTTTCTGGTATTTTAAAATGACTTTTTAAATAATGTCAACACCCCCCGTTGGTTTTCTTGTTTTGCCAGCAAGAATGAAGCTGCTAGAATGTAATGGCATTAAGGTCAGCACACACTAGATGACACGTCGGGGCAACATCCTGCTGCGACATGTGGCCTCGTGTGACATGGTGTATTCTTGCAACAAACAAGTCACTGCGATAGAATTTTGTCACTGTGATGTGTCACACAAATTCAATCTGGTTTGAATTCGTTCGACACATGGCAGCGACAAAATGAGCGATAGCAGCACTGTTGCAGCACGTGTCCATGACTGCAATTAATCTCTGCGACAAAATATAAATTAACCAATGAGAGAGTGTCATGTATTTTTGCCAAATTGAATTGGAAAACTAGTTCACATTTCCACTCTTCCAAATTCGCTGTTTGTGCACCGAAAAAACGCCTTGTCACAGCGACTTGTTTTGAAGAATTACACATGGGGCGACCTGTCGCTGCGACTTGTCGCCTAGTGTGACCCTACCTTTAGGGTAACATTGCCAGGAAAAATTTTTTGAAGCTACAACCTGTAGGTTATCCCTACTTTCAGTATAAAGAGTAATTTACAGAGTTGTTTCACTGTTTGTTGATGACTTTTAAATAATTTTAAAGAATAAAGGTAATGGTTAATTGATTCAAGATGATTCCTTGTTGTTATTTATTTGGTTATTTATTCACTACTTCCTTCTTTTACTTTTTTTCTCTGTTGATATTACATAACAGCCCGGCTCAAAAACCCCAAACCCAGACATCTACCTGATAAAACATTCAATAATCAATGAGAAGAAAGATATGTAGTGATTAAGACACCACTTTTTCTGCTTCAAATTTATTCAGTTTTACCCTATATTTGTCTAAGTGCAAATATGGTGTTATATTTATACTGCATTTGTTATACATTTGTCTTGGACAAATGTGATGACATATTTGTCTCACATTTATCTTCTTTTGTCTCCGACAAATGTTACATCAGATTTGTCTTATATTTGTCTTCCAGCCAAATGAAGTCAAATCCATGATTTCATCCAGTGCTAGTAAGCCGTGAGATGGAAGAATTTTTGGATGAGCTGGGAATCAAACACAAGAAGACAATTCCACTGTGGCTGAGAGCGTACGGAGAGGTTGAACAGCAGAATAAATTGTTTCTTAAGGCAATGCGTGCAACACATGCTGAAGGGAAAGCATGGCAGCAAGAGCTTCAGAAGTACGTATCTTCTTGCCTACAGGTCAACACCTCGCACCAATACAGGTGTTAGCCCGGCTGAGCTATTGTATGGAAGGAAGATCCGAACAAAGATGCCAGAATTTAAAGGGGATGGAGAAGAGGAGAGGTGGGCTACCTCAGATCAGCAGGCACGAGATCAAAATGCAGAGCAGAAGCGAGTTGCTGGAACTGCTAACAAGAGAGCTCCGGAGTTAGACATAGCAGAATGTGACAAGGTGTTGCTGTTAAAGTGGAAACAGAACAAGCTGTCTGCAGTTTATAATCCAGACTCATACATTGTAAAATGTAGGCCATGTCAAAAGGTGCATAGAACAAAGACCACAGGCTTGCCAGCCACAGCAGTTAGGAATTCAGCCAGTAGCGTAGCCATTGGTTCAGCAACCAGTACTGAAACCAGCTTCCCTTGAAATGGATGAGATCCCAACACAAGGATCAGTGACAAAGCCTGGAATCACCACCACAGCTCGCTGTTACTTGGTGACCAGAAGAGACCGGTGAACCTCAAAGATCAACACGGAAGAGAACTGAGGCAAGCTGGCTTAAGGACTATGTTACCTGTACTTAAAAGACTAAGCTTAGTGAATTTATTAAGGACTTTGCTACTAAAGATAGTTTCTGATATGGATCGTGAGGACTACACTTAAGTGTTTTGACTAAGAAGTGTTATTCATTGCCCGTTCCGAAATTCAAAATAGCCCTGGTAACTAATTTGGCTCGCGCTGAATGCTGGGGCTGTTTTGGGGGACGAGAGTGAGCAAATATGGCGGATGTTTACGAGTAGGTACGGAAAGTAGACAACTCAGCATGGGAAAACGGAACTGTTGTGTACCAAACTGCGTAAATTTTTGGCGAAATTCCCCTGAAGTGAAGTATCACTGTCTGCCTAAAGATAAGACACTCTTAAAAGAGTATAAAAGGCTTATAAGGAGCGATAATCTGAAAGAGTTTTCGGCTAACACCAGAATTTGTGGCAATCACTTTTGCCTTCGATCTTTCCTTGGAAAACCCCCAGCAAATGTCGATGTGAAATATTCAAATACGAGTTGCCTGCAAAACGTAAGAAGCCATCAGGTGATTCTCGAGCTGTAGACAACACAAGCAAGATGCCTGCTACGGCTGAAGTGAGTACTTCTGATCATGCTATAGTTGTTCAAGAAATGTCTAGTGGCAGCAACGTTAACTGCGGAGTAAGTGAAAATATTCCTGTCATAGCAAGCGTTGATGCTGGTAAAATTCAAAAAGTGCAAACTACATCTGCAGAAAACTCAAACAGAGAAAGCTGAAGACATTCAAAGGCTGGAAAATGAGAAATTAAAAATGCAGGAAGAAATTGACAAGTTGAAGAAAGAAGTGAACAAACTAAAACATAGCTTAGAAAAAGAGCCACAATTTGATATTGATGACTTTAAAGATAATGATGCAGACATTGCCTTTTATACTGGTTTCCATAACCATGACACAATGATTCTATGTTTTAATGTGTTGAAAGAAAGGGCAGCCAACCTCAGCTATGGAAATCATCAGCGTGTAAACTTTGATTCTAAAACAAAAGCTGGTGTAAAGAGGAAACTGTCACTTTGGCAGGAGTTCACCCTAGTGCTACTTAGGCTTAGACTAGGTCTTTTTGAAAAGGATCTAGCAAATAGATATAGAGTATCTGTATCCACTGTGTCTGATATTTGCCGTACATGGATCCGTTTTATGAAATCTGAGTTACAGCCGCAGTGTATTTTGTGGCCAAGTAAAGAGCAAATCAACTTTAAATTGACTGACATTTTTTGGTCAGGTTGTTGCACAAAAGACAGCACAAGAGTAGTGACTGAAGGCTGTTCGAAAAAACCCCTACAGCACCTCATGGCACTTTGTTGACTCCGATCCATTATCACTTGCCACCCATGCTAGTCTCCCCCATGTATCCTACCTTGCCGAGGTGGGGGGGCTTGAGTGCCTCTGTGACCCGGAGAGCTATGCCAGCGGGAGCTTAGGCTCCTGGTAGGGCTTCCCATGCTGGACAGGTCAATGTGTAGAGGCCTGACGAACAGGATCACCTCTCCCCGAGGCTAAAGGGGTTGGCATAGGGCTAACAACCCTATCTGTAAAAAGTACTTGTTACGGAAACATTGACAACAACTTCAAGGCAGCAAGACTTGGGAGAGGAGGGACCCTTCAATCAAGGGAGTATGACGCGATGCAGTGAAAGCCGTTCGGAAGCTATGTTGCCGACTCCCCTTCTTACTCCCAAGAGAATAACCAAAATAGCCACCTGGAACATACGAACCATGTTTAAAGCAGGGAAAGCAGCACAGGTGGCAAAGGAGATGGAGAGCTACAAGGTATCGCTGCTAGGTCTCTGTGAGACGCGGTGGAATCAATCAGGGCAGTTGCAATTATTATCAGGTCAGACAGTGTTTTATTCTGGACATGAGGACGAGGGTGCACCACACACAGAGGGCGTGGCAATCATGCTAGCCAAGGAAGCACAACGAGCACTCATCAGCTGGGAAGCGGTCAGTCCACGGATTATCACGGCCAGATTTGCCACCAAGAAGAAAGACATCAGTATTAACATCATACAGTGCTATGCACCTACAAACGATGCTGAAGATGAAAAGAAGGAAGAATTCTATGACCAACTGCAGAGTGTAGTTAACAAACAAGGAGATAAGGATGTCACTATACTCATGGGAGATCTGAATGCAAAGGTAGGAGCTGACAACACGGGGTATGAGCGGGTCATGGGCAGGCACGGGCTTGGAAGGATGAACGAAAACGGAGAACAGTTTGCAGAGGTCTGTGCACAAAACAACCTAGTCATTGGAGGCAGTGTTTTCGAACACAGGCGCATCCATAAAGCAACGTGGAGATCACCCGACCACGTGACCGAAAACCAGATCGACCATGTGTGTATATGTCAGAGGTTCAGGCGGTCTTTACAGGATGTGAGAGTCAAAAGAGGAGCAGATGCAGCATCAGACCATCACATGGTTTTGGCAACTCTCAAGCTACGTCTAAAGCGCTGTAAACCACCTTCTACCACCACTAGAACAAGGTATAATGTGGACCTGTTGAGAGACAAGGAGACTGCAGATAAGTTCAAGATCAACCTCACCAACAGGTACCAGGTGCTCCAGCAGCTTTATGATGATGAAAACGCGTTGCTTGAAGAGAAGTGGCAGCAGACAAAGAAGATGTGGACTGAGACATGTGAGGAGACTGTTGGCAGGAAAACAACCCAACATAAGAACTGGATGACAGCTGGAACTCTTCATAAGATCCAAGAGCGCAAGAGGAAGAAGGCAATTTTGAACACGTGTAGAACAAGAGCAAGTAAGGCAGCAGCACAGCAACAGTACACAGGGGCCCACAAGGAGGTGAGGAGGAGTATAAAGAGAGATAAGAGGAACCACATCGACAACCTAGCCAGGCAGGCGGAGGAAGCAGCAGCACGCGGGAACATGAAAGAGCTCTACAACACAACTAAGAAGCTCGCTGCTAGATACCAAGTAACGGACAAGCCAATTAAAGACAAGCAGGGGAAAACATTGACATCAACAGGCGAACAGCTAAAGAGATGGGTGGAGCATTTCAGCGAGCTCCTAAATAGACCGGGCCCAGAAGACCCCCCCGGATATACCACCAGCAGAGTCAGAGCTGTCTATTAATTGTGCTAAACCATCACGGCTGGAGATAAGAAAGGCAATCCAGGCACTGAAGAATGGTAAGGCAGCTGGGACAGATAGTGTTCCTGCAGAAGCTCTCAAGGTTGACATAGGCACTTCCACTGAAATTCTGTACAGGCTATTCGAAAACATCTGGGAGGAGGAAGAGATTCCAAAGGACTGGAAAGAAGGGCTTCTCATTAAACTACCAAAGAAAGGAGACTTGAGGGTCTGTAGTAACTACAGGGGAATCACACTTCTATCAGTTCCAGGCAAAGTCCTAAACAGAATTCTTTTAGAACGAATGAAAGCAGCAGTTGATAACCAACTACGAGACCAGCAAGCTGGCTTTAGACAGGACAGGTCATGCACAGACCATATTGCCACTCTTCGCATAATAGTGGAGCAATCCCTGGAGTGGAACTCGGCTCTTTACGTCAACTTTATTGATTATGAGAAGGCCTTTGATAGTGTGGATAGAGAAACACTGTGGAAGTTGCTGAAACACTATGGCATACCAGAAAAGATCATAACACTCATTCAGCGAACTTATGAGGGAATGTCATGCAGAGTGGTGCATAGGGGCCAGCTCTCAGATTGCTTCAACGTCAGGACTGGTGTCCGACAAGGATGCTTACTATCACCTTTCATGTTTCTTCTTGTTATAGACTGGATTATGAGAACCACCACCGAGGGAAAGAAGAATGGGATTCAGTGGACCCCTTGGACACAGCTGGAGGACTTAGACTTCGCTGATGATCTGGCTCTCCTTTCACATAACCATGACCAGATGCAGGGTAAGACCACCGGATTGGCAGCAACATCAGAAAGAGCTGGTTTAAAGATCAACAGGGGTAAATCAAAGGTCATGAGGATCAACACCATCAATGAGAATCCAATCACAGTAGAAGGAGAGCAGCTAGAGGAGGTGGACTCGTTCACATACCTTGGCAGTGTTATTGACAAGGGTGGAGGTACGGATGTAGATGTAGGAGCAAGAATTGGCAAGGCAAGGGCAGCATTTAACATGCTCAAAAACATCTGGAAGTTCAAGGAAATCAGGACTGAAACCAAGCTTCGCATTTTCAATTCTAATGTTAAATCGGTTCCTCTCTATGGTTCAGAAACGTGGAGACGCACAAAAAAGGCACTACAGAAGATCCAAACATTCATAAACAGTTGCCTGAGACGTATCTTTAACATTTGGTGGCCTGAGAAAATTCGCAACGAGGAGCTGTGGCAGCGAGGAGATCAAGAACCAATTGGCAGGCAGATTCTAAAGAGAAAATGGGGCTGGATTGGCCATACCCTGCGGAAAGAACCAAGCAACATCACGCGCCAGTGAACCCCCAGGGAAAAAGAAGGAGAGGTCGCCCCAAAAACAGCTGGCGTCGCGACACGGAAGCAGAGCTAAAGTTTATGGGTTTCGCTTGGCAAGATGTTGTGCGGAAAGCCCAAGTTCGAGCTCGCTGGCGAGCTGTTGTCAATGTCCTATGCTCCACCTGGAGCGATGGGCCTAAGTAAGTAAGTAAGTACCCATGCTAGTACCTAATACATCATCGGTACCACCAGCTCCTTCCACCATGCAACCAGCAGTAGTTCCTCACAACCCACCACCCACACCCATTTCTCACATCTCATCACCCTTCTCACTTTCTCAACACAGGCCACCTACACCCGGTATGGGTTTTCACAAATTAAACACTCCCACACCATGCACACACACTTCATTCTGATTGCTACTTCAGGACATACACCATTTTGAGGAGACAAATGAAGAAATTATTTCAACCAACTATGGGGTTGAAGACTATGTACCAGCCACTTACAATAGCGGCCACCATTACACGTTATAAAATCCAAAATGGCGGCGCAGGGGAAATTTAAAAAGGATAATCTCTACCAAATTTTGTTGCAATTAAATGTTATTTCTTCTTGGTTTTTTAAAATTTGGAATTTAGGGATTATATTAAACAATTTAACGTCAACTTCTAGTAAGAGAGGAAGTTCCCTTTTAATGTGACGTTGCATAGAGCCTTTTTTAACCTGATCACAATAGATGTTCTGTTCATTAACAGTGAATTAGTATAACAATCCAATATTTGTCCATTATTGTTTCTACCTTAGCAACAAAATATTTTTTCCAATAACCCAACCAATAATAAAAGCCCACAACATACAACTACAGTGGAAATTTACAATGGGTTTACCAAGGTGAAGTAAGGAAATAGAAGTGGAGCATTTTATGTCTGTCCATTTATTTATTTATTTGTTTCCATTTATTTATTTCCATTTATTTATTTGTTGTCATTATTTATTAATTAATTACTTTATTTATTTACTATTTTATTTATTTTGCCCCTTTGTAGAATTCTGCCAAATGCCAAAATATGATTTATTTGCATAAAATGCAAACGCTGGTATTTTGTTGTTTTCCTAGGCTACATAAAAGTCTATACCAACTGGTAGCAAAGCCAAGTCTTTATAAAACCAAATTGATTGCAGGGCTGGTACACTGGCAGGAGTACAAAACGTATTGGCCAATATTTTAAAAAGCAGAGCTACTCTTCTTCAGGGCCAGTACTATAATCTAAGGGTAATAACGGCTTTAAAATTTAAATTTTAAATTGTTGTCATTTTAGCATGGTGCTAATGCATGTTAATTATGCAAAGTGGCTCTCTTCAGTGCAGAAAGAGCTTTGGAATTGTGTGGATCATTGACACTGAATATCATGGTGACGGCAAGTTTTTTTTTGTTCCTTTCTTGTAGAAAGCCTCGGAGGATCTAGCAAAACTGTACAGCACTCTGCAAGATGCCTTGAAGGTCCTTCTTTCAAAGCTGTTTACGGAGGAAAGCTTGTCTCCTGCTCTATCAAGGGTACAAATTGCAACCTTCAAAAAGGAAGTGAAAGGGGTGCTCTCAACAAAGTGTACATAGCAGTCACATACTGTAAGTTAACATTTGTCTCTAGTAACTTTCTACTGAAGCCAATTAGATTTAAAAGAAAGGCTTTAGAAAGGTTCAGGGGAAGAAAACATGCATTTCCTTGCTGACATGTTTTAGTATTTTGAACAGCAAAGTCATGTGCCTCAAACAAATTAAAAGAATGGTAAAGCTCTTGAAATATAAATCTAAACAAAAAATTTGAAGCAGTAAATAACTGCTCGCAATATTATACAATGGAACCATAATTTATCGGAGGGCCAAGGGACTGGCACAATATGTTTGTCATAATGAGGTTTTGTTATGTTACGCTAAATTCACGGGTTGAAATAATCAGGCGTTCTTTTTCTGATATTTCACAGGGCCTTTGAGAAGAATGGAGACAAAACTTTGTGGTAATTTTAAGAAACCAAAAGAGCCAACTCGGATTTTCTGTAAGCTGGCTTCGTTTTTGCTTAGCTTCATCCCTGTTTGTTGAGGTTTTTCTCCATATTCTAAGGAGACAGACCATGAAGATAGTGTCGCTCCTGCAAATATATATATTTTACTAACTAGTGTGAAATACATATTTTGTTAAACTACGGACTTTGTAACCTAGGGGTTCGTTAAATTGAGGGTCCACTATATGTCATTTACCGATTTTAGTTTTAAATCTACATATATATACTGTTGTTTTTACATTTTTTGCAGATATCATGAAGAAGAATTTTCAGTCATCTCCAGATAACGTGGGACAAATGATACGGGGGCCACAAAAGCAGCTAAGAAAAAAAAGTTCTCCTAAAAAAAGACAATATCATTCACACAATAAGCATGAAATTATTGTAAGCCTCGCACTCAAAACCGTTGTTACTAACAGGTATGTGATTTTTACCAGTTTTTGCTAAGAGGCAAAAGAGGTCATGTTACTGACCTGACTGATGTAGACGCACTTGGCTTGTCAAATAATAACCTGACAATTTTTTTTTTGACGGTGTTATTTTCAATGTTACAAATATCGTGTAATACCTATACTACTATCACATTTTTTACCGTTTTACTTCAATACCAGTACTAATACAGTTTACAGTCTTATATGTGTTACAGGTTAATCATAATTAATAATTGTTAAAAGTAAATTACAGATTCTGATTGCAAACAACTAATTTTTTTTTTTTGACAAAATTACCAACAAGCATATAATAAGCCTATCAATCCTTACACAAGATTTTTCGTTATAAAATTTTAAAGAAACCCACTGCTCAAGCCCATTTTCTTTCACAGGTCATGTTACCAACCCTGACTGATGTGCAGGTACTTGACTTGTCAGATAATAACCTGACAGCACTTCAGCATGTTTGAGCTGTGGAAAATCTGGTCAACCACGATCACAGTGTAAATACAGGCAGTATACTTGCCATTCCTGTGGAAGATCTGGTCACATTGCTGAGGCATGCAAAAGCAAATCTGAAAAGGTTCACAAGGTTGAAGAGCCAGAGCCACCCCAGGGCACGTCTGCATCTGGTTCAACGGATCCATTTTCATTCTCGTTGTACAACCTCTGTACAGAAAAAAATGGAATTGAAATACCAGCTCAGCTCAATGGAGTTAGCCACCTCATGGAATTAGACACTGGGGCCGGAGTTTCTATCATCATTTCACAAAGACATTCAATACGCATTTTAAGGGAACTCCTCTAAAACCTTCCAGCACTCGTCTACACACCTACACTGGTCATTTAGTCCAGGTCACTGGCAAATTTCATGTGCACCTCAAGTACCAAGACCAGAGTGCAACCTTGCCACTGCTATTTATGGAAGGTTCTGGACCGTCCCTTTTCGGAAGAGATTGGCTGACTCAAGTGAAACTCAACTGGAAGAAAATATGCAGCATCCGTGCTTCCGACTCTGACCTGTCACAAGCTGTGAGGTCAAACTTGCACGCTACAACAGTCCCACCTCAATGTGTTTCAGCCTGGCTTGGGAACAATCAAGGGTATCACCGCCAAGCTGAAAATGAAGCATGATGCTCAGTCTCAATTTTGCAAGGGACACCAAGTACCCTATGCCCTCCAACAGGTGGTGTGCGGCCTACAACTACGGTGCATTATTGTTACACATTTTCAAGATGGCGGTCTTTCACATCATGAGGCGACATTCAAAGAGCTAAACTGAAGTCATTTTTGTCGCTGATAATAAGCTGACAGAGTTACCAACAAGCATACTCACAAGATTTTTTTCATGCTACTGACCTGACTAACGTGTTGGTACTTAACTTGTCAGATAATAAGCTGACAGAATTACCAACAAGCATACTCACAAGATCTTTTCATGTTACTGACCCGACTAATGTGGAGGTACTTAACTTGTCAGATAATAAGCTGACAGAATTACCAACAAGCATCCTCACAAGATATTTTCATGTTACTGACCTGACTAATGTGGAGGTAATTAACTTGTCTGATAATAACCTGACAAAATTACCAACAAGCATACTCACGAGCTTTTTTTATGTTACTGACCTGACCAATGTGGAGGTACTTAACTTGTCAGATAATAACCTGCCAAAATTACCAACAAGCATTACCAGACTTTTTTAATATAAAATTTTCAGTAATTACCTTTCATAATGTCATGTTCCTTAGCTCGCATTGACGTTGTCAAGGATAAAGAGCTCAATGCTAACGACATGGCGATTTTAATGATTGAAGCAATAAAAGAACCATAGTCCACATTTTTCAGCAGTGAAGGAATGAATGCAGACAACCTGGTGTCATGGCATCTTGGCTCAAAAAGAGACTGGATTTCCAAACCAGAAATTCCAACTGAAATTGATAAGTCACCATCATTTGGAAGAGGCGAAATGAATGGATGTAAAAAAAATTAATCATTCATGGTGGTCAAGACATTTTCACCAACGAATTCCCCTTGAAATGCGTTACCATTAACTTCAAAATCATAAGGGATAAATAGTTCTCCACAACTGTAAGGAAATACAAAGTTTCTAAAGAAGGAGAACAGTTTCTTAGTAACATTTGAGATCTGCATGTTTCACCACTTTCTAATTCGACCCTTTTGAGTATAGGAAGAAATCTTCTGGAAACAAGCAATCAACAACACGAAAAGGCAGAGGTCTACATCATCTCCCCAAAATACGAAATGCAATGAGTACAACAGATAACTGGTTCCAGATGACGAGGGTGGATAACAAATTTTCTTGTTTTTTTTTTGCGACTTTAAAAGACATTGGTTACTGCAAGAATATAAAAGATATGGAAGGATTTGGATCCAACCAAAGACCACATATCATGTGGGAAGATGACCAGCTGGCACAAATCTGCAACAGTTTTTTTTATGTCGGCCGTGGATCCCAGAGAATAAATTTCTTTGCGGACACGATTGGCTTATTGTTTTCTTTTAAGGGCAATGAAATGTAGACAGATGGTTCTGATAGGGTTACAGTGTCGCCGGTTCAGTATCAGTTTCTTGCCTGAACCTGTGTATTGTAGAATCAACTAATGCGTTCGGGCAGCGAGTTTGTCTGTCTGGTATATGAGATGCTGTTTATAAGGGACATCACCCAAAGTGACTCCATCCACGCCCAATTGTTTACTTTTCACTTGTCGTGTTGACGTGATTCCTTTGTCACTAAATGATGACCTTTTGATTTCCCATTAAGTGGCCAATTACCCTTTCCCCAAGGCTGGCCGCTTTAATTACCTTCATTTTTTCAAAAAAGTGTAAAATTTTGAAAAAAGTAAATTTCATCTGTAGATGTTCTTTAAACATTAAAGAATCAAATGCAATAGTTTAAATTTTGAATTTCCCGCCTTATAAGGGTATTTTTTAACAATTTCCCAACGTTGTTATTCAGTTTCCATGGCAACAAATGTTGTTTACACGCAAATAAACTTTCTATAAAGGTCGCAAATGCTAGATACTTCAAAAAACAGCTGCTGTTTATAAAGAATGCAAGCAAGGAACACTGCTTCTCCGCGAGGAAGGCAGAATGGGATTGGCTAGTCAGATGACTTTTCAATGCGTTTCATGTGGTGCAGAAACTGGATTTTGCACAGATCGCAAAATCCAGTTTTGGTTTTACCCAATCAATCGGAGTGCTGTACTTGCTGCAAAGTCTATTGGCCGTGGATATGCAGCATTATAAAGATTTTGCAATAATCCCAGGCCCCATATGTTGAAAAACACTCAAAGGTAGTAAGGGATGAAGCAGTTTCAGAGGTTGAAGGAAGTATGAAAGCTGCTGTAGAGGATATCAAACAAATAAACAATTGTGAAGAAGATGAGCTGGCAGATATTTCCATCTCAATCGATGGCACGTGGATGAAGAGAGGACACAGCTTCCTTTATGGTGCTGTTTTTGCCCTTTCTTGGCAAACCGGCAAGGTTATTGATTACACTGTACAATCTAAGTTTTGCTATGAGTGTAACTACTGGGATAAAGCAAGATGACAGACCCTTGCAGGACCTTATTTCTTGAAGGGCGAGCCATGTCTGTGACAATAATCATGAAGGTTTGTCAAATTCTACGGAGAGGCAAGGCACCATGGATATCTGTTCTACATAGCCAGAAATTCCGAACCATAGTAGGCGTGACATACGTCATTATATCCAATGCGCTGATTGGCTCACGGCTGTCAAGAAAACAAGTCACGCCAACGCCGGCGCTGACAAGCCAACTTTCAGCCGAGAAAATAAAGATTATCTGGCAAATATTATCACTGGTCTAAGAAAATTTCCCTGAAATAAGCTCTGTAGAAACTCTACTGATACGTTTCTGTTTTCTCCGGTCCGATTTCGTACAATGAGAAGCCTTTTCAAGCGGTTTTTAGCCGCCGTAAATCAGGGGAATTCAAGTCCCAGGCTCTTACTCTTCCCTAAAAACGCCGAAAAGAGCCTGGAGAACAGCTTGAACTATTTTTCAAAATGGTGGCTAGAAACAACATATACGGTGAAGAAAACAGCTCGCGTTCGTCAAGAGTTTCATCCGAGCGATTTCGAAAGTGTGCAGTCAAAGATGGAGAATTTTTGGGAGATTTCGGGAGTTTTATAAAGCAAAAACCGCAGTGAATTCAACTCGAAGAGAACCAAAAATTATCGAAAACAAAAGTATTGGATGGGGTCTTCAAGTTCTGCATTGGAATGGAGATTCTAATTTTCAGCAAGAGAGAGCAACCCAAAGCAAAGATCAGTGGTTTGCATAAACAAGACATAATATACAAAGGTTAGTATGGCGGATCCTTGTTAGCATTCGTAAAATCTTCAAGTGGAAAAAGCCGCAATAATTTTACTTCGCTAAGCTACAAAACCCTTTCCAATTCAAAACTATTACCACAACTGAAGAAATTTTCATCGGAACAGTGAAATTCAAGCACCTCGTTCTTTGCAGCGATCGACTGAAATACGATATCTATACATTTTTCTTTTAGAAACCTGAGAGCACATGCAAACACAATTGTCACGCTTCATGGGGGGTCGCGGTTCGGTCGTGGTTCGGAATTTCTGGCTATGAGATCTGTAGAACAAAACCATTTGTGTTATTTGACCATGATTTCAGATGGAGACTGTAAAAACTATGCCAGTGTTGTGGAACTGAATCCTTATGGTGATGACATTTCTATTTTGAAATAAGACTGTGTTGGTCATGACCAGAAAAGGATGGGTCGGCGGCTAAGAGATCTGAAGAATGCGTACAGGGGTAGAAAGCTTCCTGATGGGAAGACTCTCGGTTGCAAAATCCACTTGACAGACAGGCGAATTGACCTATTTCATAAGTACGACGGGAAAGCCATCAGAAGCAACAAAAACAACAAGAAAGAGGTGAAGAGAGCAATATGGGATAATTTATATCATTCAGTGTTCTCTGAGGATAACCCACAGCACCAGTACTGCCCTGAAGGAGAAACTTCTTGGTGTGGTTGGCAGCGAGACCAAGCTAAGGGGCCAATGATTACAAGCACAAGTTTCCATTAGCACCAGCTGTTGTTCAGGTCATAAAGCCAACATTTGAGGCTCTGTCAGCTGATGAACTATTAGAACGTTGTCTTGAAGGAGCTACCCAAAATCAGAATGAGTCTTTGAACTCCGTAGTTTGGAGCTTGTGCCCGAAAGAAAGCTTTGCTAGCCTTACAACTGTCGAGACAGGGTGTGCCATGGCTGTAAGTCGCTTTAAAGATGGTTTCCTCGAATCAGTCAACATCATGACAAAGTGTGGGCTAAATCTAGGAAGATGTGTTTCTGAAAGGGAAGAAAAAGGAGGATAGCAAGCGCATCTATCATGCAGAAAGAAAGTCTGGGGAAGGTGCTCTGGCTGCAAGACAGCAAAGAAGAACTGAAATTTATTATTTATTTATCTATTTATTTATTGCGATTTACTTCATATAATACAAATACATCATGAATAATTAAGATAACTAACTAAAAAACAAACAAGCAAGCAAAAAGCTGTGTATTGTGTAACCAATTATGGTCCTGATAGTTTGCACAGTAAAAGCATGACTTGAAATTGAAGAGATTATGTAAGTTCTAGGTTCATTGGATAAAGTTATAAAGTAGAATATTGTGCTTTGCACTGTTAGCAACTGTAAGCTTATGCGTGCTTGTGAGTACACAAGATTTTATCAATATAAAGACAATTAGCACCTCAGGTAATCCCATCAAAGGAGAGTGTATGGATGCAAATCTGGAAGAAGTCAACAAAGAATCAAAGGTTTGGCAGCATGGTTTCATGAATGCTCTTGACTGGCTAAGAATCTTAGACAAATGGCTTTGATAAGCGTTTCGGCATGCAGTTCTGTATCAGTCTCTTGCCTGAACCTGTATATTGTAGGATCGAATAATGCGTTCGGGTAGCGAGTTCGCTGTCTGGTATACGAGATGCTGTTTATAAGGGAAGACATGCCAGTATTACCAGTGCAATTCCTCACAAGTGGAAATTGTCTATTACAGATGCTGAGCCATAGGCTTATCACGATGCGTCAAACCTCAGTAGAAACTACAACAATATCAAAATTACAGCAAAAGACATTTACCTTTCCTTTGTCCAATCAAAATTTAAGAAACCCACATTTGCCCTCACATTTCTTGTAGAGGTGAGGCTGGAAACATATTTTTTGAAGAGAAAGGGTTGGCTCAACATACTAGAGCAAATTTACAAATTTAATTCTCCAGGTGCAGGCTCTTTTGCCTCTGTTTTCATAAGTAATACTGGCATGCATCCATAACACTGATGATAATTTTATTATTATTTTATTATTATTATTACTATTATTATTATTACACACCATACTTCCATTTATTTATTACTAGCATAATTTAAAATTAGTGGAATGCGTTCGGTAGGGTGGGGTGATAGGGGTGAAGGGCAGGGAAAGCTGGAGGCATGGGGTGGGAAGTATGATATTTTATTTCCATATTCTCTTGATATCTGCGGTCTGTTTGTCATGTGCAAACTACAATGAAAAGTCCATGTATAAAAATGTATGACATTGCCAAGCTGATGAAACCTGATCTGCTTGTACCAACCCATCTTTCTATAAAACCATAAAAGAAGAATATTAAAACCCTTTTGATTGTGCCAAGCGAAGTGGCTAAAGGTCTTAAATGAATCCAAAATAGAGTACAATGTATATCAAGAAGATACTCTGGAAAATGTTGATACACTGTATAGTTATTTGTAATATATACTAACAGTAACAAAAGACTACTAAACTGAAATGTAGCCATTCCAAACATTTTGATACCAGTCGATTAGTAACAGCTTTTTATTTCCTTACAATCATAAAATACAATAGATGTAACTCAACAGTAATTTAAAATGGTCAACAACTTGAAATAGTCTGCAGCTTTGCTTAGGGCGGCCGAAGGGAATATATTGGTGTATTATAATATTGAGTCTCACAAGTCTGTACGCAGAGAGAAGTTAAATCGGTCACAATTCGGTGTCTTCACCGGGGGCGAATTGCAGCCTCTGTTTCCTACAAAACAAACCACTACACAGCTTTTGATAAGTAGCTTTAGTCATATTTGCTACTCAGTAATGACGCTCCGAATATAGATACAACTTCACTTACAGCTTACCTTGGAGAAAACTGCGAAAAATATCAAAATATAAATAAGCGAAGGCAAACGAACGAAGAAAGCACCTGTGAAAACACAGTCGAAAGTACATGAATTACCAGCTTTGAGCCTGTTATCCTTTCATCGCTGTTGTTGTGTTGGCGAGAAACAAAAATACCAGTGCCTGTCGCCGCGAAGAAGCTCACATAATTTTCACAAACGGCCACTATTTTAACGACGTTCGGTGGCGGACTAAAACTCTACTTCCCTGGATAAAACCCTGTTATGCTTTCCATGTCATTTTCGGTATTATTTTAACTTCGGATAAACATTTCGGCCACTTCTTCAAACAAAACACGTCTTGGTGATTCTAAAATGGACGCCATATTGAAACACCACGAAAGCACATGGCATGGAGATGACGTCATTCGCCCCTGAAAAATTTTCTGGGGCGGCCAAATTGATGACCATACAAAGATAGCCCAAAAAACTCGACTACAAACGGATTAGGACAGCGTTCTCCTTCGTCGAACGCAATTAAATTACTATTTAGCATGGACTTTTTAGATCTGGTAAATTTAATATAAAGTATGTTAACAAAGGGTCCCCTTTTTGCAGGACCTCACAATTGGCTCAGTACAGGAATGCCTTATGCCAGTCATTACTGCAGAAGCTGGTCATAAACTTTCTGGAAATCAGGCTTTTGATATTCTTAGAGGTGTGTTTCACCTGCAACAGTTCAGAGGTCGCCAGCAAGAGGCAATAGATAGTGTTAACAATGGCCAAAGCACTTAACTGATTATGCCAACAGGTGGTGGAAAAACAAATTCCCGCGTCCAAGTAGCAAGAAGGGGGCAAAAAAAAAAAAAAAAAAAAAAAAAAAAAAAATATATAAACCCTGAAATGCGGGCACAAGGACTTTACTGATTCGTCCCCGGTCGTCTCTCAGTCTCACCTATTAATATTAACGTGAGAAGCGCAGGGATGCCGAGTTATTATCTTAACTTGTCAGATAATAACTTGTCAGAATTACCAACAAGCATTACAAGATTTTTTCAATAAAAACTTTTAAATAATTACCTTTAAATGTCTTGTTCCTTAGCTCGCATTGACATTGTTGAGGATAAAGAGTTCAGACATGGCAATTTTAATGATAGAAGCAAAAGAACCATAGTCTACATTAATTTTTTCAGCAGTGAAGGAATGAATGTAGACAACCTGGTGTCATGGCATCTTGGCTCAAAAAGAGACTGGATTTCCAAACCAGAAATTCCAACTGAAATTGACAAGTCACCATCATTTGGAAGAGGCAAAATGTATGGATGTAAAAAAAAAAGAACATTCCTGGTGGTCAAGACATCTTCACCAACGATAAAATCAATCGCCCTTGAAATTCGTTACCTTTAACTTCAAAATCATAAGGGATTAACAGTTCTCCACAACTGTAAGGAAATACAAAGTTTCTAAAGAACAGTTTCTTAGGAACATTTGAGATCTGCATGTTTTACCACCTTCTAATTCTAACCCTTTCAAGTATAAGAAGGAATCTTCCAGAAACAAGCAATCAACAATGCAAAAAGGCAGAGGTCTACACCATCTCCTCAAAATACAAAATGCAATGAGTTCAACAGATAACTGGTTCGAGATGACAAGGGGGGCGGTATATGAATGTCCCAAAGAATGGGCGCTGTAAGAATATAAAAGATATGAAAGGATTTGGATTACACCAAAGACCACATTTCATTTCTTTTGTTCTTCTTCTTCTGCCATTGAAAAGATTTCCCAATCTTTGATGCCAACTCTAAAACTTGCCATAGAGCGTTCAAGTTCTTCTTGGTGATCTTTCGGGTTTTTTGCATAATGGAGGACTATGTCCACCACACTTAACCAGTCATCAGCAATGACTATGGGATCACAGCAAAAAGACCAAAAGTTATTCTCTGTCGACTCCTGTGCTGGTGGAGAATCACATAGCTGCACCACTGCATAACAGCACCCCAAAGCAGCAACAAAGTGAAGCATTCACTTCAGGTAAACTTTTAGTCATCGAATTCTAGCAATATTAAATTTTCTAGTGGGTGCCCTTGCTCACTGGCATTGAAATAGAAAGCAGGGTCAACCATAGGGTTCATTTATTTAAATTAGTTCTCTACAGGTTTATAACAATAACCTATACTTTTTCTGGTTCAGTTATCAATAACATTATTTCTTTTTACTAGCCAATTAAGTTACAGGGCTTGAGACTTACATTGTAACTTGCATTTAGTGCTAACATAACAAAAAACAAATACACTCTCATTTAAAAGGCACAATAGTAAATAAGAAAACAATACCCATGGTGAAAATACGTAGAATCAGACTTAGAAGTTTAGAAGATGAGATTCAATAAATGGAGAAATAGAAAATTCTGAAGATGAAGCATGTCTACAAGAAGGAAATGAAGGAGGCAAACAAGAAAAGAAAAGAGACTGACAGGGTTGAGATGAAATGCAATGCAAATGGAAAAAGAAAGTGTTTAATCTCATTAATTTTAAAAGAAATTCAGTTCTGGTGACAAGAAATATTATATATGGTCATCACAGTCTCGTCAGTTTTTGCTGTGTAATGAATATGTTACCTCCAATGGTTGAAAAGTTGTTCCAAGATAAACTTAAGTTAGGAATGCAGTTCAGACTGTTGCATATCAAAGAGTATGTCAAAGGCTGCTGATTAAGTAAAAACATTTTATGAAGCAGAAGAGTGCTGGCTGTGTATGCTATAGAGCGTGCGTAATTTGCCGGGGGAAATTTCTGAAATTCGGTCAACCATACATATGTACATGTTTAAGCAACACCATCTCGAAGAATATGGGGTTCCCGAAACTGCAAATCAGGCCACTTTGTCTGACAAATTCTTGGAAGACCTACGGAGTCTCAATGAAAAAAAAACAGCAAAGGTAAATTAGTGTTGAAGCAACACCTTCTCGAAAAATGAGTGTCTACTCCTTGTCGCAATTAATCAAATGTTGTCACATATTTAGAGGAAGCAGACATGCGAGTTGGTTCGGACTTATCCCCGCCGGTTGTTTATCTGCGGGTCCTCCTTAATTAGGACAAGCCTCGATGCTCTCGCCTGAACTTGTGACATTTATAAACCAAGCAGTTCATTCGCTGTGGTCCCAATCCTCCCAAGCACATGTTGCTGCAAGCTCAAGTGCAAACGGGGGGGGGGGGGGGGGGTTCCTTCAAGTTCATCATTCAGTTCGCTACCTGTGGTGCAGTTTTTGCCACCTTATCTGTGGGGCCGTCACACACACGAAGGCCAGTTTCTTCTCTTGTTGTGCCATCCTTTGTGTTGTCTTTTGCCACCCAAGTTATGTCAATTGCTTAGCTGGCGCTGCGTATGGCTAAACCAGCGCTTGGCACCCCTAAAAGTGTTGCGGTTTCAAGTGTGGTTCGACCTGCGAGCAAGGCCGATCAATCCTTTGTTGTTGGGCCAGGATTCTCTCCTGGTGGTGCAGATTGTGGCCGAAAAATACATTGATTTAAATGATCGCTGTCGGCAAATTTACAGCAAAAGCAGGCAGAACTGCAGCTCTTATTGGATGATCATTTGGTTTTCGCGATCTTTTAATCTACATGAAATATTTAGCCATTTTTACTGTTATAAATACTATGTTAAATACAAGTTGTTGCTTTTTTTAATCAATTTGAAGACTATGTTAAATTTATACAGAGAGCCACTTGTTCCTTAGTTTTACTGTCAGGACAAGTAGTCTCACACAAATTAATTTCAGCCTATTTTAGGGAATTTAATGATTCAAGAAACTGAATCTGGGAGAAGAGGGCTGATGGCTCATCTGTGCATGTTGCAGCCTAAGAAGTCACCTTGGAGACAGGCATATTGTTTATCATTTAATTGAGACCAGTGGTTGTTACAGAATGAAGGACTTGCATCCTTCTACAGCATCATGAACATGCCATGCATTACATCAGCATAGAAACAATTCTTTCTGTTCCTAAACTTGAACCAGAAGGTGACATGCAACAAGCAGGGTAAAGGCTCCAGCAGCACATTTTGGCAGAAAATGGCCGTGAAGATAGTGATGAAGTTGTGGATGCAACAGTCAGCTTTGATGGTATATGGGCAAAGAGAGGCTTCACTTCTCTTACTGGAATTGTTTTTGTTATTTAAGGAGACACTGGGACGTGCTGGATTATGTTTGTTGACGAGGGAACTATTGATGAAGTTTACGAGGAAAAGACAGTGCAGGTGACGAAAGCTCAAGGAATTCTGAAAGCAGAGAAGAAGAAAGTGACAGAGAAGCTAAGAAAATGAAGCAGACAACCGGGTCATTGGTGCGCGAACTAACTCGGGGGACCTTCCAGTCAATCCTTTCTTCTCAGATTACTTCAATCTGCTTTATCCTCACAATCTATTTGAAGCCAAATATAATTATTTGCCGCCAAACTCGCGATTTAGAAGTTGGCCTGAGAATGGCGTGACATCAGGTGTGATAAAAGCATTTTTCCCATGACCATGGCAATAGGCCTTGTAAACCAAGAAAATATCCAGGACTATTGGTCAACTGATGAGGTTTTGTTGACCCCGTTTTCCCAGAAATAATGTCAAAGGATAAGTTTATGAACATTTTTTCACTTGTGTGACAAACAAATTGCCAATTATGTTCCAAGGGGACAAGCAGGCTATATGAATAACCCTGTCAACAAACTTGGCACCGTATTTAGTATTGTCACTAAAAAAAATTTCAAGTGTTTGGAAGCCAGGAAAAAAATATTTGTATCGATTAGGGGATGATTCCCTTCAGAGGAAAGATACATTTTTAAGACTACAATGCAGTCAAACCTTATCAGTTGGTGACTCAAGCAATGGCTATTATCTAATGTTTGAAATTTACACTGGTGTAAATACAGATCCACCCAGTGCTAAGGGTAAAACCTATGTTCTAGTGATGAGGCTCATAAAGCCATACATTAATGCAGGGTAGTGTTTTTATTTTGGTAATCATCATACACCACCAACTTTGTTCACTGATTTGTATCAGTTGGATTACTGGAGCCTGTGTAACGGCCCGTCACAGGAAGGGTATTCCCCATGCATTCAGGGTTACTCAGGTGAAACAAGGGTCATAAATTTATCATGAACAATGGAACTTTGTTAGCAGTCAAGATTTAAGACAGGAAAGCATTCCAAATGTTGTTGACTGTGTGCTCAGTTTATGAGGTTCAAATTGGACGTAATCACACAAAGTGAACAGGTACTATATAATTTTGGCAAGAACAGGAGAGAAGAGGAAGAAGGAAAAGAGTCCTCTTATCAATGCACTGTCTGCACAGTGGCCCTTTGGGTTCAACTGTATCACACTGTTGGAACAATGTTCCTGCTCACATAAGGAGACATGATGTGAACAATGATGATAATAATGAAAACTATTTTTTTTAATAAAAGGAATCTGCTGGTGGTGCTTTTTTTTTTAAATTTCTTTTAGGCATACATATGGGTGCAGGAAAAGAAGATTATGCAGGTATCCCATGATGCACCACGGAGCAACTATATTATCAACTTGAGTTTGACACGTGACCCCTCATTTACCATGGAGTTGAACGATGTAAACGCTTCGTTCTTCTATTGTATGTTCACTGTCTTGATTTCGACAGTCGATCGCACGTCGTGGCATCGAATTTAGCCTGTTGTAAGTTCCTTACGGTGTTAGGACACGTAAGTTTCCCAAAAAGTCTGCGAGAGCGGCGATTATGTCTATTTGTAGAGTCAGACAAGCTGAAAGACCTCGGTAACAAGGCTTCGCTAGCGGTGATCAATGTAAAATCGAGCTGTATTCACAAGGTTAGTAAGCTGATCTTCACACAATTGCATTTTCCTTTTCTAGTTAAAGTTCTATCAGTAATATTTGTAAACCCCAGTAGATAAAAACGTTCGAATGGCGGTCGCTTGATCGAAGAAATGATACATTTTATGTCACCGTTTTCAGAAAATTTTCACACATATTCGAGACAAGATTTTAACTGTATGTTTGGTATTATTTTTCGTCTACTTAGCTTGAAAATGAAGACGACGACGATTACGGTCGACATGTCCTTGTCATCTTCGAGTTTGAGATTCTAACAAACCAAACCAGCGTTGCTGTGAGCCTCCAGCCGTACGACGACTACGAAGAAGAAAATGCCATCGTAGAAATGCCATGGCTGGACATTACGCTGGTCGATTGTAACTGCAGTCGGTTCCCAAACACTACTAACATTGCTGTGCAGACGGCATGGATCCTCATGCCTCGTGTGATTCAAATGAGAGCAACCCGGGTGAAGGAGAGCCTTCCGAATCAGAGGATGACCAGACAGGTGATGCAACAAATTCTGACTCCATCGAAAATAATGAAGAAATAACTCACTACACTGAGTACTTCAAGGTGAAAGGAAGCACATACCATGAACACTTCCGGAATGCTTTGAGAAAATCCAAGAGACTGTTACTGGACAAGGAGGATGTTCCTGTTCAGCTGATTATTGAACCGACGAATGTAGCTGACGAGAATGCCATCATTGTGCATTGTTTTGGGTGCAGGCAGAGAATTGGTCTACATCTCTATTGGACTTTTTCAAATTTTGACAAATTTACTCATGTAAATTATTTTATATTATATAACCTTTCAGCTATGATTAAAAAGGATTTTCACTCACAGAAAATCCTAATAACAAAAACTATTTTTTTATTACACTGATGTTAGTGGGGAAGTTTAATTATCATCTCTGACTAACATTGACACTGGAAAGATAAACTGTAACATTTATATTTTGCAGGTCTATAATTTTGACACAGTTTTCAACAAAAATATATTATTTGGAAGTTCAGAGTTTTGCAAATACATCCTAAAAGAGTGTTTTCTTAGCAAAATTAGAAATAGGATTTATTAAACTTTAATTTGATACATTGGTTGTAGGAAATTGCTGCATAATTGACTCTACACCGTTAACGATGATTTCCAGTCTGTACTGCGCAGACTCAGAGTTTGTTTTCATTTTTGTTTTGAATTTGTTGAAACGTTACACTTGGGTGATAGGATACATGAAGTTTTTTAGTTTAGAATTCACGACAAGCTAAAACGCCCGTTTGAAATACCGGACGTCAAGCTTCTTTTACTCGTTATTATTGTTTTGCAAGGATATCTGGCGTTAATAATGAAGAAAAAGGTAAGTTTTGTCCCGGAATTTTTATTTTTGCTAGTAAACATTCTTCTGTTTGTGAGACTCACAAACATTGGCAGCAGGATAAGGGTTTAATGAAGATAAAAAAAAAGTGAGGAGAGAACAGGAAAGCAGTAGTTTTTAGTGGAAAATGTGCTAGCGAAATAATTTGAAGTGGCGGCTGCAGAAGCGACTGGATTGACTTTTGTGAATGAAGACGATCTCCCTGTTGCCTTTCCTCGTGTTGCCTATGTGGATTCTGACAATGTAGCACCCTCGGATGTAGAAAATAACGATGGAGAAGAATCTGCTGACGAAGGTGAAGAAAGCGCTGAGGGTGAGGACGCTGAGGATCATGACTAGGCAAATCTGGTGTCGTCATCCCAGACAAGAAGCCCACAAAACCAAATCTTCAATGAAGAGGTTGGTATGACAGTAGAAATGGAAAACAACAGCAGTTGTCTTTACTATTTTGAACTGCTATTCACTGATGATGTCTGCAAGATGATTTTTAGCGACACCATCAGGTTCGAACGCCAAAAATGATCGTAATTGATTGTAATTGATCGTAATTCGCAAGGTCATCTCCACAATTTGACTGTTGCAGAGCTAAAAGCATGGCTAGTTCTCACCTTAACAATGGGCTCAGTTAAAAAACCCAGCCTGAAGTCATACTGGTTTAGCAATTCAGTGATCAAAACTCCATTGTTTCTAAACACAATGTCAAGAGTTCGCTACCTTCAAATTCTGCAGTTTCTGCACTTTGTTAGACAACAACAATGATCCAGACCCTGATAGAGATATACTGTGAAAATCAGACCATTTTTGAATGCTTTGCTGCCCAGATTTACAGCAGTTTATGCACCATCCCAGAATTTGTCTATGGATGAGACTCCCATAAAGTTCAAGGGACGAGTGCAATTTAGAAAGTTTTTGCCTTTGAAGAGAAGTCGATTTGGGCTAAAAAGTTTCTTCATGGCAGATTCTGCAACTGGCTGTCCTCAACACTATGATTTACACTGGCAAGGAGGGTCCCGCAGCCAGCAGAGACTTGGCCATGCATGTTGTTCGCCAGCTAATCGATAAGGGATACAAGTTGTTTGTTGACAACTGGTACACCAGTGCACCACTTTTTTCGGAGCTGGAAAGAAAAGGAATACTGGCTTGTGGTACTGTGTGGGGGAACACAAAATTCCTGCCGAAGGACATTGTTGATCCAAGTAACGAACCGGTCAAAAGACTACAGACAGGAGAATCTCTCTTTCGACAAAGTGACACTTTAGTTTGCGTCACATGGAAAGACAAGAAATTGCGTCCACCTACTGTCAACCATTCCGGAGGGAATTCTTGCTTCTTAAGCAAAGTTATATTTCTTATGTCACAATAATGGTGGACTGAACTGAACCATGGACTGGTATTTAATTTCTTTATAAAAATTTACATGTAAGTCTATCATAAAAATATATTTTTTATATGATACATTTTATGTTACTGTTGGGTGCTTTAGACATGCCTTTAGAGAGTACAGGTATAGCACTTGATATTAAAGTGCCCATCACCCTTACCTAATTATACTTTTTTTCGAAAGTAGACATAACATGTAAGCAAAAACAAGCAGCAAATTGGGATTTGAAGTTATTCCCGATTTTTAAAACGCGATCGAAATCGCGGTTTTCGAAGACAAAAATGTGCCTTTAGGATCCTGGCACTAGTTAGATTTGTGACATCGACCCGGTATCTTGGCGATATCAAAACAACAAACAAATAGCGAGAAAGAGCAAATCAAAGCGCGTGCTTTGGGATTTAAGCTGTCCATCTTCTCCAAAATGTCTAAAAGTGAAATCAATTTTATCCCTGGTTACGTGAATATCGAAGTGGAAGAAGGGACGTTAGGTGAAGAAGATGGCGCTTTGCAGATGGAACTTGACCTGGACACTTACAAGCCGTACCATGACAAGCCCATATCATGCGAAGAATGGGTTTCAGAGTATAAAATGAAACAAGAAACACAACTTGAATTCGAACAAAAGCATGTAACAAATAATGTTATCATCCAAAACTCACCAGTTTTGGAAAAAAATTAACATTTATTTTTGCTTTTCTGGATTTTTGCATATTTTTTTAAAGACAAAGTACCGGTAGGCACATTTTGGCACCAAAAGAAAGTGCAGGATCTCTTTTTTTCAAAAATGTATGGGTTCATGGGATTTATTGTATTAAAACAAAATTACGGTGGAAAAACTTGTGTCATGTCTGAAAATGAGAAGAAAAAAAAAAAACAGTCCCAAGGGGTTAAGCACAGCTTAGGAAATTTCAAAGAATTCTCACCATAGCAAGTAAATTTTCCATTGTGAATTTGTACCAGTCACATTATTCATGAGTTTTCATTGTTAACTCAAAACAAATAAATTTGCTAATAGCTGTGACTGCCATTGGGGTGCACATATTTTATCAAGAAGCTCCAATTGCCATGCTTTGACACATTTACTGTTAAAGTTAAAGGATGTATGTCACGATACTGTGCAAGTGCGACCTTGATTGACACCATTTTTTTTAACCAATAGAAATCGTTATACCAACACCGCGTGCAATGCGAACCGACAACAAGCAGCCTGGAGTTTCCCACGTGTGTGTTCGAAAACCTCTTTGCTTAGCATTTTTTATGGTCTTATAGGATATTTATGTTTTGAAATGGCAAGTACAGACGATGAAGAGGAACAGGTAAGGGAAAAAAGTTTGCTTTTGTTTTGTGCGATGGCGATCAAATTTGAAATTTCTGAGTTTAGTTCGTCGATGGAAATATATTTTGTTTACCTTTCGTTTATCTGTAATTTACATAGACACGAGTTTCGTGCAGTTGTTCAAGTACATGCATGACCAAAACTGGTCTTAGACATCAAGGATGTCCTTGCAAGACAGAAGGAAAACCCTGCACTGCGATCTGTACTTGCGGAACGAGGATAAAGCCATGCAAAAACAAGGTGAGATTTTGCGTTACAAACCAGCGAACATATGTAACACATCACAGATAATTTACCCTGAAATGTTTTTATATCAGGCTGAAAGTGCACATCAGCAAACAGCTGCCCCAAATGTGCCTCAGGCTATGAATGAAGAGCAGTTGATAAGCAAAGAAGAAGAGGCAAGACTGGAAAATCAACGGGTTGTGGTAACAATCGAAACCTGAATATTTGGTTCATTGTTGTTTACATCCGGCCTCAAGAGTCCTCGTGGGGCCGATAAGGATAAGTAACAAGTTTTTTAATGGTTTTTAATTTTTATTTACTGGATAAGAAAACGTGCAATTCAGATTTCTTATTGGGTGATAAGTTGCGTTAGCTTTATGCTTACCGTGTGTAATAAAATAGTTTGTTGTTGGTTATTTTTGGTTTCCATGCCAAGCTTATTTTCAAAGGAACCTAAGATATGCCGTCTCAATACAGTAGTTAGATGTGTTCAGTGTGATATCATAACTATGGCTAGACTTGATTCACCTTTTTCCTTTGTATAAATGGTATAATTTTAAGTTCATCTTGAAAATATTCCACTTTGAATGAGGATAGGACTTATGGCACTGTTGTCATTCAGAAATGTGTGTAATCGTCCATAAATGTTATATTTCCCTAGGAGTTTATAAATACCCTGGACGAAGAGTTGGCAAAGAAGTTGGCTATAAGAGCATTACAAAAAGGCGTAGGAAGCATGGATTTTGTTGACTCACTTCTGATTATGGAACCAGAAGATGATGACAGTACTGACCAAGAACATGATGTTGCAGGGGATGGCTCACCTGTATGAGTTCACCTGTACAAGCAAGTAGACAGTCGATCGACCAAGAACCCGTTCCGGAATGGTGTAAATGTAGTTGCTGTCGCACAATGACACAAGACATTGAAAACAAGTGTTGTAACCAGAGAAACTGTACTTCTCAAACAAGGCGATTTCGCAAACTTTGTTTGGATGCAGAGTATTTACAACTTTGCGCAAAGAATACAGCGGACATCCGAAATGATAGGCAAGACAGTAGCACTCATACTTTTCGCAAAGCTGCCTATAGAAACTATATTCTAGACACACATGGCTACCTTGGGAAAAGGAAAGTTGTTCCCTCTTGTGTTCTTTGCATCCGGAGGCACTATCCCTCGGCGACTGGTGTATATATGGGTTTTCGAGCTCAATAGGCCATTTATGAAGAAGTAACTTTGATATTGTTGAACATTATTTTATCATAGAGCCTTGTTGGAAGTGCCCTGTATTAGAATATACTCCGCATGCCTATTGTAGAATTCTGGTTATAAGCCCCCTCCCCTCCCCCCCCTCCCATTATAGGCACGTTGTCCTGGAAACTGTTAGATGACAGTATTGAATAGGGCTAATATTGGTAAATAATATTTCATTCGGATTATAAGCCCCTCTGTTTATAAGCCAAAGTTGTATAAGCCCAAGGCTTATGACCGGAATTCTACAATTATTCCACAAGGTAGGCGTTTCATTTCATTCCTTTTGGATTATGTGTACAGACAGTAATATTGCATTGTGAATTACTATGACAATGAAGAGGTGCATCGAATAACATCCCATTTTTTACTGTTATGATAATGACAAATACTCTGTCTATTATGTGAGGAAAGAACAAGCAAATTTGAATATCTAAGAGGAAACAAAAATCTCTCGAAATTTTCCATGTACCTTCATTGTCTGTTTTATCGAAAATGAATTGTTTGGTTATTTGTTGTTGTTGTTGTGTTTTATTTCACAAGAATCAATCTTCATTGTAATGAAAACTTTACATTTAATTTTTAAAAATGGTATAATGATTTACACCTCCCTACAAGTTTTGTTTTGGGGTTAAGACAAAGAATTTTCCTGATAATATGGGCCAGCCCAGAAGATAGTGGATAAACTCATACATATTTTCACACGAAACAATTTATTTATAAAAGTCAATACCACTATTTTTTATCTCCATGTGATAGTGTATGTTTGTGTTGGTCAAAGTAACCTAAATCCAACAAATGTCATTAAAGAGATATTTGCTGTTCACCATGTTGTAATATGACAAAGGTAGAGGCTAATTTAACCATGTCTGTTCAGAGTACTGGCAAATGAATGGTAGCAAGGCTGACACTGACCTTGTTTTGATACCAACCTCACTGCAGTAAGTCTACAAGTCTGATATTGCTCATGTTGTGACCACCAGAACTCCTGGTCAATAGCATTTCCAAGCACACACAAGGGTGTTTCATTTGTTCTTTCAGATAACAGTGTTGAAATGAATGGATCCCACTTAAGGAAATACTTATGTTGACCAATTACTATTATTGAAAACCTTGCCAAAAAGTTGATATTGTATAGTTTTTAAAATGATGTAACATAATCTTACATTATTCTTAGTTTTTTACTCTGTGATTTTTTTAGGTAGGTGTCCCACAAACTAACAAGTGATAAGGGAAAGCAAAGACAAGACTATCTTCAGAACTTACAACGCATCCGAGGACTTTCCAAGAATATTCAAACACACTTGGGAATGCCATGGTAAAGTAAAAATTGCATTTTTGAATGTGGATTTATGTCATAATTATTTTATTATTTTTAGCTATTATTATTATTATTATTACTACTACTATTAGTACATTGTTTTTTCACACACTGTGTTTACTGTTAAATAAATTATTTGAAATAAAAAATAAAACACACCAGGCAGTCTAGTTTGCAAAATGTTAATTATCAGTGCACCATTTGGTCGGATGAAATTTCAGGCATGTAACCAAGCTGGCAAGCGAGAAGTGCTATCATATTATTCACTTGTTTGTTTTGATTTGCCTGATTTTAATTCCACACCAAGTTTGCTTCCCAGCGGTCAAAACTCAACTATGGAGTTTAATTTTTGAAAAATGACTTGTAACCAATGAGCTTGCAGCAATGAAAAATCAATGGCTGTTGTGCAAGCAATGCAAGTAAGCAGCAGTTATTATTTGCTGGCTTTTAAAGGATGCTAGTCAACCATGATGCTTTGCGCGTACCAAGAGGCTAATCTGCATTTTAAATGCCATCTAATTTCAAGTGTTTTCAATTGTGGCAGACAATCCAAGCGCATCCTCGTGTACACAGTATATTCATATCTTAATCTACCATTAAAGTCTTAAGTAATTATCTGTGCTTCATTACGAGCGTTAATTTTATTGGTTTCTTTTAATTTGCCGTTAAAATATTCGTTTGTAAGTAGGATGCCCGATGTCATCTCGTGTTCCAAAGCCCGGTTGGTCGAAACCACCGAACAAAGAGAATTTTATCGCGACAATCAACGTTCGACCTCTGAAATCAAAAGCAAGATAGCCTTGGCATCAAAGGGCCAAAGTATAGCCAGTTTCCCTTTCGACTCCACGTAATCTTGTAGAACAAATCTTACAAATGAAAAAGAAACACAAATACTCTATAATACACGTACTCTTCATTTGAGTGAAAACTTCCGCGCGTTGTCAAATTTCGTTGCAGTCTGTTGACTTTGTAAGCGCGTCACATGTAATCTAAAACGAGGCTCCCCGCAGTTGCCCGAATATAAACAATAATAGAGGCGTGGCTGACTAGGATCCTTTAACCAGAACACATCGTGCTTTTGACCAGAATGCACTATGCAGCAACCAGAATGGACTGTGCTCTGGTGGAGCCTTGGTTTGAGTTTATGACACGCAATGAACTGCCACTAGCCTTCTTTTATTTCGGCAGTGAACCTTTTATTTTAGTTCGTTGTTCATAAACTAAGACAACTCGAGTTGTAAATATTTTTTTCACTTATACCGGAAATCCATTTAGTTTTCACACTAAAATTCAAAGCATTTTAAGAACTTGAAACGTAAAATATCTTAGAACTTGCATTTAATAGTGACTGAAAGTTTGGTCCATTCATCTGCATGTGCTGAGGTGTGAAATTCAACAAGAAGCACATGGCGCGGCTTTGACTGGCTTTCACGTATTCTTACTAAACTTCTACAAGCATTTCGAGAACTTGATTGAATTTGTTGCTTATAATGCATATCCCTTCAATCTAATATGCAGAAAAGTAAACCAAAATAACCGCAGCAATTACGTATCCTTAGGTTGCCATGTCACGGAGTCAGATACTATTTAAAACGTGCTCAATATTTCAAGCTGTGCAAGTTCTTCAAGCAGACTGGAGAATAAGCTTTATAACACAATACTTAGTCTCTTACCTGCGGCAATAAGGTGGCCCTCATCTTGCCTCTACAAAGTTTTGATGCGAAAAGAAACCAAATGGCGCATCCCCCACTCCGCCAAAACATTCCGCCATTTTCAACATGTATCCCACAAGTCAAATGGACCTTCATTCAGTTCCAGTCTGACGCGATCGCAATCCCCGCTTTTCCGCGAACCAAATTTCATTCAAGTTCAGGTTCATTCAAGTTTGAACGAATGCACAGTGCTTTCCTGATATAAAAAGAATTATGCTGCTAGTTCCAACGAACAAATTCTATCTAAACGCGGCGCCACCTAACTAAGGTCATGTGATCACTTTCATCATCTGACTGGCTTGCTCTTGATATTCGCCCTTCCTAAAGCCGCACATTATGCATTTTTTACTTGTTTTTGTTTTTGTCGCAAGCGAAAAGAATCACCCTCCCTTGCTGACCTTGCTACACTGAAAGGCGGGAGCCGGGTTTAATTATTCTAGATGAAGTCTCTCATCTCCAGTCGTAATAGATTGACGATCAATGATACCAACCGGATGAGTCAAATGCAAATGTCACTGGTTAGAGAGATTTTCGACTGTGGTCATTTTCACCGGAACCGGAAACCGCGTACCCATGATACTCACGGAAAAGCTGAACCGGGTCTGAGCGTGTTATCTCTCACTAGCTTCTACCGGTCTTGGGCGTTCATCAGCTCTTGACGGACTAAGTAGGTCTAAGAAAGTGTTCCATTAGAAAACGAGAACCTAAAACAATGGAACCACGATTTAACGATCTTCTATATAGTTCTCGGTATAACTAACGATTTTCTTAGCCCGAGTAATAGTAACCTGCGATCAGGCTTTCTTTTTTTTCGCGGCGGAGGGAAGGCGAAAAAAGGAAAGCCTGATACAATTACTTGTGAAGTCGTCTGCCGCCCCCTATCTGTCCACGTCGTCGAGAATGTCGGCGATGCCATCAGATAAGCGTGATTAGCGCCTTCAAATTATATTTTTACTCTCACAAACGTGTGTTTGAATGACCCTTTTGAACGAGCTGATCGGATGGTTTTTAAAATTTGTTTTCTGCAAAGGCTGATTTTGTGTAAGGCTCAAATTAGACATTTCAAGGTTGTAGTTTTCGTCACTGGCACGATCGTCTGGCGTCGTCTTTGGTGGTGTGATGTAATAATCTTCGACACCATTGGTGATAGATCACGCTCTTGCCGAATTCCGTCGGAAGCACCGCCAATACATCTTTTCTTTTACAAACTATTCGTCGAATACACTCCCTTTGTTCGTCTTTAAATGTTTTGTGAACAAAACTCTTGAGATATTTTCTAAAAGCTAGAAGAACTCGCTCTCTACTTCATTCCGCTCAACACCCGCCATGATAACAATCATCTACGCGTGATATTTTTGGACCGGAAATTAGATTTGAACTCAATTAGCCAATCAGGATAGAGTTTTAATGTTGCCTTTTGTTTTCTGACCAATCAGAGAAAAGTCCAGATTCTGGACTTTTTACAGACGACTCGACAAGTAATTGTATCAGGCGTTCATTTTTCCGTTGACCCCTCCGCCGCGAGAAAAATAACGCCTGATCGCAGGTTAGAGTAATAGTAAAATCTGTGGAACACAACCCCGTTAAGCCCAATCCCAGCTAATCCCTTGGCTCTTCGTTACATTGAGGTTAAAGTGTATCGTAGCCTGCATTGTAAGTATTGTAGGCACAGGGGTAACACAGGACGCGATTTGTGTCATTTGTTGGGGTACCGGTAGGGGTGCGTCTCCCTACTTCACGCACGCCCCTCTGAGGCCCTCTTCTCTAACATGCGCTTCATATCACTCATGCCCCAGATATGCCCTAGCCTGCGTACTCTCTACTTCTGCCTGACTCCTGCACGTTCACTGTCCATCATGACAAAATTAACCTGCCGCCAACGAAACCGGGTTTTCTCCTTTTGTGTCGGTGGCGCGATAATCTGTCTGCTTTCCTAGGCTTTGACAAGGTAACTATCAGTTGCCAAGGTAATATCTATTGTCCCAGGCTATTGTGGTTATCTGTCACGTACATGACTGTCAGAGGTCAATGTCCGTCTGCTTTGCCCCTAACTGCAGGATAAAATAAACGTTTTGCGTGGACGGAAACTCTGTTGATTATTTCAATCCAAATTAGACGAAATACTCATTCGCCGCAGACGGGAATTATGCTTACTTCCAACCAAACAGGATAAAGTGACCACTTTACGTGAACGGAAACTTGTACTTTACTCTTAGCTGCCAAAATAGAGCAGTTGGAGACAGGCCAAGTACATATTCATTCTTTGTAAAACTATTGTTTGTAAGGAGTGACCAACAACAACAGCCTGAAAAAGATGGACGACACATTTTTATTCTCTGAAACGCCATGTCTCAATTCAACCACACCAGTGGTTCTTCCATTCATAACAGGCGGAGTTTCAGCGCTTCTTTGTCTAGTGACTGTGCCGGGAAATCTTATCGTGGTTATGGCAGTTTTCATTGATCCAAACAAAGACCTGCGTTCTCCTTTCATGTACTTAGTGGCAAATCTTGCAATGGCAGATTTGTTAGTGGGCCTTGTCACAGAACCTGTCTCGGCTTATTACCACATAAAGAACGCTCTTGGCGTGATCGACTATGAGCGGCTGAGTACTGCTGTTCACATGCCGTTCTTCATCTCTTGTACGGCTTCGGTTCTGAGTCTAGCCGCGCTAACAGTTGATCGCTACATCGCCATAACATCACCATTCCGATACAGGGCAACACTGAGTCATATGCGGGCTGTTATCGCGTGTGTTATTGTATGGACGCTTTCATTAAGCTTCCCTTTCGCGTATCTCTACGTGGGTTTCTTTCACTACGCGTTTCTATTTGCCAACACTGCCGTCGTGTTGACTTTTCTAGTTTTGTTGTTTGCCTACATACGGATTTACAAGATATTTCGTCGTCAAGTCAAGGAATGGGACAGTTTACATGATAGCACAGACGACAGTCGTCTCAAGAAACTCAAAATGCGTTGGGAGCAGAAGATTACGAAAACCTTACTGATAATGTTAGTGTTATTTATATCATGTTATCTGCCCGCGTGCGCCCTCATATACATCATCAACTTGTGTAACACATGTAACTGTGACCTTGTGTTATGGTCACGTGACGTTCAGTTTCTGCTTATTTTAGCTAACAGTTCAATGAACCCGTTCATTTATTCGTGGCGTTTGAACAACTGCAAAAGAGCCTTTCTTTGGATCGTTACGTGTGGAAAGAAGGGGAAAAAATCGAGGAAATTTTCGGCTTTTGAAATGCGGACAATGAGACGTGCGTCTACGCCAAATCCATAGCCCTCTGACCAATATGGGCTCCTGGTTTACAGTACAAAAGAACTTTGGAAGTGTAGACAACTTACAAGATGTACATTAATAATTTTGCGAATACATCCTTCTCAGGCGCTGCGCACTTTTGCTATGCTGGGGACAAAGGACACCTTGTGCGAAGCGCGAGCGATGAGCGCGTAGCGCAAGGAACGCATTTTCTTCCCAATAAGAGGGCGACGTCTGGAAACGTGGCAGCCTCAAATACGGTACATCATTCATTATCTAGTGTAGAAATATAGAACGGCTGAAAAACGCTGATAAAAGTAATTTAACCATTTGACTTCACCCAGAGGCTGAATACAATATTCACAACCAGAAGCCCATGGTAATAAAATAACAAAAAAAGCAACAATGAAAAGAACTTTCTTGGAAACTGTTAGATTAAAGTTAGCCTGCATAACAGGCGCCTTTGTAGTTTTGGGCGCGTATTTCGAATTGTTTGACCTTATTTCCCTCGCGTGGCCGTCTCGCGCCTTTTGCGTTTCCCAAACACGCGCTCAAAAACTACACAGGCGCCTGCTACGCAGGCTAGATTAAAGTACCTTCTCCGTAGTAATACTTATCCTGTAGAACAAGAGGTTTTGTGGTGGTTTAACTTTTGTAGAAAGCGTTAGGCAACCGCGAAGCGCGTGTGTCACGCACGAAGGAAGAGGCGTCTCTTTCGTCACGCGTGACTCGCGCGATCAGCACGCTCCACAAAGAGCTCTACAAAACCTCCACTGATAAAAAATATACCACAACGATAGTACACAGAAGAGTTTTACGAGCGCTATTACCGATGCCAGAACCTAACTCTAAAAGTTTGTATTAAAACATTTACAAGTTCATCGAGTCATTCAGCAAATCAAACAAACGTTTCGGCAAAGTTGTTTTAACGTCTATGTACCTTTTGAGATAAAAATATTGCTGGTCCTAAACACCCAAAAATGCTAATGAAATGCGGCTTAGCCAAGTTCCGACACCCTAGGACCCCAGCGATTGCAATACCTAAACCACAGGCACAAGATAACCCTGACTAGTCCCAAGTCGTCTCTTATGCGAAAATTGTAAGTCAGCTTCCAAGACTCAACAGTGGACTCAAGACGAACTCAAAAGACGACTGGGGACGAGTCAGCAAGATAACCAACAATAGTTTCCGCACCACCTCGAAACAAGTCACGTCGTTTGTTTTCAAAACAATAGCTAACAGGTCACAACAATGTCCTTGGCCAAAGAAAACAATAGTCGTGTTTATAACGGGCGATGAGTAGAGGTTCCACAGAGGTTTTATAAATTTTGCCCAGGGATTAGAAAAAAGTGACAGCTTCCCTTTTCATTCTTCCTTTGTTAATAATAAGAAGAATATATTAAAGGGGGTTTCTTTCCTTCTATGTAGCTCTTCAATCAGTGCCTTTTATCTAGCTTCGTCAGAACGAAGCAGGAAAGTGCGTCGTCAGAGGTCATTAGTGGCTAATTTCTTGTCCATAATTAAAATATATAAGGGAACGCAATCAAGTTATTTTGGAGAATGAAATACAACGTCTAACAGCTCACCGAAATTTTTAAATACGTCTTTACAAGAAAAAAGCGCCTGATCGCAGGTTATCACAAACCTGGCACTGACCACGAAAAGGTTAACGAGAAAGAGACAGCAGCTCCAATGAAAAGGATCCTTTGAAATCACTGTCTTTTGAGATCTTTCTCTTACTTTGAATAAGCCCTGCTTTTACGAGGGCTTTTACCATTATCATCATTCAATAGCAACCGGTTTGGCGTCATCGAGAAAACAAAAGAGCAGATTAACAACAGGTGATTGTCAAATGACGAATTACGATTGAGCAACCGTGTCAATACCACGAACACTGGCCTGCAAACAAAGCATAAGTAATTTACGCGATGTTAACATTGCCAGGAACATACGCCATTAGTTTTATGGGCGAATTACACTTGTCTGATCAAAGAGAAAAACAAAGTTTACGAGCTTCGTGTCCGGTTTCGTGCTCAGGAACAGGGTCTTTCTGAAAGGTGCGGGATTAATGCAAAGTTAAGTACTTTACGACACCCTCAAAGGTTGAATCGAGAGCAACGGGTAGATGACAATGAAGCAATGAAGGATGACTTAACTGTCGTAAACATCATCGAACAATAGTCAAGTGGTTAGTCTATACTCGTTCTTGAAGGCCTAAGAGAGTTTGCCTAGTTCACAGGGTTTGAAAATTCGCTTCTGGTAATTACGGATAATCTCTCCTCAGCCGTCTTCAGATACCAACTTAAAAATATAGTGGTGGAAATGTTACTATAAGAAGGATTGCCTTTCCCGATGACAGCTGCCTGTAATTGAATTGTTTTGTAAAGCTGGTCCACTCCGTGTTTGGTTCGACTTTACTAAGACTGGTCTCATTCCTTTTGAACCAAGAACAAGTAGTAGTTTAAAATACTGTTACATGGATATTGGACTCTCCTATCATCGATAAAGCTTTAATAACATTGCTCGATCAGTGTGTGAGTTTGAACGAAACGAGTGATAAGAGAAATTGGTTGTTCCAGTGATCATCTACACCGGCGTAATTCAACTGTACTGAGGAACAAAGGCTACACATTGTAAAATACTTTAGACACTCCACTCAACACAAGGACCATACTGTGAGTTATGCCGTTAACTAAAGGCCTAAGTGTGGATATGTCTACATTAGCGCTGTCACGTGACAAAGGTAGCGTACAGTTATTCGAGAATGAGAAAAATCTAACGGGTGAAGCACCATGGAAACATTATGCTCGAGCTATGCTACCCCTGTCCCCTGTGGCAAAGAAATCTCGACAAAGCGGAGTGACCTCTAATCGCGCACACGGAGAGAGTGATGAAAAGCGTGGTAGTAGTTCCGAGAAACCAAATTTTGACCAACAAGATGAGAGAAGGGATGTCGTGATTGGTGTTGAGCCAAACAACGGTTTGCCAAGCGAAAATAACTCGCCGAAACGAAACAACAGAAACGCAATGCTTAAGCGATTGGCAGATTGTTTCGCTTACAAGCATAGGGGAGTGAAATCAGGAGTCAGGAGGCACAGGGTCATGGGTTTTTATCCAGAGCTATACACAATACATGAAAATGCATCCGAGCTGGCTAATGATTTAGAAGTAAACTATCAAACGGCGGTAAGCTCAAAGACAAATGATATTGATTTGTTAGAAAATGACTACAACGACTTTGATGATACCGATGCAAGTTTCACACTTTGCTGTAATACAAATGATCAAAAGATTGCATCATTGCATGAAGACATCAAGGAGCTTTGGAAACGCCTTGAAAATGTAGAAAAGGAGTTTGCTTGGGCCAGAGGAAACATTTTAACACGCAATGCAGATGCCAGTTAGATTTACGACGGTGGATATTTCAATTAAATCCTAATGCCTATATAAATACTACATTTCGGAATTTAATAGAGCACTCGCTCGAATTGAAAATCATTCTTTGAATGCCAAGGAATAAATTAATTGAACAATTAGAACCCAATTAGGTCAAAAAAATTAAAGGGTATCCAAAAATATACCCCTCAAGAACTAATAAAGAACTTGCCCTTTATTATGCAGTTTTAAATAAACAACACCACAAGTTAACCAACAGAAAGCTTGTTGGTATTGAGTTATAAATAGCTGAAAGAATTAATTAAAAATTATTCTATTTGTATTCAGTTCTTATCACTGTTTCATGTAAATAAATTATCCTCCTACTCTATTATTGTTCCTTTTAGTTCCTCTTCTCCTCAGCATTTGTCCTTGGCTGCCTGGAGCTTTAATATCTATCCACTAGTTAAATGCGGACTGTATATGTTCTCTCCGGCTTTCTCGACAGTTTTTGATAGAGATCTTTTTGCCTTCTGCCTTTTCGTTACTTTTTTTCTATCTTCGAGGGCAATGTAAATTTTTACTTTGGGGGTCTTACTTTCCTATTTCCTGCCGACTCCACATTATTAACTTTCATCGACCAATAAGCCTTGTGATCCAGATTTTTCCTTCTAACATTTTTGCATGTTTCTGCTGGAAAATATGTAATCGGCGTTCATCTCCTTTACTCTTAAAGGATAAGGGAATCGCAACCAAGATTTGAAGGCGAATTCGACCAAAAAGAAGCCTTTTCACATAGTCTAAAATGTCAGTTGTTTCCTTCAGTTTCTTTTCAACCTTTCAACCATCACTTTCAAGGAAAAGGATCAAAAGTCAGCCTTTTTGTACAGTTCCTAAAACAATTTAAAACATCTTTCAGAAAGAAGAGTACTGAAGCGAAATAACGCCGCGCGGAACTCAAAGCTCGTGTCACGTATTTCGCACCTTTCGCGATTACCACGCGCGCTCTCCACGCTAACCCACGCAAAGAATGTCAAATAAAGCTGATTAACATCAATTACTGAATTTTTCTTTAATTAATCCTTTTCAGCATTTCAGTCGTAATTTTGAATATAACTTCTTTTTGTTATACCTTATTTTAATGTCAACTCGGAGTTTTGATTGCACCTCGAAGCAATGCCGTCCTCTGATCTTTTGACAGCCGGGCAGTGTATCGATGTTGTTAGGGAAAATAACTTGTTTATAACCTAGAGATTTAAGCGGTTCCGCAAACGCAACGAAGGGAGACCGATCTACACACTAACGAGCTTGTTAAAACAATTACTTGTTTTCGTTTCGTAAAGAAGGAAGAACCACGCAAGGTTCATTGTGTTGCCGTATGACCTCAATCGACAACATGTCGACGTCTTGGCAAATTGTCGACGATTGAATTGCGAGAGAAGGTTTATATTGCATCCAAAACTGTACAAAGCCTCTCGGCATTACTTCTCGTGCTTGAGTTGTTTGTGACGAAGATTTCTTGTTGAAGCGTCTCTTGTTTCCACCTTTAATCTCAGGTCCAAAATGAGAAGCTGATTTATCAGATTCTTCTTTACCTTTATTGTGAATAGACGGCAAGAATCTCTCTTTTTTACTGTTCATATAACGGGATCCAGTTAGATCGCGATCCTGTAACTTAGATAACTCACTTTGGCTGTAGTTTCCATTGTTTGCTGCTCGTTTACGCTTGTGATTTTCCTTACCATCTGTCAACTTTAGTCTCCATTTGTCTAAATCTTGCTGGTTTGCCATACTTAAAAAAGGCGATGGAAGGCAACGCGAGAAGAGTTCAAATCCGACTTCCGCTACACCATTTGAAACGCCATTTAACGTCGGAGACTCAGTACAGCTGTTTAGTTTGTTAGTCAATCAGCCCTAACATTGTATACGCACAGAATCGAAGAGAAGAAGGAGATCTGATGTCTTTTGGTATTCGATTTCAAGGCTAATATTTTGACGCCGCATTCCCAGACGGTAATATGTTGAATCTTTTGGTCGTCTCTGAGATCGCGTGAGGCAAATGGATACGTGTGTGATTACATGTTACAACTTACAAACCCGCCTCACGCTTGACTTGGAACGAGAACAACGAGAAGCAAGACACGCTTACAGGGGAAGAGTAAGCACCAATGCGTACACAGTGGGGTGGGCTAGGGCAGCAACAGACAAGTCGAAGAAAACATTCAGACGCATTTTCAGCTGTGAAACATGGTACAGTCCACTCTCGCCTTGCGGACACACCGCTATTGCGGACACTCGCTATTACGGACAAAATCCAGATCCCCGGCGAAAGAGGTTTGACTGGAAATGACTCCCGCTATTACGGACTCTCGCTATAACGGACAATAAACGACGCCCCGAGCGTGTCTGCTATAACGAGAGTTGACTGTACTGCAACTGGGAATTGCAAACCAATTTTATTTTATTTCCTTACCCAAACTGAGAAACAAAAAAGCGATTTTTTATTTGGTGCAAGCTGAATGAATCCTTCCAAGCACCAAATACTTATCCCCTCTCTTATTGCGACAAAAAGGGCCTTATTTCCCTTTTAGGGAAATTGAAAAGGTGATGATCTAACTTCATCATGAGAAAGAATGAGTCATTTCCAGTCCATAACACCCCTAACACTGGCAATACAAAATCTTTAATTTGTAAGACGTCCCTTAACTACCAAGGGATTTTTATATAAATGGGTTTTTTGCCTGAAGGATGTAAAATGACAAAATCCTCATATTTTTTAAGACAACGGACAGAGGGGAAGAAGAATATTACCTGATTACTAAAGCAGTCACCACGGTGATTTTCCACTACCGTAAAATTCCGGCGAAAGTCCTGGGTATATGTATATTTTTCTTCAAAAGTCTATTTTGCTTGGTATATTGTTGGAAGGAATTATGTGTTTCAAAAATGGTTGGGCTAGTTGGAGCAGATTTGCTCCTGAAAAGTTTTAGGTGTACAAAATACCGCGTTGTAAAGCTGTTTAATTTAAAACGATATGAAGGTAAAGTGATGAGCAACAAAGGTCCCATATTAAAAGGCAAAACAAGATCTTCATCAAAAAGTCGAATGGTCCTCTGCATTTTTATTTTGTGGCACAAGTTCTACATAATTGGGAGCGAAAAACTGGAAGATATTACATCATTACAAATTTAGATTAACCCATGGGCTTATTTTAAGGGGTAGGGGTAAGGTTGGCTTGTTATCATCGGAATTCAATAGTTCGTACGCTGCTTTATATCACAGGTAGCCCAAGCTATAGGTATATAGAGAGGAAGGCAATGGAACTATAACTCACTGGAATCGCGCTAAATCGGCTAAAAAACCACACAGCACACAAGGGGAACAGCAAATGAGCTAAGGTGAGTGATTTTTATTGTAATTCAACGGTTATTTTTCGTTCTTTTCGGTCATATTTATTTCCCCATACAAATCCTTATAAATATGCAAATCGATCGAATTACGAAACAATGCAAAGGTCATCTTTATTGTACTCATATATCGAGCTTGGGCTACCTGTGTCTTATATTACCCATCACGTTGTCTTGAAAACAGTATTGTTGTACCGGACAAAGAAATGCGCAGCATTTTAATCCGGTGCCTGTCAAGCGTGACCTTTTAGTCAATTGACATATTAGATTGATTGCAAATATCGCATTAGGGCTTCAGAAATGCATTTTAATTAGTCGGTAACTTAGGAGAGCCGTTCTCGCAGTTCGTAAACAAGAACAACGAGAAGCAAGACAAGCCATATGTCATGATAGAGACACCTTCCAGGTGAACTCTTGATCAGATCTAACTCACTCTACAGATCGTGGGGACGCGTCTCAGAAAACGTGGCCAAACGTTGCCTTGGCACATTCGTAATTTATGAAGTCAAACAATCCAATAATGGGAAGTAATGAACTGCTGATGTCAAAACCAAGCTGAAAATATGCCTTACAGAGAATGCTTTCAACTTTCAACTCTTCCAAAGTTGGTCGACTCGGGGAAAGGCAATGAATGGATGCCAACTTCGTCTCAAGTGAAAGCAAGTGAAAGACTTCGATTTCAAACGTACTCTGATAAATTATCGGGTGGGATTCAATATTGGCATAAACATAAGCTTAAGTCGACTGAGACCGGACCTTTGAATACCAGAAGAGATTTCAAAAAGTCTCCCATCCCGTCGCAGCAGACGAAATGCATCACATGTGGTGGTCTGATCTCCAATCAAATGAACTTCCGTGCACTCTCAAAGTTCACTGATCGCCATTCTAAGTGTGCATTCGGACGAGAATACTGCGATGTTATAGGTCCCTGCGCCGAATGCTGTTTGGCGGAGCAACGAAATGCTATCGTTGAAAAACAGACTGTCGAGTTTCCAGGACTGGAGGTCACTCCAAGGAGACTCGTAGCACCAGCTTTGGTCCAAGTTATGATGAACAATAGCAGTGAACAGGTTGACAATATGTCTGAACACGAACAAAGTCACCAGAGCAGAAGCGTTCTCGAACTTCCACCGATTTCTCTTGATACGCTGAGGTATATGCGGAGGGAAGCTGGCAGTAGCAAACATAAACGAAATTCCTTTATTACAGATCAGGAACCAACGTTTAAGAAATACATTGAAATTCGTCTGCCAAAAATTTGACACTGTGTGTGAATGATGCAGCCTGGAACTGAATAAACACTGATTTTAATACCCACAGTCTTACTTGACCTTACTTCTTTGAATTTGAACTTGACGCCAATGCTACTAACGCAAGAAATGCTCAAATGAAATCTTACGCTTCTCCTGGAAAAAAATGTTTTATGAATTATTTTAATTGAGTCTGGATGCAAACAAACGCGTGTAAATGTTAATTAACCAGTTAATATATTGTCATTTGAGAAATGTTTGTGTTACCTTTATTCGTTCATAATCACTTTTTAAAATGAGCTATATTGGGTTGTTTCCACATAAAATTCTCGACTAATTTTTTTTTAAATATATTTCGAGTTTTACGAGCGGAAGGGGTTAGTTAGTCAGTACATCATCGATTGTTTCATCGTGCAATCTATTGTAGCTCGAGAGCACAAAATCCGTGGGCTCAGCTCGTTCTTGGAGCCAAAACATAGACTGCTGACCTCATGGCCTTTGCTTTTCGCATAATGGACAATATTTTCTTCCAGGTTTAATGAAAACGCAAAGAAGGCCACCATCCCACACCAGTAGACTACAGCGAAGTAATACATTTACCCATAACTCTCTGCTATACAGCCACTGTGGGTGGTACCTTTCTTGGTGAATAAAGTATCCTGTTTAAATGTTGAAGAATGTACCATTCTATTACACCTTCATGCTCTAAACCATTTTGGTGGATATCTTCCATTTTAGTCTGGCTAGCTAGGAGGTTTCCTCCATGGAAGAAATATAGACTAAATTTTCGTTCAAGACTCAGGAACAATTGTTAATTGACTCTGCTTTCGACTCTGCTTAATTACTTAAAACTAAAATAAAAAATATTGTTACCTTCTTGTGGTACGGTACAACGGCAAACAAATTCGGCTTTTTGTTTTAATTTCAGAAGACAGATAGCAATAATGATATATATTTGCCAAAAATTTCTTTTAAACGAGAAATATTCTTATCATTAGTGACCAAGTAGTTTAACTTCAGCTCTTGTTAAACAGTTCGTTTTTACTGCTGCTAGCCACTGAAAACATATTTTTTAATCAAGTGTACGTGTGTCACTTGCATGCTCCCACTAGATTGCACTTAAGCAGTTTTGACATGAAGTGATATTCTTTAATTGAGGCGTTGCCCGTACAGTATCACATCAACACAAAAACATGCACTGAGTGGTTCAAATTTGTTTCTAGCCCATTTCAGTCGAGCTGAACCTATGGATGGAATTTTTTTTAGCTTTAACTGAGATAATCGCAAGTTCTCTTTCCTGTGAGAATACTTGCAATGAAACATTTTTGTGTACTCGGTTGAATTGACAGGCTTTGATGGCTGACATAACAAGACTCACGTCAAATGTCGTGACATGAAGAAAATTGTAAACAATTTAGACTTTCTATACCCTTTCCACGTGACCAATGGATGATATTTATCATGGCAACTTAAAGAGCTAGTATCAATCATCTCCACTAGCACTTGTACTGCTCCTTAACAACTTCACTTCACAAACGCGACTCGATTCAGATACCCGAGCATGGCGGAACCTCCGAAAGTGGTGAGCCTCAACGTCGGTGGACATGTTTACACCACCACACTTTACACCATTACTCAGTACTCCGACTCGAAACTAGCGAAGCTTTTCAGCGGCGAAAGCCAAGTACCCAGGGATCCCAAAGGATACTACTTTATTGACAGGGACGGCGCACTGTTCAAACACGTCCTCAATTTCTTACGCACAAGAAAGTTGACCGTTCCGGAAGACTTCCAGGAGTTTGAGGAGCTGGAAATTGAGGCAACGTTCTATGGGATTAAACCTTTAGAAGAGGCAGTCCAGAAGGCTATAAAAACACGACAATCCACCAGGTCTGGCTCAGAGATTTTACGGCTCTTCTACAGCTCGAAGTCAAAGCTGGTCTTGGCGGGTGGATTGGCGATGCTTCAGCAGCTCGTTCCCAATGCTCGCATGTTGGGTGGTTCTGTTTCAAGCGGTTCCTCTTATAACTTCAAGACAAGTGACGGAGTTGTCGAAGGAGGGCAAGCTCAAATCCCAATCAAATTGGAACAGCTAGATGCCTTTCTGCAGCATGTTGTCGATGAGGGTTTTGAAGTTAAGATGTCAAATTTCTTTTTGGACGGTAACGCAAGTCAAGTCTGGGTCTTCGTTCGTAAGTAATGCTAGCAAGAGTAACAGGTGGACTACAGACAGGGTGACAAATGCACAAATTCTTTAATTTTGAACTTTGCCGAGGAGGATACCTCGGCAAAACCTTCATGTAGTCGATAGGTTTGACTGAATAACACTGATTTATAAAATAATACACCGAAGTAACATATGAAGCGGTACTTAAACTATTTTGGGAGAGGTTGTTATTGTTGTACTCAGACTGATATTGCATAAGGAAGCTTTTGAAAGAATGGTACAATTTCAGAATGTAATCATTGACTCGATGAATCGAATATTCAGTCGGGAATCAATATATTTTAAAGTAAATGTGTCGTTCGACAAATTCTCTGCTGGATGAAGCTATTCAAACGTTTTTACTGTCTATTCACGGATTGCCCTTCAATTCCCGCCCAGGACGCTGATGTTATTTGGAAATTTTTCCTCTGATTCGTCCTGATTTGTCTGTAGATCAAAAAAAAAATACACATTTCGCGGGTTTAAGGAGTTTTTTATTTCTTGTTTGGCGGGAAATTTTTCAACATCGGGGGCGGGGTGGTATACTTAACTATACAGGTGAGGGGGAAGGGGAAGGTTCAACGTCTTAATAGTTTTATTATTAACTCACGGCGGTTTCACATAAGCCGGGCGCCATCCCCTCTTTTATCTTTCTTGAATACCCAACGGGGGTGCCAGTCTATCACATTTTTCAAGCCAAATCATTTCCAGCTCTTGTTGTAGCATAAAGAACACAGAGAAATGTCATAGCATGTTATTATAGGACGATGATGAACTAGCGGCACACGTCTTGCGATTGTGATGTTTAAAGTTAAAAAGAATATGTGCCTGTTGTAGATGTACAGCTGAGCCTTAGTTAAAGGTTACGTCTGCAATAGAGCCAAGTGGCCCATCAGGCCGGAGCTTATCCCGTTTTCCGCAGCATGAAGCGACCAAAAGTGTTTCTTCTTTCTTCTGGATGGGATGCTAGTCGATCGCAGGGTTAACCCAAGCAGCAAATTCGCCTGTAACCATTTCTACACCTGGGTGGAGAGAGGCACTATGTGAGTTAAATGCATTGCCCACGAATACAGTACAACGCAGTGCCCCGGCCAGGGCTAGAACCCAGACTGCTCGATACGGAGTCCAGCACACTAACCATTAGGCCACCGCCTTCCCACAAAGTCCTGTTCCTTTCTCCTGCCACATAAGGAAGCTTTCCCGTTTTGGCAGAAATTGACTCATATCCTATAACTGTTCGTTTAATTGCTTTAATTCGACAAGCGAGTTCACCACAGCTTGTGATAGTGATGTTTAAAGTTAAAAAGAATATGCGCTCGGTACAAGAGTAGCTTTAATTTAGGAAGCTGTGACTTTGTAATTCCACGCTTTAAGACAGAAATGTGGTGTCATGTGGGAATCATTCAACAAAAAAAACCGGGCCCAAAGTTACGGAGAAACGTATCTCAAAATATAAAGCACTTAGCCTCGGGAAGTTTTTTACAATTCATGAAGCGCGCGTACTATGATCACAATGCATTAAGCCTGGTTTTCACTAGCAACGCAAGCACAAGCGCAAGGATAACAGCTCTTATTTCTCCGTGAAAAATGCTTCGACTTAAGCAAAAGCACAAGCGCATTGCATTTGGATGCTTGTGCTTGTCGCACAAGCACAAGGGTCAAAATTTGTCCTTTTTGCGTGATCGCGCTTGTGCATGCGTCGCTAGTGAAAACCAGGCTTTAGGGACTGGTCAATAAGTACAGGGGGGGGGGGGGGTTGGGCCGGAGCAGAAAGGGGGTGGGTCATCAGTTTTTGAGCCCTCAAAAAGGGGTGGGTTATGTAATTTTGATCTACAGGTAGGGGTGGGTCATCATATTTATTCACTGACTTTGAACTACCATTGTTCCAAGAAAAGTTGTATTCATCAGTATATAAAATTGTAAATTTCTCCATGTGAGCAGTTTTAAATGAATTTCTAGCGATTTCAGAAGGCCCAAATACAAAACATTTCCCGGGGAAGCATGCCCCCTGACCCCCCTAGATGGCTTGTGATCATAACATCAGTTTTACCTGTCTCTCTTCAACATGCATAGATTCACGCTGGGCTTTAGGCCTTTTAATACCAGTAAACTCTTTAGTCAAACACTTTGCAAATATGAATGATGGACAATGATTGTAGTTTCTGTTATTAATTTATGTATAAAAATATGAACTCTTCAATAATTGATTATGAATTAATATTACATACTGATTCAGTTTTTTGCATATGTTTGTGTCCAAATTTCCTCATGGACATTACACAGTGAAAATATGTGAAAAAACTTACAAAAGGCTAGTATAAGAAGTGATAAATTTAACCTTCTTTGGTGTGTTAAGAAATGAAAAAAGATGTACATGGAACAGCAGTGTCCATCAGGGAAATATCTATGTAGGGAATTCCACTTTAAAAGCTGAAGTTTAATCAAAAACCTCTTAACCCTATCAGATGATAAAGAAATAATGATTGGTCCCTTGAATTTTTTAAGCAAAGGGGGTGGGTCGTGTAATTTTCAACCCCCTATCAGGGGTGGGTCAGTCAGCTTTGAGCCAGAAGGAAGGGGTGGGTCACAAATTTTTGAGCCACCACTTTTCCAATTGCTCCGGCTGTAATTCACAAGGACAGAATGCCAAACCAAAAATCCAAGTAAATCACACGGGGTAGAGAAGTGCGTGACGTAAACGAACTCGACAAGAAATTCTGACTACGACAATAACAGAGTTTAATTGACAGAGTTCAATGTTCCATACAGGTTCAAATTGAGAGCGATACAAAGATGATTGATTCAAACCACGTGCTAGTGTTGTTGAAATGATTGCCGTAAACCGTATGTCGGTTCGAACTGAAATATAATAGCGGAATAGAACTAACGTGACTAATAAATCTAAGCATACAAGCTAAACAATTCGCGAGATATATAATTATAGCTAACATTCACAATAACGTCCGAATGAAGAAACGTAACATAATCTGCGCATATACTAATCTTATAGAAAGCTAACAAACGATAAAGTCTTATATGACGGCTAATTTTGGATAGGAGTTTATGACAATTAACCTTATAATAAGATAAAACTTAGCCTAGCGAGATAGTTTCTTAATGGTTCGAGTATAATATGCCAACTAAACTAACTCGATATAAACGGTATAGAAGCTATCCTAATAGTCGAGAAAAACGAAACTTAACGCAAAACAAATAACAAGGAAAACTAAGGATAAGCCTAAAAATAAGGAATAGATAACTTACTTTGGTTTGCACACGCACTGAATTAGACTTGATAGAGTAGGTAACCACGAGTGTAGAGAGAAATCTATGGCCCAATGCCGAGTAGATGTTGACGCAGTGAAGTCTACACTAGAACTGATCTAACTTAGAAATTCTTACGGATTTATCTAACCGAGAAACACGTGCGCAAAACCTGCGGTTATGACGATTTTCCTACATCGGACATAGCAGCCTAGGGCTGGTCTACCACAGTAAATAAAATAAGTAACACGCGGTATGATAGAAAGGATAATTCGATAACATTTAAATTAAAGTAAGTTCCTGTGATAAGAAGTAGAGTAAACGTCACGTTTCAAAACCAACACCGGCCCACCCCCCCTGGTACTTATTGACCAGTCCCTTATTTTGTTAAAATTTCAACCTAGCTTTACATAATCACCTTTATATTGTATACAGTAATTCTAAGCCAGATTTTTCAGATTCTTAGCAAGAATTTATGCCACGTGGAAGTTGTATTGTGTATTGTGTATTGTGTATTATGTGACTGGTCAGGAGATCGCTGGCGTGACAAATGCGCATGACTCAACAGAAACATTGCTTTCATGACTGTTTCTCATGAAGGGATTGTCACACGCCGCCGCGCGCCATATTTGTTGAAGGCCGAGACTGCTGTTTCACTTTGTTCATATGTTAAGGTAAGCTTATTTATTCGCCTTATACGCCTGTATTATGTCAGCTCAATTTTCTAAGCTATAAATGAGCTACAAGTAAACTTATAAGCCGAAGATCTCTTCACGTTTGTTCAGAGATGTTCACATAATGGCACTTTCGCAGCTAATACATTGTATATACATACTACTGAATATTGTAGTTTTTCACCATATCTCTCTTTATGAAATTGAGCTCAGCGATTGTCTAGTGATCGGTGTACTGTGGATGCCATTGTCTGTCAAATAACTAGCAACCCACGAGATGCCGGTACATAAAATCTGATAAAATAATTTACATTGTGGCTATATTGAAATTGCTCTTGTCAAACGAACAATAACGTCGGCTCTTCTATTTTTGCGACTTCACAGTGCTAGAAGAAATGGATAAAGTTCAAGATTTTCCATCCATAATCGACGTAAACGTCGGTGGCAACGTTTATACCACATCACTTGCCAGCCTCACGAGGTTTCCAGACTCCATGTTGGGGGTCATGTTTAGCGGCCGGCGGCCGGTGGCGAAGGACGCCCGAGGAAATGTTTTCATTGATCGTGACGGACCTATGTTTCGATATGTGTTAAATTTCCTGCGCTCATCCAAGTTAAATTTACCTGACAATTTCCAAGAGTTTGATCAACTCACTGAAGAGGCTGATTTCTATCAAATTCCTCGACTTATTGACGCCCTGAACGAAATCAAATTGAAAAGAACTGTGGCAAGAAATCAAGTGATTCGCTTAACGCTAGACAGGGACAAACACGGATTGGAAACTCTGTTGTCAGTGTTTGCTGAAAAACATATATTGCAGGAGATTTTTCAAGGACACGACTGTATTTGTAGTCCTCTTGTGTTTTCCTTTGACAAGGAACAGGCGGACTCTTCTACTACAGCAATACTGCAAGAAATTACTAACTATGGGTTTGAGGTGATGACAAGTCTGTCACATCCTGAAGACAAATCCATTAATGAATGGTTTTTTCTTCGCAAGCGTTGAAAAAAAAAACAGTGCAATCATTTACAGGTTGTTCTTTGGTGTTCACCAGTTTAGACTCTTGTAAGATAAATTGGAGCTTTAAGGAAGAACCACAGTTTCTGTCACGTTCCTTCGCATTGGCTTGTCACGCGCCAGAGGGACGTTTGCGGTGGAGACTAGACGTACAAGGAAGAGGAAATGTGCAAATTTAAAAAATGCAAATGGCATTTAGCTTAATTAAACAAGGAAACTTGCAATTACTTGTTGATCTTTGAAAGGCTATCGGGAATATTTGTTTGCCTTGCGAAAGCGTTGAAACAAATTTCGGAACTGCTCGGCTAATATTCGGAAATCTTCGGCTCAACAATGGAATTCTATGGAAAGCTTTCACTCCATAAAATATTTTTTGTCGTCTAGAGCATCTTACATTTTCGAGAAAATGAAAAGGTATATCGTTCGCATTGCCCGTCTTTCTGAATTTGTTGTGAGAAGGTAAAGAGAGCTACTGGGAATTAATGTAAGTTAGTATTACAAAAGTTAAATTCAGTTTTGTTCCGACCAAGGAATTCTTCAGTTTGGTCTTAACCTTGAAATCAATGCGGTTGTGCTCGGGTCCTGGAGGGCAGAAGTTACTAGCTAGACGGGTGAAATTTCGCTGAGCCTGTTTCTTGTTGTTCAAGTACGTAAGTGGGTTATGAAAAACATTCGAACAATGGTCAGTTCCATGAGATCTCGGGGTGCTAGAGATGTTTACCAGCAAACAGGCTTTCCAAAAGAGTGGATGAGTGTAGACCAATCTCCCTTTGCTGACTTCCCTTATGCATCACTAAAAAAAAGTAAATGGCTTCCTTTTCTCCGCACAGCATTTCTGTCAACATCAGTTGACGAGCAGTTCTGATTGAGCAGGTGGAGGCACTCAGTGCTATGTTCTGCCAAGTTGCTTTCAGTCTTTACCGCAGATTCTGACACTAGCCTAGTATCAGGCTTTTCTTTAACATGTTACATTTTCTGTTATCAGCCATGTAAATCTATGGGAAGCAATATTTTAAGGAAGTTGTAGATATTTACGGGACGTTTCAGTTATACATGCTGCCGTTGAGGTTTTCAGTTCGATGGCACTTGCAGACACAGAAGATCGCCTTTGGCGCGATGCCACTTTTTTAAATTCCTGCCGAAAGTCTTCCTTCATAAAGGCATACAGCAAAGGATTTACCAAGGAAGAAAGAGCCACCGTAATAAGGGACACCTTTTGAAGAGCGACCGGAGATAGGTCTGGCCTATTTACACTTGTAACTGTTGTCATATAAAGAATAGGCAACCACGACAACACAAATATTATTACAATAGCGAGAAACACCTTGGTGACTTTTGCCTCTGCTTTCATTTTTCTTGATGAAAGAGCCTTAGTGGTGGAATGTCTTCGAAGTTTTTGGCGGTGTTTTTTGAGATGCTGACTGATCTGATAATAAGCATAAAAAACTGCAGCGTACGGGATAACAATAAAGAATCCCATCAGGCAAAAAAGATACACCTTGTGGATTACAACATTAGAATCTGTCTGCCATGTCAGGGGTAAAAGGGATACAACTAATGCAGTTGCCCAAGTTACAATTATTAGCTTTGTAAAGTGGCATTGTACTATTTTCTTGTACTTAAACGGTTTGGCGACAGCGATATAGCGATCCCATGTGACCAAACAAATGTTACCAACTCCAGACAGAAGCACGAATGCAATCAAGTAGCCTTCCGAAGAGGCTACAGCAGAATCTGGTCCACTTAGGTGAACAGGAAACAAGAGCCCACCGGTGAGAATATCAGACACGGCCAGAGATACAAGAAATCCATTGGTGAAAGTGCGGAGTCGAACGTTTGTCACAACAAACACACAGACGATGGCGTTAGTTGCTACTATGAACACCGCTATACAGCTTAGAATGACAAAACTCCAAGAAACGTCGCGCATATTGGACCTTCAAAAATACTGAAGAAATAGTTCTTCTTGATCAAGCTGTTTAACTCGCTGTGCTGTTTATTCCCACCTTTGTTATATTGAAAACTGGGTGTCTCTGATCATGACTGAAATCTAATAAGATCTATAGAAATGCTAAACAAATGTTAATTTTCTTGTTGACGTGGGTGAGGAAATGAGTGATAGAAATCTCAACACATTTACAAGTTAAATGCTGAGGTTGGAGCCTGATAGGCTTTTGCTTCATATTTGATTTTCCGGAATACTCTATTTTCATTTCCTGCCTCCGGGCAAATGACTGTCACCTTGAACGTCAATCCTTCATTGAACTGTTATTTGATATTTTTTGCCATATTTGCAAGGAAGAAAGAAAGCAACACTTGTTTTGCTCTCAAAGAATAAATTTATTCTTTAACGTTTGGTGTACGGTCATTTTGTGTTTAGCTCTACTTCCCATGAAATATAAATAAATCGTTTTCAATTGCTTTGAAAAATTCAAAAAGTGTACTGATAAATAATTGATGATTCATTCAATTTCATAAAATCGGAGTTATTAATTTTTTTTGCCTTGCTTTGTTAGGGATTATGGAAGTTGCGAGTGAAATCGCTTTTAGTTGTTTTTTATTTGTAAGCGACAGGCTCAGTTCGTCCTTGACATTTTTGTTTTTGACATTTAATAATCTCGTCATGAGAAATATAGAGATTAAGAAATTGAATAATGCACAAGAACGAGATAAAACGAGATCTGATAACAAATTTTATGGACAAATTGGAATATTTCTTTACTGACGACTTATTAAACACGGTTTCTCTAAATGGGGTTTCGTCCGCTAATTGAATGCAGCGAAGTGAAAGTTGGGAATTAAATTGTCTTTCTATTGCCAATAAATTCTGGAAAATTACGAGGTTTTCGTTATATCACTATTAAGAGCAAGGTGTGAGTTATATTTTTTAATATACTTCAACGTAATTTTTTTTATCTAAACTGGAATCACATTGCTTACCGAGTGCTAATCCTTATATTACCTTGCTATAGTATTTTTGTGAATTGGCGTCAACGGTGATCGATGACGGCGCTTATAATGCCGCAAAACCTTAGGCAAATGAAAGCTGGATAATGCTTTTAGGATTTTGCCTTTCTGTAAATCTCGTCTTCTGTACATAACATATTGCATATTTTAAGATAATGGCCACATGCTTTTAAGCCTACCTTTAACACGATAGGCTTTTCGCCACTGTAAAAAAAAACATCAATAGCACCGGCTATGTACATTTGATCTGATATCCCTAATATGCATGAAGAGGGTTTACATAGGAAATTTACCGCATCAAGCTGAAAAAAGGGCGCCTCTTTCCATCGTTTGATCTGATATTCTTAAATATGAAAAGGACTTTACATACAAAAATATAAATTATATAAATTATTCAAACGGGTGCCACTTTCTTTGAATTGGAATGGTTGTCCGACTTACAATTGATGTAATACAATTACCCAGAGCAAATACTCTGAAGAAGATAAAAAAAGCAATTATAACAATGCTTTAAGCACAAATTTTACTAACTGCTGAAAGACAATGAGTAGGAAAATAAAACATTATTTACTGTCAGAACAATACTCCAAATAATGCCAGACTCATTCTTTTCTTCTGCCCTTAACAACTAAGCGATCCTTTCTTTCTTTTTTTTTTTTACTCCTATTGCAAATACACACAGCAAGGCTGGAGACTAGCGGTTCATTTTGCATCCAGGCTCATTTATTGTAGTTTCGCCTTATACCTAAATGTATGTAATATTCAAGTTTTATATTTTTTCTGCTTAATACTGCCATTTTTTGAGCTCATAAAAGATTAGTTATGGTGGTCGTGGAACTAAGGGCAGGGCAACTGTCATATCTTAAAAAAACATTAGTGTGCAAAGAGCATTATACCGTCGGATAAGGGAAGTCTATTTACCTTTTTTATCCGTTTAGCTCGAAAAAAATAAAACCTACGCACCAATTTACCGCCAGTGATTTGCCTTAAAATTAGTTTATTATCTTCTTAACTTGTATGATCTTGTAGCTACAAGGTTAAATGTTAATTTTACCGGTCTTTAGCCTTTGCTATATGAATATCGAGTGGTCTATATAAATCATCTGATTCCCTTGAGAAGGCGTGCAAAACGGTTAAAATACAAGGCAAAAGTCACAAATTTACTTTGAAACAACTAAAATGGCCCCATAGCCAATGATACCTAATACCAGAGAGGAAACAAAACTCATTTACCAAGTAAAACACACAAAATAAATTTCTAAGAACAGGCCTTCGGTTACCCACATCCAACCTCTCAGAAAAAGGGGGACTGGGGAAAAGGATTGGATGGCAAAGCAAAAGATGCCGGTAATTGACAACTTTCATAATTTATTCTGTTAAAAAAGCTCTTCACCAGTCCCATCTTCTACTTGTCCTCATTCCTCCACTTTATCTCCATTCTAACCCTAAAGATTTACCTCAGGCGGAGGTTAACTAATGACCACCATGTTGTCAAAAAAACATCGTAGATTAGTTGTTATTTCTAAAAGTCTTAGTGGAAAAACCATCGGGCCATCGCTTTTTTTAATTAAATTTATTTACATTGCATCACATCACATTATATTACACTTCAAAATACGTTACGTTACACTGCTTTACACTTCAAGTAGAAAACTAAAATTTTACATTACATTTCAAATAAAGTTGTAAGAATTTACAAAACAAATTAAGACATTATACACAAAATTTTAACTACCCTTCAATTACTCTACTAAATCTATAGCTTACTGAATACGAAGTTGCTAACATAATAATACGATCTATAATTCCTTTACTTACTTACTAGACAACTTCTTACTATGAAATAGCTTTTGCAAACACGGTTGTAGTTTCTGCTTCCGAAAAAAAGCACAGAAGTTTATGGGTACAATGTCGAACTTTATGGAAAGAAGTTTTTAAAATTAATACAAAAAAGGAAGGACCAAATTTAGTGTCTTAGGTTTGTTGGTGGAAGATAATAAATAAGCTTTTTTCGGTGAATGAATAACCCTCCGCTATGTCTGTTTTCATTGTTTTCTTTTCAGTCAAATAAAATAATTAAAGGAAAAAAGCAATTTGTTTCTTATACACATTAATCATTTCGTTTTGTTTTGGTTAAATGATTAATTGATTTATTCATTCATTTGATGTCCGTGCGGCCAGCCACAAAAATTATGTATGGCATTATCACCTTTACCCACTAAAGGTATAATAAACGTTCGACAATTTGAATCAGGAAACAACAGCTAAAAAAAGTGTCGAAGAAATAAACTGTTTTGCCTTCGAATACGAAAAATAAACACTTGATTCAGAGTCCCGTAAATTTCACTGCAGGACTCTTCTTTACTGTACACCTGTACCACAAGTCATGTTTACTTCCTGTACGGTCTGTACATCATTCCTTTACGTCGGGTGAATCTGTCCGTTCACATTTCGGGTAAAAACCTTTTTCATGGCACTCCTGAAGTCTTCTTTCTTAAATGAGTACAGTAGAGGGTTTATTAGTGACGACAAAGCCAGTGTAAATTTAGAAACAGTAGGTAGAATGGCAGGCACGATTTCCAATCTACCAACCGCCGTAGCGGACGTCATGTAGATGATCGGCAACCAACAGAGTACAAACGTAGCGATCAGAATTAGGCACACTTTGGCAACTTTTGCTTCAGTGGAAAGCCTCCTTGCTTCCTCCCGTCTAGTTATGGAGACGGTCGTCTCTCTAAGCAGCTTGAAATGCTCGCGGAGCTTCTTAAAAATCAAGTAATAGGCAACAAACATGAAGAGGTAGGGAATAAAGATGAAAACTATTAACTCGAAAAAGATGTAAACTTGATGAATAGTTAGCGTGTAGTCAGTGTTCCAGCACAGTGGAAGCAGCGAGTAGGCAATTGCCACGATCCAGGCCGTCAGCAGCATTTTCCTGAAGTATTTCTCAGTCAGATACGAATACGAGAATGGATGGCGAACAGCGATGAATCGATCAAAAGTGATGCAGCAATGGTTAGCCACTCCTGACAACAAGATCACCGAGATCGCATATCCACTGGCAAGCGATTCTGGAATCGTAAGGATCATCGGGAAAAGGACCCCACCGAGTAAAATGTCGGATATAGCCAGCGAAACAAGAAGTGCATTGGTGTATGTCCGAAGAGATTTGTTGGCGATGACCAAAAGGAAAATGGTCACATTAGCCAGCACAACCAAAACGGACAAAATTGTTATCAAAGCATCAACAACGGAGTTTTCAGCCATTTTGTTGACTCGCAAGTGACGCGCGACTCGATTTACAGGTGACTTCTTTCCAATCTAAACTTCAATTTCTTGACTTCTTGACACACTATCTCATCCTGTGTTTACAACATTGTGAAGAAGATGATATCAAAAATTGTCAGCTCGAGAAAAACTTGTCCTCTCTCTTGACCAACTACCTTAATAAACCATAAATGTTGTACGATTGTCTCAAGTGTGTTCGTTTACGCTATACTCATTGATTTCAGCTGGTATATCATAGTCCCATACACTTGTAATAATAACCCAAAGTAGGTTCTCTCAGATCCGTCACTCAAATTTACATTTGGATTGAGGTGTTAAATTATTCTTCCGCCAATAAGAATGCAGCGATGTATGCCTTTTATTTGGCATGCCTGTCCTTATCATGAATTTTTTATTACTTAGCAGGGCAGTTGTAAATCATGGACAGCTAAAATTTAATATTGGCACTTCTAACGATTCACACTTGTCAAAAGAACTTTTCCTGCGGGTGGAAAATCAGAAATTAAAAGCTTTTTCCAGTTCCCTTCATAGTGTAAAGTGTTTTTCAAAAACGAAAAAAAAAAAACGAAAACACAATTTACACGTTTAACCACGTTACCCCCGTCTGTGGTTTTTTTATTTAATCTCGCAAGAATGGACATTAAGATTATTTGTTATCTCGGGAGTAAAAGAGCGACTTTTATATTGAGGGGAAGGAAAACATGATGAAACATCAACAGTTTTCATAAAGACGGTTATTTTCTCACATTACATGGATGTTGAACTTTCAGGGCTTCTTTTCTAAAGCCATTGATCTTACAGTGCGGAAATTTCTTCGAGACCTAATTGTGCAGTGGAAATAATCAGTTTTTTTATGATTAGTTCAGTTATTTGCGTAACAATTCGTCAACAGTTTTTAACAGCCTGTCAACCTAAAAAACTAATTATAATGAGATTACTTTCACTCATCACAAAACATCAAACTGTATGTTCGTCGTTTATTAATCGAGAAAGTTTTATGTATTTTCATTTCATTCTGCATTATTTATTCAAAGTAATTGACGAATCCCGTTCTAGCTAATAACAACTGTATCTTTAACCGACAAGCGAACAGTCATTCATATTAGCATCTTCTCAGTACTGCGTCGACACGATTGGCTAGTCGCTATACTTTCACGAAATTATCTAACATCTATTAAAACCATTTTTAGCGTTTGAGTACATTTTACCCTTTTAACGTTTTTATAAGAAATTTATTTATTTCCACTGTAAATCTTGCAAGGTCTTGACGAACGGAGCTTCTAAGAGTCTCTTTTCGGAGAACAGCGATTAAATTAAGGGTCACCGTTTTGCGAATGGCGAATTATAGGGTATTATACTGTTTGGCGAATGGTTATTTCAAGGGTCTTTCCTTTCGGCGAATGGCAACTAAGAATCTTAAAAGTGTTAAGGTTCTTATGGTTCGGCGAATGTCGGTTTTAAGATTCATACCGTTCGGCGATTAACGATTTTAAGAGCCTTATATCTCAGCAAACGACGATATTAAGGTTCTTGTAGCTCGGTGAATGACTATTTTTATAAGGGTCTTGCCGCTCGCCGAATGAAATTTTTTAGGGTCTTGTCTTTCGGTGGATGCTGATTTTAAAAATAACTAGCGGCGTTCAATGTTATTGAAAAAAGAAAATTAAAAAAAAAACCAGTGCGTTAGGTCCAGGCCAAACGTCGAACTTTACATGAGACGAACTAAACTGAGCGAATTAAGTTCATGATAAGTTCGACGTTTGACTCAGTTGAGTTCATCCGACTAAATTAAGATCGACGAACACGTTCTATCCGTCTGCTTCAGATGGAAAGAACGTGTGGAGATCGACTGTGGGACAAACGTTTTCTTTCATGAAAAGAACATAAAGAATAAATTTAAAATTTGTATGAGAATTTGGCCTCAAAATATTCGTTCTTGCTGCCGGTACACGACGAGTTACCCGTCTAGACGAGCTCCTTTTTGAAATGCGTCTTGAAAGACGGATAACGAAAGGAAACTCGTATAGACGGGTAACGCGTCTTGTGCCTGTCTTTATACTGGAGGCGCATAACCAGACGAACAACATTTTTTTTGCCGAAGCTCTTCCAGACAGGTAACAGGTTTCTTTCATAAAAACGGCCAATTGCAATTTAATTCGCTCTGTGAAGTTCGACGTTTGGCCCGGGCCTAACTTAACTTGAAGAACGAAAAAGGCCAAGGGCACTTTAAAAGTACAGCTGTCACGGTAGAAGCACCTTCTGCTTTCTCACAGCTCTTTTAAAAAGTCCCAAGCTGGAGGTTCAATCTACCTCGCTGACTGTTCAAACAGTCTATTGAGAATTTGTTGTCACACTGTTCAAAACAATTTCCTATGACAAATTTGTATGACTTCCATCACCCGTCTGGCCAAAAGTAAAAGAAAATGTTGTTTTAGGGGAAATTAGGAGACCACCCTGTCGAGCGCTTTATGCCGGTTGAATTTGAACTGATGTACTCAGCTTGACACAGGATTGGATTTTGTATATTATTCCTGTGTTTTTTAAATGAAATAAACACAGGATTGTCTAATATTAGTAACGTTACGTTAATAAACACGATTTTGATAGGGTAACACTTTCAAAATTTCAACATCTTGACGACCAGCTGGGCGATCTGAGCATAATAAAATACCCTGCCAGTCAGGTGGATTACGTTCGTCATTATCGGGCGTTTTCGCCAAGTTGTGCGCAAAGCGCGGTCACTCGCAAAGAAACCTGGGAGACAAAATGAAAAGAAAAACCCTATAGGAAATTTTCAGCTGTTTAGTTCATATATTGTCAAGTTAGTGTGAAATGTTTTAGCGGATTTCTACCTTATTTATCTGCTGGGTATCTTCAGTGTCAAGTACTTGGCTTTAGCGGTGCGACGTTGGTTGTTCACAAAGTGAGGCATAGTGCATGGGTCGAAGTGATTTACCTTATTGTTACTTATTTTTGTGGGACTTAATTTTCGCGATTTTCAAAAAAATCGCCAAATTAAAGACCCGCGAAAATTCATTTTAAACGTTTTTATCGTATTTTTTTTATGTGAATTACGTATTTTTGGCTTAACCCCTCGAACTTAATCAATAAGGTATTTGTCTTGACACTTCTATAGTGTTCTTTTCAGTTACAATCAAGTCAAAGTCAAGTAGAAAAACGTCAAGGAGATGGACTTTGCATACCTCCACAAAGGGAACTCGACCAATATTTCCCAATACTGAACGAACAAACTAGTATAGTTCATAGGTTGCTCAGCTGTTTATGGGGCAGATACACTACCAGAGAATTACTGTAAAATAATTCGCGTGAATTTATTGTCAGGTCAGTAATCTTAATATCAAAATATCAGTTTTCACACCGGAGATTTGTGACTCAGTGATCCTTGTAGCATTTACCCGAAGAAGTTTTGATATTATTGCCTCATCAGGAATCTGGCGGCATTTTTGACGTTAAATAAGATTCGTGACACGGGAGACGTAAGACCTCCGGCGAAAACTACGAGCTTTAAAAACGTGTCGCAAATGACTGGTAGTCAGCATTCACATCAGATTGCACTTGGAAGGTTTGGTTTATGCTATTAAAAAGACCAAAAACCAATAACATGCAGGTGTGTTTTATTGCTGCAAGGTTAAATTTCCCGCTAACAAACCAAATGAAGTTGCTTCAAATGGAGTTTTCAGAGATTTTCTTTTACTTTGACACAAACAATTCCTCACTTGAATGATATTTAAAACAAACTGTCATTTTCTTTCTAAGCTACAATCTAATGAAGTTATTAAAGTTCTACGACACATCTTTAGGCAAAACTTAAACCCACACATGGTATTTTCTTTGACGTTTGATTAAAAATTTGCTTCAAAGAAAACCACCGCTGCTGGAACAGACTGTCATTTAAAATGTGTTGAGAACATAGTAAAAATATCTTTGTGTTGGAATAAAATTTGATTAATTAAGAATAAACTATTTTGATTTTCGAACCTTCCTGCTCGTAAAGACTTTGTTTTCTAATCGTTTTACTGGGACAACTTTGTGACGTCCCAAAATCCAAAATGATACTGCTGAATTTGTAAAACCAGCAACGCAAGGCATATTTTTGTATCATGTTTTTTTGTGACTTAATTGCTCTTCCCACTTTAAGGAACTGTGTCACAGATTGTAGCCAAACTTAGACATAAGAAAATGGCCACCATATTCTTAATGAAATATAAAAATAACCCGTGAATAACATCGAAGTAACATATCAATAACACAGCAAATGCAAAAGAAGGTATAAATAGACAAAAATTTAAAAAGCTTAAAAGAGATTTTTGAAAAACTGTCAGGATGAACAGTTTTCAAAGTTAAAAGTCTCGTTGTTTTGTAGCCTGCAAACATTATAACGCCCAGGAGGACACATTTGTTTGTAATGAAGCTAGTTTTGACGGTCATTTAGATCCATAGAGGTAATTTCTTTGCTAAAAAGTTTCATAGCGAGTTCACGTATATGGCAAAACTTAATAAGATAGACTAAATTCGGCCGTCACAGTCCCTTTAATTCTAACAGTGGAGGTTTGCTTTAAGTGAACTTTAAGCGACGTGCTCCCCTTATCAGAACGGAGCAAATTAATGTACTCTCGATGGTTAGATTGTTTTTGTCAACCAGGACTCAGCAGTTTTGATGTCCTTGCATTAACAAAATTATTATTTACCAGCAGCTACGAATAAAGGAAGGATGGCGTGTGCAGCAAAGTGGTTGTATCTTGTTGTTCGTATCACAGGTTCCTAATACTGCCTTGATCCTCGACTACTTTTTCCATTTGGCAAATTTCCACTTCTGTTCATAATCTGCAGTTTAGTGAAATTTGTGACGAATCTTCTGCAGAATCGTTATTTTCCTTTGATAAATTGCCCAGCTCGGTCTTTCGTCTTCGTTCCTGTTTTACCGGAGTCAATGGGAGACTGCGCATGGCTTTGGGAGTACTCTTTAGAAAGCAGTCCCTAATGGCCATCTTGAAATCCGGTTTAAGAAAAGCGTACATAAGTGGATTCACTAATGATCCAGTCGCCACGGTGAACAAAGAAACGATAAACAGAGCATAAGGGATGACGTCAATCCTGTTTATTATTCTTGCGGTTGTTATGCAGATGATTGGCAGCCAGCAGAGTAGGAAAGCTGAAGCAACTATGGAAAAAACTTTGGCCACTTTGGCATCCGCTGATATTTGTTTTCGTTCATTCTTGTGCACTCTAAAAGATTTCAGATTTTTTTTCATTGCCAAGCTTCGTCGAACTTGTTTGAATATTCGCACGTAGGCAAAAGTAATGAAGATGTACGGCACAATGATTCCAAAAAACTGCAAGCAAACCATATACGCTTTATGTATTATGAGGGCAGGATTCGTGTCCCAGAACAGGGGAAGTAAGGAGTAAACAATTGAAAGCAGCCACGAAAGTATAATAGATCTTTTGAGAATCTTGGGTGCCCGAGACGGGTATTCCAGTGGCTTCATTACAGCAACATATCGGTCGTAAGTCACCGCGCATAGGTTAGCAACACCCGAAAGTAATATAATGGACACCAAATAACCTGTGACAATCGATGTGGGCTTGACGAGGTATACAGGCAGTAAAACTCCTCCTGTTAATATGTCCGACACAGCAAGTGACACCATCAACCAATTCGTGTTCGTTCGTAGAGCTTTCTTCAAGTAAACCAAAAAGCAAACGCAGAAGTTTGATACAACGATAAGAACTGAAAGGATACTGAGAGAAACCACCACATAGATATTCTGATCCGTTCCTGCCATGTTTCCGTCGACCTTAGTCGGTCGCTTTTGATGCGACGCTGTCTTTCGTAATGGCTCTTTACTTGAGTTTTTGATGAGCTTCAATAATAAATGTATTCAACTCTGTAAAGAACTTGCGATTTTTGTGACTTTCTTCGACGTTGGTATATTAGTAAACCATTGCTCATCCGCTTTCGCGTGTCCTTTCGGTATTCGTTGACTGAATCTTGTTGTAGTTCTTGTTTAGTTAACTAATCCCTCGCTGAACGCACAGTTGACGTGAATGCCAAGTTGCGTTTACATCTCTTTTTATGAATATTTTGTTGCGAGCCGGGAGAGCTCGTTATTTCGGCAATGACAGCTTCATGCTACGACCTTTCTGTGGTAATTCGTCCAAAACCGAAATGTCACATCAATTATGAATAGAATAATTCTATGATCTGTGGGGAGTTCTTTCTTTAAGAATTCAATATTACGGTTTGAGGGTTTTAAAACTTTACTAATTCGAGCGGCATTTACTCGTAAACAGATTGGACCAGTGTCAAGACTTTCCTCGAGTAATTATTTGGCAATTATTACTGCAATTATATTACAACCGAAGCTAATGGCTCTAACACTTAACAAAATAGAAAGAAAAAACCATGCCTACATTACCATGTTACCTCTTGTACCATAGGCCAAAAAGAGGTTATTTTGGTATCGGTCAAGCAAGTTTTTCATATGTGAAACTACATTTCCTCAATTATTCGCCCATCCCTGATTAAGTGCTTTTACAGACTAAAACACTTGAAATAAGTGTTTCCTCCGCCAAAAACAAAAACAAGCTGAAAGCAAAATAATAATAATAAGATACTGTAGAGAAAGGGTCGTTGCATCACCGAGATAATTCTTTTTCAGGCTGTTTTTGATATTATATTCTTGCAGCTCATAGTCTGTGATTGTTAATTATGTTTAAGATAACGAAGACGAAGCTTCATTTGTATTAAAGAACAGTCAATACAGCAGTGATTTACGCTCCGTATTAGTTGGGCATGACTCACAAATAATAAGAATACAGGTTCGCAATGCGTGTATGTTCCTGTTACAGGGTACTATCTTGGACTGTACGAACGATAATCAACTCGGCTACGCCTCGTTGACTATTTTCTCGTAAAATAATTCTTGCCTTAGAGGAGCTACGTTATGTACAACGCATCTTGAAATCCTCCTTAATCCTCCGTAATTTTTCTCGGTCAAAACCATCCTCGGTTTGCTTTCGTTGATTTTTCTTCGTAAGTGTTTTTGTTGTGGTTCAAGTTTATCCTTGGTTCAAATTTTATTTTCCTTTGTTTTAAACTAATCATCATATATTACCTTACCCAAAACTAAAGGAAAATAAAATTTAAACCAAGGATAAAATTGAACCACAACATTTTTCTACGTTAAAACCTGTATGTTACTTTGAGGTTCCCATTCATTTGAAAGTAATCAGAAAAATGCTTAACATACCGTGACACTGCTGGTTTAAGTTTGTTTGTTAAAGTAAACGTTGACACTAGTTAAGCCCTGCATACATGGAAGCAAATAAAGTTTTTAGTCAAAGCTCAGAGAAAAGGGGATTATAGTGAAATACATCATGAACGAAGCAGAATTATGTTTCACTGAGCATGACAAAAGTAGAAACAGTTGACTTGTCTATTGTTTGATTGGAATTTTTGTGCCCTTTTAAGAAATCTCTATTTCTGAATAATGTAATCCTCTGTACAGGTCGTATAAATACCAAAATTGCGTAGGAATGATAAGTTAACACCTTTAAGGGCCTTCCTATTTCATGGGAACAGGGTTATCAGTTTTGGACACTTTTAAGGGAAAAACCTCACTATTAACCGAGAGCTTTCGAACAACGGACAAAAATACAAGGGATCAAGGCTAAGGGATCGAGGTAACAAGAAGCCTCCCCTTCCGCTCGGGTTTGGCCCTCACTTTAAAATTTGAAAATCATATTTCCAACCTCTTTCCAATAAACCTTTTGAAGGCTGGTAGTGACCGCAGAAACATTGTATCCTCCTAAACACGTTGTTTGATCAGTCCTTGCAGTTATCTTTGGGTTATCCATCCTAGCTCCCTCGCAGCACCCTTTTTTACTGCCAATCAACATCATTTATTACTTTGACATTCCTTTGAATCTTTATTTCCATTATATTAATCTGCTACAGATGATAATGTATATAATGGCTGGAGATCTTAGCGAGCTCTTCTGAGCTTTTCCGTTTGACTGACGATGTATGTTGACAGCGGAATTTTTTTTTTAAATTTACAAATATCCCCCCCCCCCCCCCCCTGGCAGGGCCTCAAATATCGTACAAGAGTGATAGTCTTAAATTGAAAAAAGGTTTTCAGCATACCTAAGGAATAACTTGCACGAGATCATATGCCCTCATAAGTGTTAGTTTTGAACGATCTTTTGCTGCTTAATATTTATACGAGTCGTGCAGTGACCGTAAATGTAAGTGAAAATAAACCACCACATTAAATAACTGTTGTATTTTCATAATGGGATAATTTACTAGGATAAGTTTCTACGCATTTTATTCATGCTACGCACATTTTGAAGTATAGAATGGAATATCGAACAATTGAAACACTCATTCTGTACCAGAGAGTAAATGCCTCCTTCGGTGAATACTCGTAATTTATTGAACAGTTTTCCATTCGTATTGTCCAGTTAGAACGGTCTTTAAAAAGACACGTACTTTATTATTTCTCCCTTCGGTTTAATGACTCTTGATATGTTTTCAATCAGCGGGGTGCACAAAAGATTGATGTTGGAATCATTATTATATTTTGGGTTCCAAACGGCTGAAATCAACAATATGATAAACATCTGTACTTCATTCTTTCTCTTTTTTTGCTTCAAAGTACCAATCTACATTTGCATTTTGAAGTCTGTAAAAGTGCGAAAAAAAAAACGTCATACTAATTATTGAAAAGGAAATATAGACAAAAATAACATTAAAAGTACAAAAGCCGGGAAAATAGCTATGTAAACCTACTACGTATCAGATAAAGTATGCTAATTTCTCTGCTGCCATGATTTATTCGAATAAGAAACTGATGTATTTAAGTCCACTGCAAAAATTTAGAAGTAAAAAACGATTATGAATGAAACGGAAAATTAGGTAAATGACATTATTTCTTAAAATGAAAATACATCGCCTTTCGATAACATTACCTCAGCCAATAATTTAAACCCTCTTAGAAACGTAATAATATCCATCCGCCTTTCGACCATCGTCGAAATGTCTTAATATTTTTACCAATAAAAGAAATAAGTAAATTTGGCGTTATGCTGCAATACGTACCGGATTGACTTTTAATAGTTGATCTGCCAAGACGGAAAATGTTTGGCTCCCAGCATGGCGTACAGAGCTCGCGCCAATCTCAAACAAGGCCGAATGGGTTACAGATAACGGACAGTCTGATTTATTTCCAAACTTTAAAATGCCAGTTTTCACTGAAAAAATAATCAGAGATTTTCTGGGGCTTCCTTGTTTTGAGTAAGCCCTAATATTTTTTGTCATTAACAAATACAGAATAAAGCATAAAACTAATTGATTAATAGTAGCAAGGAGTCTTCTTGGAAGTCATTTTAAAAAATCGAGAAAAAAGCTTTTCTTTCTCAACAGGAATTTGATAACGCAGGGAAAGAAGGGAGGCTAAATGATCTCACTGAGCCTTTTGCTTTCATAAACTCGGTAATTATGTATACCTTTTTTTCAAGTAGTAAAAGTTGCTTGGAACAACGAATAAAAATAACGGATAGAACAACAAAAAATATTAAATTACACTTTTAATCGTGCGACTGACTAGTGTATCGTGTCAGCGTTCACACTTTCACAAATGGTGATTATTTGACCTGGTTCACGGACCGGGCCTGGTTTTCTACTCATTCTAAAGCAGATATTTGATTATAATGTAGTAAAATTGGTAATGTAGTAATGTTCAAGCCGAAAAGAGCCGAGACGTTATATACAAAGAGTGCAAGAACTCGTTTTAGCGCTGTGGTAGATTATTGCCACTATGAGTTTTTTTTTATGGAATGGTTTACTAGCAGTTTGTAGTGGACACTAGAAACAATTTTACACGGAATTTGTCTTTCCTTTTGACGAATTGACCTCTGTCTTGTCTATGCGAATTGTTGATCTTTTCTCGTATTTCCTTCCTGTCCCGACGGCGGTCAAGGAGGCCAGTGGAAGACTGCGAATGGTAGACCCTGTGTCTGTGCGAGTGCTCTTTCGAAAGCAGGTCTGAATGGCCATCTTGAAATCGGGTTTGAGAAAAGCGTACATAAGTGGATTCACCAGTGAGCTGGTCGCTATGGTAAAAAAGGAAACAATAGAAAGAGCATCAGGGATTAAGTCATACCTATTTATAATATCTGCGGTAGTTATGTAGATGATTGGCAGCCAGCAGAGTAGGAAAGCTGAAGCAACTATGGAAAAAACTTTGGCCACTTTGGCGTCCGATGATATTCGTCTTCGTTCATTCTTGTGCACTCTGAGGGATTCCATATTCTTTTTCATTGACAAACTTCGTCGAACCTGCCTAAACATTCGTACGTAGGCAAAAATAATGAAGATGTATGGCACGATGATACCAAAAAACTGCAAGCAAACCATGTACGCTTTATGTATCTTGAGGGTAGGATTTGTGTCCCAGAATAGGGGAAGTAAGGAGTATATGGCTGGAAGCAGCCACGACAGTATGAGAGCCCTTTTGAGTATCTTAGGTGCTCGGTACGGGTATTCCAATGGCTTTATTATTGCAATATATCGATCGTAAGTTACGGCGCATAGGTTAGCGACACCCCAGAGTAATATCAAGGACACTAGATAACCAGTGGCAATCGATGTAGGTTCGACGAGGTATACAGGTAGTAAAACTCCTCCTGTTAATATGTCCGACACAGCAAGTGACACCATCAACCAATTTGTGTTCGTTCGTAAAGCTTTCTTCAAGTAAACCAAGAAACAAACGCAGAAGTTTGAAACAACAATAAGAACTGAAAGGATGCTGAGAAAAACCACCACATAGATATTCTGATCCGTTCCGGCCATGTCTTAGTCGTTGTTTTGATGCGACGCTTTCTTCTATAATTGCCCGTCTCTTGCGTTTAGATGATAAATGTATTCAACTCTTTACGCAGCTTTGTTTTGATGTGATCTGATTCATAGCTGCAGACCCGCGGGCACCAATTGTATTCTCCAGGCAGTTCGTTTAGTCGTCTTGATCGAATCTTCAGTGTTGATCATAAAAATGTTTGTTAGTTTACTAATCTCTTGCTGAGTGCAAAGCAGAATTGATTTCAATGCAGTTACTTTTGGCTTCCTTTATGAATACATTGTCGCGTCCCAGGAGAGCTTATTAAAAAGACATTGAAAAGGCAGCTTTAGCTTCCAAAGTGCAATTTAGATAAACTGAAATATATCTTTGATTATGGTTCACAGTTTCATTGCTAAAGCAACTCTTTCAAATACTGGAATACTTTAACCGATATTTCTATCTGTGTTGATACTTCCCGTCACATTTCGTGCAATTTCTCGATCCTGAAAACCAATTATTGAGCAATCTACAATAAACATTGAGATAGGAAATGAATCTTAATTGCTCTTCGGAAAAGAAAACCTACCAACCACTTCGTGGTGCTAGGCAGTCAGATAAACATGAGATAATATTTACCTTCTTGTCCAGTGCTTTGAAATACACTAAAGAGCAATTAAGATTCATTAAAGACATACAAAGCCTTCTTCAGTTTGAATAAATCGGTTGTACAGTAAGTAGATCGTATTCATTATAACGAGGAAGAGGCTTGTTTTGCATAAGTCGAGGACTAATTGACACCGAACCAGCGGGAGAATACATGTTCATTTTATCTCTTTTTCAATTTATCGAGGCATCATTATCAATTTTGAGCAACACACAAAACGAGATTGTCTCTTTATTTTTCCTACCAATATTTTCTGTTCCCCTCTTGAAACTATGTTCAAGAGTGATTGGTCAGCTTAATAACAAATGTACACTTTACGGCAGCTGAACTGGTTACGGGTATAATTTGTAATTAGAGGTAGTGCATCGAGGGCGAAATTGAAATGGATAATGCTAAAGAAAGAAGACAATTTTGAAGACGTTTAGCCAAAGAATTTCGCAAAATCATCTTGTTTACATTCGATTGCGTTCTCGAGTTAGCATACAAGAGATGTTGGGCGATACACATTTTTAACAGCCGTTTGTTCCTGTGATCACCACCTCTTCGCGAACGGTAGTTTCTGCCCTCGCGCGGTCAAACAGATTTCGATTTCGTGGTCAGAAGGGGAAAATGGAAGGAAGCTCACTCACGAAAATTTCATGTCGATCCTGTCTTTTTTTTGCCTTGCGGTGTCCTTTGTATTTCCAAAGATAACAAAGAATATATTGTGAAATTACTGTCATAACCAGACCGGCAAGTGGATAATCCTTCAGTGGAGCATCAAAATAAAGAAATCTGTGTCACAAATTAAATCAAAAACCTTTGGAACAACAATCAATAAAAAATATTTTGGACAAGAAAGAATCGGTTCTTTTTGAATTGTTAATATATTTCCACCTTTCCACAGTAATTAGTCTAAAACCGAAATGTCATATTCATTATTAATACAATGATTTTGTGATTGTTTCTCGGATGCAGTAATTTCCTGTCGCGGTTATTGCGTTTGAAAAACAATTATGATAATACGGAGAAACCTAAGCTACTTATAACGCTGAAAAATAGCTAAACAAATATTATGCCTACATTTTTGCACGTTCACTCGGTTGCTACTCATTTCTCTCATATCATGGGCCGGAAATAGTTCCCTTTAAAGGCTATCATCAGTTTTTTTATTTGATATTGTTTGTTGTAACTTGAAATTGCTAACTACTTATATTCTCATTATAATGTAAGTTAAAGATTCTTCGTTTCTGTACCATATAAGAAGGAATTTTGGTTTATCCGTACTTACTACTCCTGCACAATCTAACAAGCAGTTAGAACATGCGAAGATGTATGGAGGCGTATCAGTAACATATGAACATCTTGTTACAAGCAATCAGTGAGTGAATGAATTAACAAATGAAACAACAGTCTGTCATTGCATCAATTTGCGTTTTCATGATTTACTGCAAGTTCCAACAAGGGTTTTATAGAAATGTCGTTCAGTGATCCAAGTTAAAAACGATAAATCGTTCTGAAAGCAATCTTAATATTCAATTTCTGTCTTTGCACAGCACAATACGCAAAATAGACCTCCCTTTGGTGTCAGTTCTGGTCTGGAGACAGAGGTGGTTACGGGGAAATACTAGCTCCCTGATATAAACTATTTACGTATGGGCGGCTCAAAAGATATGGTGTTTAAGGCCGATTGGGCCACAAAGTGGGTAAAGTTTTCAATAAACGTGCTGCAGACCCCCACCCAAATGTTCAAGTAGTACCCTTCGGGGGCAGATGGGTTTCTTCTTCTGTCGACAGGTTATTGATTTACGGGTATGTTATTCAGTGAATGAATCTCTTTACGTGCGCAATCAGTACAATAACCACAGGAACAACATAGCATAACCGATATCCATCAAATGATAGCCTCACAACTCACAACTGAAATAGTTTAGAACTCTAGACTTTAAAGCCCTCCATGTGGTGGCCGCATGTAAATCAGTCTTCTCAAGAACCAAGCTTGCTACAAGTGTCACTTAGATACTCAAGAGAAGCGAGTGTCACCACTCGGTCCATCCTTGTGACTTTTAACAGCTCACTTGTTGATGTATCATGAAGACTGGCAGGATATACTTAACATACGTGACCCATCTCACGCTCATCCAAATACCTTGAATCATTTCTTATCGAAAATGCCATGCTAAAAATGGCATTCGTGCTCAAACGACGCGATAGATAAGGGAACAGAAAGCTATAAAAAATGAAACGGGCGGCATTCATGTGGAACCTGTATCTGCCCCTGATCATGTTCCAAATTTCAGACAAAGTGAGAACAATAGACACTCTCAACACATTGAGTTCACTCAATACTCGGGGCCAAAACTGGACGAATTCCACTATTCCAACTTAATCACTCAACGATTATGCAATTCACAGCAGAACGTGCCTTTTGTGCTATTAATGACAGTGTCCCCTCCCTTCACCACCCACGTACTAAAGACCAAGTCATTCGTTATTATAAACATCGAGATGAAATTGCTCCGGTGCAACTGCTTGCAAAGATTATTGAACTGAGATCAGAATACCGTATGTATCGCCTTTACTACACAGGGAAAACATTTCAGAAATGTTATGATTTAACTTTAAGGACCCTCTAAGCGCCATTTGTTTACAAATATGCCGTATTAAACAGATGCTTATATGTTACCGTAAAGGTGAGATGTAGTACCCCTCTTCTATAAGCTCCTCCTTATAAGCATGTATAGCTGACTCTTTTGAATGCGGCCGTCCATTAAAAACTAAAAGGTACCTTTTTTAATATGCCCCCACCAATTTCAATTAGAACTCCTGAAAATATTAAATTAAGAGATTTATTATATGGTAGGAAATCTTGAGTATTAAAGCCAGAAAAAGTGGTCTTTTTAATTTGAGTTTAACATGGTGGCACCTTACTCTTGCCTGTACTGAGCTCCCTTGGACTACAAGCTCGTTTTTAGTTTTCCTCGATAACCCCTCGGAAATGTGGAAATGAGCACGTCGAGCACCATGTAAACGTTATATCTCCATTGCAAGCTCGGTGCTCTCCCTTGAGCTTCCGCAATAAAATTAGCCTTCCTGATGTAGTACTAAATTGTTTGACGCACTTTTTTTAAGAAATGAGTTTAGGTGTTGAATGATTAGAGTAACATTTCCGTATCGCTATTCACCATATGGTCAATAAGTAGGAGTAATCAATTTAGCAAACAGATTCCACCTCAAGTGTTATTTGTTTACTTTATTGATTGATCTTTTCTTGTCTTTTCTTTATCGAATAATCTTGTTACAAAACTCAATTCTTAAAATACAGCATTTGTCTTCGACGCAGATGAAAAGGCAGTCTCTACTCCTCCATGCTTTCTTGCACGTTCGGAAAGATACCGGCTGTATCGATAACATTTATCAAATTAATGCTAATAACAGCAATATTAGTAATAACAGCAAGTGAAATAATTCATAACCGCAAAAAATGTACACAATACTTCGAACGCGACTTTGAGTTCGATGCTTAACGAGTTTGCCAAAGCAAAGCAGAAGGGTAAGGTCTCTGAAGAGTCCTTGGCCGGGAGGAAAAGCTGCGTCCAGCAGAGAAGCCTCGAATTGTCAGTGTAATTTGTCACAAGCATAAACTATCGACTTATATCGACCACTGATAAAAACGTTAAAAAAGGACAACTATCTTAAGTTTGTTTTAGCACCACACTGGTCCACACTTTGTCCCTCTGTCGCAAATCAGTGTAAATATCGAGCTGTTTAAAGGTAATCAGTGAAAGGAAATCTGCGAATAATGAATGCTTTTATGCCGACTTGTTGAAGTAATTTTAGACATCATTTCATTCATTACGTGACTGTCTAGCTCTGCCAAAATTTGAGCGTGAGATCTTCAAAACGTTATGTCAACAGTGTTTATAAATTCGTCTCCTTGCCGTCTTTTCCACTTTCTAGCCTTTTCAGAATCAAAGCAACGTCAATCACGCAGGTTTGACTGTGTTTCAGAGATGACCTCTGAGTTCGCTTTCGCAGCATTCTCTTAATAATGCTTCGGAAGTCAGGCTTAAAAAATGAGTAAATCACAGGATTGACCATAGACCCTAGTGCAACAGTAAAGAGTGAAATATCTATCAGCCACACTGGAGATAGCTTGTCCACCAAATCATAGTTATTGACTGCTGATATAACACTGGTCAGATAAATGACTGGCATCCAACTTAAGATAAAGGAAATTGCAATCAATGCAAACATTTTGGCAACTTTTGCCTCGGAGACCATGTCGTTTGAATTTTTTCTTCCTTTGTTTTTGTTCTCGTGATTGCGCCAGCTTAGGCTGCTTTCCCTTCGCAACCTTCTTACGATGATTCTTGCTCGATTAAAGATCTGGTAGTATGCCGTGCAGACAAAAATGTATGGCACAATAACGCCTAGACCTTGGAGCAAAAACATGTAGACTGTATGAGCTAGACCAGGTTTTGAGTTCCAAATAAGAGGGATGATCGAGATAAGTAGTGGAAGAACCCACGAGCCGACTATGAACTTGACGAAGTGTCTAGACATGGTAGCATAGTAAGTAAATGGCTTCACTATAGCCAGATATCTGTCAAGAGTCACAGCACACACATTGGCAACTCCAGTTAACAAAATTGCACCCACGACATATCCCGTCCCGGGGAATGTCGGTACGGTGATGTACAAAGGAAGGAGCAGCGCACCTGTGAGGATGTCCGACACTGCCAGAGACACAACAAATCCATTTGTGTAGGTCCGTAACTTTGTGTGCAAGTACACTAGCAGACACACACAGCTATTTGTGACCACGACTAAGAGTGACAGGCAGCCCAAAGGGATCGCGACTTCACTTGGTTGCATATTAAGTGTTCGATATTGTCTTCCTATTGCGAAGTTAAACTCGGTTTTATGACTTCAGGCGCTGTCTCTTCTTGATTGTTGGTTGACTGATACGTTGTAAATTGATCCGATTTTTATTATCGAGACACAGACGCCTTGAGGTAACGTGCCAAAAAGAAATTGAATTTAAGAGGTCCTCTGTATAGTGACGTTCAACGGAGAAGCGAGGTTGTATTTATAGTCGGATGAGCAGATCATTCTAAGCATTCTTCAAGCGGCCAGTTTGCGTGATATACAGGCCACATAGCTGATAAGCCAATACCAAGAAAAATCATTGTGATCGACTAAGAAAAAGCGATGAGTGAGCCGGAAAGATTTTTGCCCTTCAAGGTATCTCTATAAATCCATCAGTTTTCATTTCATCTGAGAAACCAATTTTACCATTTGCTGCGGGCCTCTGAAATTCTTGACAGAAGTTCAATTTTCCGTCTAATACTTTGAAAATAAACACGAAGTGCTACATTTTTGTGGAGGCTAATGGGTTTTTATGCTTATTATACAGTAAGTGGACATCCGATTCTTTCTCCCGTAGAGAGGTCAAATGTTTCCATGTAAACAGAAACGTTTCCCGACAATTGCATTCCTGCCGATAATGACAAAGGCAATGGCGAATGGTATATCATTAAAGACTACGTAATGTTACAGATTGAAACAAATTTGCCTATTTGCCGTGGACCACGCCTTATAACGGCCAAACCAAGGCCAAACTCCTTTTTAATAGCTCATGGGGAGCTATACGTGGTTTTCAGGGATCTCGCCTTTGCATAAGCACAATGAACCGTTGACATCATATGAGCTTAATACCGTGAAAATAAACACGAATAACCGTTTTGTATATGAAAAATATGTTTTGTGTTTATTAGAAATACAATTTTTAATTGGTCCGGTTGTTATCTTCCAATAAAAGGGTCATAAGTTCTGAATATGTCAAAGACAGTTCTCAAAAGAAGAAAAACACGCATGTCTTCATTTCTCATTTTTCTTAGCATACAAACCCTGGCTTTAAGTCAGACTAGCCTGACGATAACAGAGGTTATCTCTCAGTAATTGTCGATAATTTCTAAGTAGCGATTAAATCCTTATATACGTCTCTTCAATGAAGTATTGGATAATATTAGGTGCGACAGAGTAAATAAAAGATCGATGCAATGACTAAAAGAATTCTAAATACCTTATGTCAAATAACATCGAATATAATCTTGTCTCAAGTCAGCGATCGTTGTTACAGGAGACTTGGAGGCAAGAAGATAATTAATCCGCTTTGCTTAAATAATGATCATCCAATTAGCATTCAATTTCCGTTGCACGCATGGATATAGAGGTACACACAGATGAAAACATCACTGTATTCACTTACAAATTATCACTAGAGAGACTGCGGAAAAAATCGTAAATAAAAAAACTTAAAAAGAAAAACTAAAATGATGAATCAATGAGACAGCTAGTCGTACAAGACAAATGCGGTCCATGAGAGACGAAGATGATCAGCAGCTTAATTTTCCGAGATAAATCATATATTTCTTTGCATGGTTGTATCCTGTGAGACGGTCAAGTCGGTTTCAAATGAAACTGGCCATTGATGACCATTAATACCAATTGAAAACTCGAAGCCAAATGTATAGTTTAGTTGCAGAGTAGGAAACTAAAGAAAACTAAAATCATTATTTTCCTTGATGCCGTTCGTTTAAGAGGTATTCCAATTAAAAAAAGTAGAAAACACTTTCTGTGATCCAAAACAGTTAAAAAAAATTGCCGACGGCAAGTCCGACAGAACGAGAAGGTTCGTAGAGACATGACCCGTGACAAGTGTCTTCACAGCTGTTTTGTACACCAAACAAGGGTATCTCTATTACTCCATACTAAAAACACTGATAAAATAAATTAAACATCTCCTTTAGAAAATAGCCCAAAACCTCTCTGTTTGTATTAAGAAATGGTAAATGGCGCTGTTAGCCGTGGTCAACCACAGAGCCTATTTTAGCCTATTCTATACGACTGCAATATAAAACTGATATAGTAAGAAAATAAATAAAATAAAGAATATCAAAAAGTAGTGAAAGGATAAAAGTTTGGCGAAGACACTAGGACAGATAAGCTAAGACTGCAGTGATCGCAGTAAAGGATTAAGCAGCTTATTGATGCATCTAACGGTGCTGTTATAATGTCATTAGCAGTTTGAAGTCATCTGTTTGTTTACCGGATATGACTCACGTAAAGACAGCCTGAGATTTTGCTTGAATGGCAAGCAGTCAGTTAGAGAAATGATTTAAGAGAATATATAGGATGGAAAATGTGTCATGAAATGATTTCGTGTATCGTGCTTGAAAGATGTTTGATGTGAGTTAATGGGCAATACTAAATAGATATAGATAAAGAAATAGATATTGTCACGCAGAATAAAAGAAACATTTCCCATCTCTCAAATAATACTCCATGATCCTGGACACGATAAACACTCATACAGAAAACGAATTAAATACCAAAAACCCGATCAGATTTATACCCTCATTTTGTTCATTCATATGTTTACCGAGATGGAAACGTACGTGCTTTCAGTTTAGATTGATTTTGTTTCAAGCCACTTGAAAAACACCAAACCAAGATAACAAGGTGAATTTTTTCACAGAGGTCTCCTAAGCATTTCAAGTGGCCTGCGTTTTTCATTAATTCTCCGGGGGATTATAAATACAATCTATAAAATTCACTCAATTATCATCAAATACACTGTGTTTTTTCAAGTGAAACATTTTCCTGAGCTACTGCTAGGAATAATAGCTCTAAAAAGGTTTTTAATAACAAGGAATTTATGCGCCCTCTTACTTTCTCTCCTAGAGCAAGTTGTCGTAGCTTACGATTGCTAAATCCTCATGTCAAAACGTTTACAATACTAACGTTTTTTGTCTAAGTGTTCCATGCTAAAATGACTGTTACATTGTCCAGGTAGGTGTTGCCATGGTATGCCAAGATTCCATACTCTGAACACTACCTTTGTCAATTATACAAGTCATTCTCACTCAAAGTCAATGGCATAGTCAAGAGACCATGCATGGTTCGCGATCCTTGAGCCTTTGGCAGCTGTTTTTCACATTTCGTATGTGTTCATTTCTTCTGGTATTTGAATGAGACCTGCCTGTTTCACCGATATTTATAACACCAAGGACAATCGACACAAGGAATTTTGTAAACAGCAACATTTGAATACATTATTTTCTATTTTTTTGTAATCTATCACATTTATCGCCTCTTATCTTTTTAATCGACTTTTATCATTTTATTTTACCCGTCCAAGACCGTAGATCAAACAGTCGAAAGCTTGGGTGATTGTGAAGAACATTTTCCCATAACCGACTGTCAGTCAACTGTCGGCCGACAAGTCCGACAAGCCACCGACAGACGACCGACTGATTACCGATCATTCTTATGGTTCATAGTTTTAAAGAGAAATGCTGTAAGGGACGGACCATTATTTTCTTGGAGAGGGGGGGGGGGGGGTGAAAAATTTTCCTCTGCAAACTTTTTTTTAGTTTATGCACCTCTGCAAACATTTTTTTTAGAAATTCTTACTTTTTTTGTTATAAATCGTGTTTGCAAAAATTTTTTTTCTTCCAGGCCCTGCAAACAATATTTTTCAATATTTTTCATCCCCCCCCCCCTCCAAAAATAATAATGGTCCGTCCCTAAGCACGCGTCTGACCCCCTGGCAGTGTAGAGGCGTATTACGGCCGGGTACACGATGAAGGAGCAAGTCGACGAAGTGGCCTGATGAGGAAATATAAATATAGGACTTGGTCTGGTTGAGGGGACATTTCATGCGAGTGAACTGAGCACATTTTTATTAATTTTGTTTCCCAGAACGGACTTGCCCCCGCCCTGTTTTCATAACATGTTTCATACCAGTTTGACTCTAACTGATAAGCAGTGCCCTCGACAGAGATTTCAAAAGGCAATTAATTACTCATTCGCATGATAACAAACCAAAAGTTCTTCCTTATCTGTCGCTAATTTTCATTTTTTAAAAGAAAATTAATAAAAAAAAATTAAAAACACAAATTACAACGAAATATAACAATCGGTATGTAATAAAAGGAAGAAAGGATCTCAGCAGAACGGCAAACAACTCAACTCTGGGCATATTCCGAGAGATTCTGTAGTCACGTAAATGTTTTGCTCGATTTATTTTATTTTGTCTACCATTGGTATTGGACTTGTTAATAAAGGCCCCCCTTTTACTTCTGGTGGGTCTAATCAACCTTAACTATTAAAGGTGTTATGATATTACCGTATTTATTCGATTAAGCGCACTGGGCGCTTATTAAATTTTTGGACCTTGAGAGTAGGCGCTTATTGGCTGAGCGCTTATTGAATTTTCACTACTTTCAGCAAATAGTAAGTTCATTTTTGTAACGAAGCAATAAATAATAGCAAAACGTGAAGATGTACCAAAGCAGAATTTAGACTGTTCATTGAAAGTTTCTGCAAAAATACTAAGAAAACTCGGTCACAGGGGAGGTCTCTTAGTAGTACTTAGTCAATTTCAATATTCAATACTCCTCTTGTGCACTTCAGGTTTTTTTGTTGGGTGGGGGTAGGGCGGTTATTCGAGCCTGGTTGCTTATTAACTCTTCCTATTTTCAGGATGGGCGCTTATTCGAGGTTGGACGCTTAATCGAATAAATACGGTATATTCATGTAAACTGAATGATATGACAGGATTCAAGATCATTAAACGGCAAGGGTTATACTTTATCAATAGCATTTAAGCTAACATAATAGCCTTCGTGAAGATATGTGTGATTTCAAACCTGTACGGGAAAATGAGAAAGTTCGAACGTCGGTTTTTATGTCCTTACTTATTGTATTTCAGCCTTATTTTATTAAAAAATATCATAATCAATTTTAAATTGCTCATTTTTAGTTGTCTCGGCTCGTATATGGTAAAACAAAGTTAAACAAAGCGGCGAAGTGATGACTATTGGCGATGACATAAAATGTTACACATTTTAATTACTTTTGAGCGGATGTTTTTCTTTTTTTCGAATGTCAGTAAAAGCGTTTTCGTTGTCATGAATAGATCTTAAATTTTATGTTTAATTTTGGCTCAATCAGAAACTTGTAAGTGACAGGTTTTGTTGTGTTCCCGATGTGTCCACCAAGATGTTATATTAATTTTTTAATTCGATAAGTAGCCGATTCAAATTTCATTACGGTCAAATAAGTTATTTTATGAAGAAATGAAAAAGGTATCTTGCTAACTCGGCAATTATTTGCAGTGACAGATGGAGAAGTTTAACCGCTTTAATTAATCAATTTTAAACTAAAATTTGTTTAGAAATATTAAAATAAACATTTCCTCACGAAACCCTCACTATCATTTCGCACTAGATTTTGATTTTAGTTTTATAATTTGATTTCAAAATTATTAAGGAAAAGTTTCACCTCATCACCTTGCCAAGGATTTGTTAAAATATTTCACGAGTTAACCGAGACTAGCTACATTAAATTTTGCAATATTTTAAAACGTGACTAATAAAATTTCCATAAGGCGATATATCAAGCTATCAACTTCAGATGTTAGTTTCCCACAAACACTGAAAAATACAAAGAAATGAAAATGACATAATTCGAGTAGTCGTTTATATAATGATATAATTGTTTCTTTCTTGTTTTAATTGATTTTAGCTATCGCTAGCGTTTTAACGATTTTAACGCTGCATTCCAACTCAGTCAGAAAGTTTTAACGAGACTACCAAAGGCCATTTTAAGAAACATTGAAAAATAACATGTTCGCCATATTTAATATTACAATAGTGGTAGAAAATAGAAAAATAACGCATATTTCATTAGCTGGCGGCAAAATGGTCATCATAGTCCTGTTTTGTTTATTTTTTTCAGCTTAATATAATTCGTTTGTAAACAGAAGAAAATATTAATACGAAGACGCAAAAAGACACTTTCTCATCTTTTAGTGGTTTGTACACCTCAGAAGTTCAGTCGCCTGCAGTTATAAGCTTGGAAAGAGCTTGCGATCCTTTGCGCACATTTTTCAAAGTAGGTATTCCTATTAACCATCATATCACAACCACTCTACGTCATACCCAGAAACAGGTAGTTTTAAATCTTATGATTTTTTTGTAGCGTTGTAGGTCGGTTGGCAATTCAGATTAAGTAGTGTAATTTCCAACACGAATGTCGATTACTGCAGTTGTTTGTAGGTTTCCCTGATCGAGGGTAGTGCGTTTTAATGAATGGTACGGTTTAGTGGAGCTAAGCCTTTTATACTGCACCCTAAATAGCAAAAAGATTTTTACAGGGTATGAATTGCGAGGGTATATAATAGTGGGGTTGTTTGCAGGACGGGTAGTGCATTCTCACATGAAAATTAATTACAATAGGAAATCAAATGGGAAGCTAGAATTGTACATCAATAGTATTGCAAGGTTGCTTGTAAATTATTGTATTATTTCATGATGTCCGTTCCAAAAGGTTGTAAAGCTGGCCATGCTTCTAGGGTTCCAAAAAGGAAAACAAATTGAGGGTTCCTTGACACAGTTGTAGGGTAACGATTTCCAAGGAATGCATCAACCGCGGGGTTTGATCACTGCACTTTCTTGAAGGATTAGCTGTGCCTTCAACTGTCAAAAAAGCAATACTCATTGCCACTTTTTTAAGGAATGAATGAGAGGGTCTCTCAGTGTAGTCGTTTGCAGTTTTTTTCCCAACCGGGAAACAAGGCAAGGATGGCTTAGTCCTACCATGTCGAGTTTTGCCGTATCCAACACCTAGTCTCCGTAATCATAAAAACCTCATTCTCATTTTTGGATTTTTTTTGGTTTGGTGAATTTTACTACAGTCATGAAACCATATTCCAATAAAAGAAAATTATTTTTTTTATAGGTAGTGGCCAAGCCTCTCTGAGCAGTTTTGTTTGCTGGAGTGATTTTGGTCAATGCAATTTTCGGCGAGTCGAGGCAAGAAAACAAAATAAAAGGACTTCTAGCGGAACAAACTACAAGTTAATGGCTATTTATGGGTCGAAAATGAAAGAAATCGATTTTTCAAATTATGACACGAAATCAAGACTTTGCTCTGTTTTCCTGGCCGTCGCCCTTTTCTGAGTCTGCTCCAACTAGCAGACTCCCAGAGGGAAGGTGGCCGGAACGGAGCCCTTGAATCCTAAAAATTTCGCCGTGGAGCCGGGTTTTTTTTGCCTGGAGCCCTGGGTCCTTAAACTCCTTTAGGACCCTGCACATGGGAAGCAAATGTGAGGGACGCTTAATGCATTTGTTTGTGGGGTTGTAATATTTTGTGTCCATGAATGTCTGATACCGACCTGCAGGCGCCCTTAAATTTCTTTAAACATACATGACACAAATAAACCTCTCAACTCATTGGGATGTTTTGTCTCTGGTGATGGATAAAATATTTGTGGGCATGGACAAGTCCTATACTAATATGCTCTAGACTAATATCCAATGATATTTGCCAGGATTTCTTTAAGTCTACACGTTTACAACACTTTTTAATTATTGCCTGTAATTTCTTGTTGCAGATTCAGACATCAAAATGAAGCGGGTTATTTTTTGCCTTGCTATCATACTCTGTTTAATTGTATCATCTCATGCCGATTGTCAACGACGCCAAGTGAAATACTGCATATCTCAATATGTGCAAGAGTTGGACAGAATGCCAGATATCAGCTCTCACTGTCAACGTTTAACGGTAATTTAGTAGGCTTTGACCTGAAAGAATTGGTGTTTACACGTGTAAAATTCAATCGAATTACACGTTCAAAGAAAGCGTCGAGTGAAAATGCCTCACTGAAGGGTCAGCTCAGCTATGCAAAGTCCTCATAGCACGGATTAAAAAATGTTAAACCCAAGTTTCCAGGCATTGCACTTTAGTACGAATTAACAAATTGACAAAGCAACAATGTTTAACATTATTAACAATCTGTATGTCAGTTAACAGCCCGCTCCCCCCTTTCATTAAAAAAGGAGAGAGACCGAATTAATACAGAAGAAAAAATGCAAACATAAATTGTCGCGCGTTGGCGTGCATTGTCTCGAATTTTTTTATTGAGGAAAAAGTCTAGTCTTTGTAGGTATGTGTTCAAAGCTGGCATTATATATGCTGTTAAGCGTTCAGCGTGAAAGCGTTCTTGATTAATATTGGGAATTTCTTGACGCAGCACATAACTGATTCCATGTTCATTGTTTCAATTACAGGATGTGGTTCACTGCTTTTGGGCCGAGAACTCTGACTGTACATCGGGTGAAGTGATACGACGTTGGAGAGGATGGGTTTTAATGGTTGCTACGTTGGAGAAGTTTCTTGACATGTGTCCTATTGACGACCAACAGCTACAAAGGTTCTACAGCACGCTGCCTGACGACTGTAAGAGCTATTTTTCAAATAAATATATTAACGAACTCCGTCAATATGGACATGAGGTTTTAGCATGCAGAGACCAAAAGTCCGTAGAAGCTAAACTGGGTGTTCGTGGTCGCGGTAAAGTTGTATACTAAAAACGTGACCAATTTTCTTTTTTTTTTTCAAATTCTGTAGCCAGCGTAAGGTTGTTGCTTTGCTTTCTGTTATTGTTTTGAGATCTGAGATTGGTGGGCCAGTTAAACTCGTTCCCAAACAAAATTTTAAAGTTGCAGATTCGAGTTATGTCTAACCTGAGGACATCCGACTAACGAGAGAGAGATTCTTTGGTCCAATAAGAAACTTGAAAAAACTTGCCATTTTTTTTTTCAAGATGCGTTGTCCGTGACGTAGCTCCTTCAAAGACGTTTTATTTAAAAACGCTGGTTATTTTTATGCCATCTTGCTTTCGCGAGCCAAAGTTCATGGGAAGGCTCTGGTATGAAATAGAATTTGGAAATATCGTATATTTTGGTCTAAAGTTGAATGAGCGTCTTATAATACCCAGAAATCCATTTTGATAATTCTGTAAGTTTTTTTTTACACAGACTGAATATTTATTTTCATAGGCATGGGTCGCCAAAACTGTATGGCACGATCACACCTTAATAGCCTACCCAGCTTCAAGGAAAATACCACAAATTACGAGAAGTCCTCTCGGCACCACCCAAGCCCGCTCACTCCCTAGAAAACATACTAGGGCCTGTGACAGTTCCTTGTGCTTGTGTTATGTAAAATTTTCATTAATGTTTTTTTTTTTTTCATTCTATCTTTGACAACAGCAAAGCCTAAACGCATCTACGACCACTTGCGGACTACCAGTAAGTCAATAAAAAACGTTCACTGACTAAAAATATTAAAAATAATGAGCTTTCAAGAGTGCATTCCAACACTTACGCTGTACTTCCATTGATCAATGGTGTCACGAAACCACTAACAAGGATTCTTCGAAAGCACGACATTCAAGTTATTAATAAACCACACAAGACATTACAACAAGAATTTCCATCCCCTAAATTTAGACCACCAATTGAACAACAACCGAACGTGGTTTACAAAATCCCTTGTGCTGATTGTGATTGGTGCTATGTGGGTGAAACCGGCCGATGTTTTGAAACCCGCAAAAAAGAACATATCAGGAATGTAAAAACCTGTGCGAATGGCTCAAACATTGCGAAACATGCGTGTTCATTCGACCATCGCATAGACTTTGTGAACTCTAGTGTCATTGACAAAGGCTCTTTTCGAATTAGAAAAACTTTGGAGGCTTGGCACACCTCTGCTACTAAGCATGCTGACAATAATTCAAAGCCCATTCCGAGCCAATACTGTATTCTTTTTAAAAAATAGCCTCTTAATTAGCACATTTTTACTTCGCTTTTGTTTTTCATTATTTTCTTTTTATCTCACCTTTCTTGTATATATTTTATTCATTTTGTATTCAATTTTTATCCGTCGAAGGCTGTAGAGCGTCGACAGCCGAAAGCTCATTATTTTTAATATTTTTAGCCAGTGAATGTTATTTATTAATTTTTATTATGTCTCATCCTGGCTGCGCTTCAATCTTTACCAGTCAGTCATTAGTGTTGTGAAGCGTTAAATGGACATACAATTACTGATATACGATGGGATAAGAAAAGCGCAAATAAGATATTCACTTTTGAAACATTTCGTTCAGCTATTATTTAGAATCGACATCAAAAGCAAAAGGACAGTCCTCTTTCATTTATACTTCCTTGCATGTTTTTAATTTCTTGAACATGTAATATTCATTTCAATATTAAGGACTCGACGATTCCACATTATATTTATTAGGCATGTCTGAAGTCGACAAGAAGTGTGCAAAAACTCTTCACCTCAGTTGCAACTCAATGTTTGTTGACGCAGTCAAGGCTAACCGCCGCATCTGCGATGATGGCAGGGATTGGCTGGAATGCTACAATAACAGCGTCTGTGACCAACAATCGGCCATAGTTCGCTATGCCAAGTTCGTTGGCGAAGTGGTAAACAATCTAGTAGCTGACTGCGAGTCCTAATCGTGTGGATCGTTTGTTGTGACATGCTGATCGTTCAGCCAAATTAGATTTGTCAACGTTTTCTTGAAGCTAAATAAATGTGAAAGCTTGGGCGTATATATGCCTGTGTTACTGCTATTTCTGTATAATAAAGGGTCGCTCTTAAGGAGTTTGCATAGCAGCAAGAAACCGTAAGGATTGAAGCGTGTAACGTGCGTTCACAGCTTCCAAACCTGATTAATATGTACACAGATCACGCTTATTTAAACATGGGATTTACAGAGTGGCCGTACAAGCTTATCAGATATGTCCAGCATTGAACGCTAATGAGATGCACGTTTCTTATGCCAGGCATCACAAACCAAAACACACCAAAATCTGTTACAATGTCAAATAACACAGTCAAACATAAAGTACTCATTAAACAATACTTGCGTTCAATCCTGGACGGACATAAGTGTACGCATGGAAACGCAAGTTTGTTTGATCCCCGTAAGTTATGTGTCGTGTTCTCATCTGAAACTGACCGTTCAGATATTTCGTCATTGTGTCAAAATGGATTTCCTTAAAACTGTGAACACCATGTATTGCATTTAAAGTTATGTTTTGTTATGTTGCCTCCTGATAATGAACGGATTCAGTAAATCCCTCGCTTCAGTGTTATTTGGGTTAATTGCTGTTGTTACGTTTAAACAACATTTCACAATACGGTGTTCCACCTGTAAGCAGATCAATCTATTAAATGGTGCGGCTATGAGGAAGAAAAAAGCTGTTGCCGGAAATTTGGCACTAACAACTTGTCCCAAGAGAAGTTATCAAGGACACAAAAAAAAAAGTTTAAAAACCTTGTTCAGAATATTTAAAAATATGGTTTACAACTTCCAAAAGACAGTTACATGTTTGAATCCCTAAAGGTAAGAATTTGATTGAAGCCCTTTGCTATTTATTTGGGAAACCGTATCGTATATTAGGCAACGTGGGAGCCACGCGTTAGAAATTTCCTGAGATTGATCCGACACTACGTTTGGACAGTAAGCACGAAAAACCTTTGAATATTTTTAGTACATGGCACCTCCACAAGACGACAGCCAATAGCCTCTATGTGTGCCACGCATACTGGTCGAGAGGGATCCTATAAAGCGGCCTTCACAGGACAAACTCGAGTTGGGAAACTCGTGTTGGCAAACTTAAGTTGGTGTGTGGGAACGACACAAAAACGATTGGTAATCACGTTGGCGAGAGTAGAGACAAGTTCTTTTTATCGCCAACAGTTGGCCAACTTCTTTGCTGTTGTTGCGTCGTTCACACACCAACACGATTTGGCCATTAGTTTTTTGGGGTGAAGGCTACGTCATATTGAAAAGAATATCGATCAGGTTCTCCTTTCCTTTGTGAGGCCTCTTTTCTTCCCGTTCTCCTTTATCCTAGTTTTAGGGCACAATTGCAGGATAATGGCATGCAGACATAAAACCAAAAACAAACCAACCTATAAAGCAAATCACAATATACGGATTAAATTAACGTGTTTACATAGTTGTTGCCACCCAATTCAGACAGCGTGGTGATTCTATGGGGAGTTACAATTGTGCACTTTGTCACACGCAACTGAGTGCATGGGAGGGGATGTATGGGTGGCAACAAAGATGTAAACACGTGAGCCCAATTCGTCTATTACAACAATTACTCAATTGACCAATCTAAACGCAACGGCAAAGCATGGCACCAGTGCCAAGCGAGGAAAATCGTTCAACGCCAAGAAGGTACGATTGCTTAACCCTACAGTGCTCCAGATTGGTCGCAATTAAAGGCAGCTTTTTTGGTTCTCTGATTTGCCAGAGCAGGTTTCTAAGGCAAACACATGACTAATTTTGACAGTCAAACAAAGACCGACACATGACTATTTTCGACAGTCAATCAAAGACCGCTCTAAATGAAATGTGATATTGGTTGTGTAAGCAAGCTAAGGAAGAAAGAACTAGAAAAGCTGAAAGACCGTCACTCTCGACTCCCTTGTTGAATCAGCCGGCTCAGCCAAGAAATGTATGTTAAAAACTTAGTTTTTTCACATGCTTCATTAAACTGTGGGACATGTTTCCAAAGCGACAGGATCAACTGCTTACAATACTCAACACAACTTGTTTAGGGACGGACCCCCTTTTTTTGAAGGGGGCATCAAAAATCCTGAAACAAAATCGTTTGCAAAAGCAACAAAGCTCAAATAGATTGTTTGCAGACATCAAAAAACATTGTCTGCAGGAAGATGAAGCCGGCAAGAATTGTTTGCACAGACAACGACACTGAAAAAATTGTTTGTCTTGGAATTTGATCTTCTCCCTCCCCCTCCAAAAAATAATGGTCCATCCCTTAACAAAGTTAAAGCCTTCATATGCATGAGCATATACTGGCCCACGAATGCAGGGGCAGTCGCTTCATGTTACGAGTGTCCGGGATAGGAACACTGCTAATGTCCCTAGAAAGGTTGGCAGGTTTGCCCCCCGGCATTCTGTCAGGTTTTCGCAACCGTTTGGCCTGTATACCCATTTGTACTGTCGGGTGGAGAGTCAAGAACGCAACACATATTGAACCGCCCAGCTTTGGAACCCGGACTTTTCGATCCGGAGTTCAACACGCTAGATATTAAACTACCGATTCTTCCATATGTTTATCTTGGGCGTTCTTCAGTATTATTACGTGGGTCCAGTATTTGGTTTTGTTTCTCCATTGTTTTCCTATAAAATGGAGGCAAGACTCGTGTTTCCTGTTAGATAATAGGATCACTTATTATCCATATTAACTGGCTGATATACGTCAATATTTGCGTCCTTCTTCTTTGTTAACCAAAACAAAACATTTCTGTGGATGTTGTCTCATCTGGTCTGTGTTAGACAGATTGGTATGGCTCAATGTCGTAGCCATAGTAACCTAATCGTAGACTTCTTCATCAAGTCAGAACGAAAGTCTGTAGACTCGTTATCCTTTTCAGCTTTGGAACCTAATGAACAATCTAACATTTTTGTCCTCTTGTTCTGATCTCATTTGACGACCAGCCTTTTTTGGAATATGCATTTGCTTTGATGTTCTAGGAGCTTTCCCTAAACTTAGGAAAACTCGCGATAAAGTTAATTAACTGCAAATTGCGATAATTTAGGGCTCGAGACTAACGGTAGCTAACTAGCCACACGCTAGTAGAAATGCAGTTTAGGCAAGTAGGTTTTGGACTTTCACTAGCCAAAATGGCTGATAAGAATTTCAGGCATTTTAGTGGAAAGAAACTTCAAATTGAAGTTGACTCTGAGAGACCCGAGCTAACAAGTGCATATATGCTGTTGACATATATCAAAGAATATGGACAACCTGAAATTACCAAAAAGCAAACGAACAGTAACTTTTTTAGGCCTTTTCAGCGACCAGAGAGAAAAGTGACAGAAAACTGTTTCTGCCAAATATGTGAAATCAAACATACAGAACATAATTTCACCGTAACGTTGATCGGCCATTCATGGCCCTATATACATGGAAAGAGGAAGATCCTAGTTCCATGTCGGCAATAAGGCGTATTTGACGCAATGCGGTTCTGATGGATATTCGAGGGTATCAAAAAGGAAAACAGGAAAATACTGCAGCTGAAAGATAAAGATGAGAGACCAAGTGAAGACAGCAAATTACCTCCGCCGAAATATAAATGTCAGGTTTTACCATCAAGGGAGAAAGGCTTTCTGTGGATTGCATGCGTGCCAAGATGTTTGGATGTTCTGTATCAAATTTGCCGGATTCGTAATTTGTGTTTTTCTTTGGTAGCGATGTAATGTCAAGTTCAATTAGTCTCGAGGCCTGTTGAATATTAAGAAATTAGAACAAATTAGGATATTTAGCTAATTTATTCGTGTTTCCATTCAAAATGTTATATAAAAGACAATTTCCCTTTTAGACGAAACTTTATAGAACAAAATGGCAACTTTCTTTTCTTCCTCCGTTGAAGAAAACACGTTAATTAACCGTTTCTTTTCTCGAAATTGAGCATTTTTACACCTCTGACCAAACAAATGCATAAATTAACATCGCAAAAAAGTCGTCAGTGCTCTAGCACTTCATCGAGAGATGGGATCGGGTTTTTTTAATTATCCGGGGACTTAATGTATTAACTTAACGCTGCCAACTTGCTGCATCCGCCAGAATTAGTTTACCGGCAGAAACTGCCTAAAAAGAAACAATTTAACAACCACGTTTTGCCTCGTTTATTTACTAAAACGGAAGCTCAAAATATTTAATAATCATGTTTATTCAATGCAGCTGCTCTCTTTCACATTATCACTAATGTGTATATAAAAGATTTCCTTAAGTGAATGCGCTACCTTTGTGATCGGGATTTTGCAGTTCTCAAGCAGAAGAACGAACTTTTTGCAACTGGGACAGTTTAGTTTCGACGTAAGGTACAGTTGACCATATGCTTTACTTTAATCTAGCCAAGCGCAAGGTACATTTTGTTACTTCTTTGTCCTGGAACGCCTATAATAGTCTCAATAACGTTTAAGTTGTATTGTCTTCGTGCCGCCGAGAAAGAACCATAGTGGTCAATATGGTTTCGGCAACTCAGTTCTTCAGAGACCCTGAATTAAGCGATGCAGTGAGAGAATCTTTTTAAGAAAAGTAACAGATAGGTGGCGTTTTTTTGCGATTCATGATTTGTGTGGCTGCAGACTTGATAAATTGAAAATTTTAAAGATGGATTTCTTAGTTATGTTAGACCAGGACTAGTTGTTTGTTAAGCAGTGCAGTGGCTCACGTTCTCGAGATATATCTTCTGATCCGGGGGCAACCAACACACGTTTTGTACTGACAATCTCAGTTGTGTGTGGCAAGCATCATTTGAAACGGATTGTGATGTAATATTTTTTCCATTCTTCAAGGGCTGCAAGAGACAGGTATATAGCGCCATTAGGCTTTGGGAAATGGCATGTTATAAATTTGTTGGTTCTGGGCTCAGCTCTAAGTTCGTTTGTAAACATAATAAAAGAGAACAAGCCTTTAGAGAACCAAAAGTCCAAAATGAATGACCTGGACAATATTTTAATGCAGTAGGCACAGCTGACTTTAAAAAAAAAACGGCAGCATGAAATAAAATTTTACTCAGTTCCAAGATGTTTCCGTCTCACTAAGAGAAAAAGAAATTTTGCGGATTGTGAACAAACGATTCAATAGTCAGTGTAAACAATAGCCAAACCACGGCACAATAGCTAACCAACAACAATTTTTGCAAGATATAATCCCAAAATACAATTAGTGTGTGTTCGTATATCAAAAACTTTCTTGTTTTCTACTTGCAAGAAACGTTTTCTTAGATTTCACGTAGTGTTGCCATAACACTAGAATGGTGTCATAGGACTGCGTAGGACTCAGGTGCTTATTATTTTATTTCTTTCGAAAAGACAACTTTATTTCCTTATTTCCATAGACTGAAAGGAATTTCTCTCGTTTTTCTCAACGTCCAGTTGTGTTACGACAGCATTATGGCTTTATGGGTCACGGAAATCGGTTTAATTCACTCTTTTTGAAGGAAACAAAGCACTGAATACTGGGTACAAAGCTTTTAAACAATTCGCCCACGCTGGACATTAAAATGAATCTTTTATTTGCTTGCAAATTATTATTTTTAATTTTAATTTCATGATAGGAAATCTGCCCTTATTACGATTATTTGTTAAGTTTGGGTCCGTTGTATAGTCTCCTTCCTGGGTATAATATAATCAAACTATTTCAACAAATGAACTGCTAATCAGAGATTTATGCTCTTTCCCTACGATCAATTTTTGTTGTTGTTGGAATTTGGAAACACAAGACGTGTCATATATTGATTATTTCATAAACGGTAGTTCACTTTTACCGCCATTAATGAATGGGACAGTATTTAAACAAAGGTTCCTTTATTTATATGTTATTACTGATCAAATATAATTTCTCCTTTCTCCGGGTCCTAAAGCAGTTTTCAAATGAGTGTCGTAAAACCAAAACCAAAGTAATCACTCTAGCCAATCACAAAGAACACAGACAATCTAGTAAACCAATCAAAACTCAAAGCAAATACAAGCAGCCAGCACGAAGCGCGGGAAAACGTGCGTGAGCGAGTCATGATTGGTTCTGGTTTTACTTCTGATTGGTTGATAAAGTGGCGCGAGGGCTTTAAACCAATCACTTAGTGGTAGTAATGCAAACCAGTGCGAACGCGAATTACTTTCGACACTCAAGTGAAAACCGCTCTATAGCGCATGACGTATCTTGATAAATTTAGCCTTGATTTTTAAGTTTGTCAATCGCAGTCCATCTCAATCTTTCTCATTCACTGCCATCCTTCTTTCTTTTTTTTTAGTTTATTGTTATCTTTTCTTTGGTGTTTATCTAACTTGGTGAACCATTATTCCAAGGTTTCCTCTGATTATGAGATGATTTTATATATTACAAAAAATACTCACAGTGATATAGCCCTTTAAGAGAATTGGATAAATTATCTTTCACTTGGTGTTGAATTCCTGTATTCTTATGTCCTGGATCGATATCTGTGCTCAAAGCAGATCCATGTTATATGTTCGTGATGCGATGGAGCAGTTTCTATGACTGGGGATTCTCGATTGCCGTTTTGTTCAGCATCTCATCAGCTAAATACAGAACGTTTGCTCTGATAGTTAAGAACGTATTGGGATACATTTTAAGCCAATAACAGAACTTCGTTTACAACTAGCTAAAGTAGTTTAGAATTTAAGGGTGATTAGAGGAGGGTTTTGGTCATGAAATGTTGTCATAAGTGGCTTGACAGCTGAGTGGCGAAACGCTTTAATCTTATTCGATTGACGTTTTTGTCATAAAATTGTGTTTCTTGTTGCGCTGTCTGTATTTGCTGTAGGTTTCTGATTACTCACTTTCTTTTTGATAAGGTTTTGGGGATCATTATCCTTGCAGATGACCGATAGTTTGGCTTCACTGTTCCGCTATTTGTGCGTCGGTTGACATGAATGCATTAGCGTAGCATTTTAAGAAAAAATTTTACCAGTATTTTGTGCAGCGAGTTGCATGGTCAGGATTGTCATGAAACTTCCTGATAGAAAACTTGAGAGCTCTAAGGCTTATTTGCTAAAGTTTAGGAGAAATCTGTCGTCGAGTTTTAAAATAATGGACATTTTTGGTAAAAACTAGATTTTGAAAATATCGAATTCCATTTTCCGTAAATTCGAACATTTTTCACTCAGGACGCAAAAGTTCGAAGAAATCGGTGAAATTTTTCTTTCCAAAAAGCGCGATTCAAAAATGCAATCATCGCGTAAATAAATAGGTTCGGGCCACCTTAATTGGTTGAAAGGCCACCATGTCACCTTCAACAACCCTGCTTTCCACAAATAATGGTTTGCTGATGTACATATAATATTAGTAAAGTGCGCAGTATTTTATACAGTGTATCCCGCTGTACAAACATTAATACAAAAATTGCTGTTATTTAATAAAATATGTAAATACAACCTCACTGCCCGAATGAAAAAACTTCTTTTTGCAAATTATCGTGTTTGTAGTTTAGAACTCAACCTCGTCTAATACACGAAATTGCTGAATGGTAAGTCTTGGACAATTAACCTAGCTGTTCTCCTACATATTTTCTCCACAGGTCAATGAATTCCAAGTCATCGGGGTTGAGTGAACGGGTTACAAGATTGTCTAGCATTAATTTGTCCTTTTGTATTCCCACAGTTTACCAAGAGAGCCATCATGAATATAGCGAGGTCAACTGGCGTGCTTTTACTGGTTGTTGTCTCGTTCAGTTTGTTTTCTGCCGGAGGAGCGAAGAAATGCGGCGAAACCCAATTGCTTCAGGGATGTATTTCTCAGTACAAAGCACTTCTCAAACGCAAACCAAGCCCTGAACAACATTGCTCACGGCTTCAGGTAAATAAAGTAAAATTACAAAGACTAAGGTTTTCGTTAGTTTGTTCTATGTGTGTTATTTCGTCCACACGCTGATGTAAATTTAGCTTTGCATGAAGGAGCAAGGTGATCGGTTTTTGCTTATCTTTGACCCGTATGAGTTTTGTTGCTTTTTCTCATCTTTCCCTGTCGTTTTATTCACCCTTTCCCCCCTCTCCCTTCCACCACAACTTCTACCCTCCAAAAATGACTTTCATGTTCCACCTCTATGGGATATAGATTATTCTCATGAAAACAAGACGCTCTACCGCAAATACAGAGTAAATAAATTAAGTTCTGTCTCTTGGTCTTCTTGGGAACTTACTGCGAACTTCTTATTGAATCACAGGATGTTGTATCGTGCTTTGCTAAGGATCCTTCTTGCAAAGGGGAATCAATAAACCGTTTCCGCTTCTGGATTTTGCAAGTAGCAATGCTAGAAGCCAAGCTAAACATCTGCCCACAAGTGGACTTCAAAAGCCTGAAGGATTCCATCGAAAACACAGGTAAGTACAATGCACAATGCTATTGTCGTGCAGTATTCTAGAAGTTACTATGATTTAGACCATCATTACAGTTGTCGGCGTCATCTTTAGATGGCCAGTTGTCGGCATTATTTTACCTGTCCTTTCACGTTAGTAGTACATGAGGTCGTTTTCAGGTGCAAGTAAATTTGCATGGTTGATACACTGGGTGAAAGGTGTATTTGCACTGTTGCTCCTTTTAAAAGATTGAGGACTCCATATTGGTGATGGGACCACCATTTCAAAGCTAAGTGGTCATCTAATCCACGTGACATCTCAACCTTTTTCACATGTTACAGCAAAAGCATCACCATAGTTCTTATTTGATTGCCTGAGTGTTCACTTCGGCAGGGAGATTGAATCCCTGATCTTTGGTTTTGCAACTGCAAGGCTATATCCTCCTGCTTTAACAAGCAGGCAGTAAAAGAAATACTGACACTGACACTGGAGTTTTATCAATGGATACAATTCCAGCCTTGGTAGTAAACCCGGGGAGGGGGGGGACTCCCACATGAAACGGACGGGGATGCTCGTCGGAAATTTTGAAAAGAACCCCTAAAAGAGACCAATCTGGGTGTGGCTCAAGCTTTTCTTGACCCCTAAAAGATACCAAAAAACTAAGAATGGAGTTTATATTTGTATATTTCTTCGTGTGTAACCCTAAACGAGACCATTATGGCTAAAATATTGGCGTTTTGGGCGTTTTTCCCGGAACACCCTAAGCGAGACCAAAAATCCGAAATTTACACCCCTAAGCGAGACGACGAGCATCCCCGTCACTTTCATATGCGAATCCCTCCCCCCCCCGGGGGTAGTAAATTTGTCCATGCCGGGAAGGCTTTATAGGCAATACGTTTCAGCCATAAACTCATTACAATATCAGTCTTCTAATTTAGATCAAATTTTTATACACAGATGTTGCCGATGAGTACGTATTGGTAGAAGACTATGGTAAGAAATTTGCAATCATGATGAGACAATGGAAGGGTAGTTAGAAACTGACAGTGAATTAACAAAGGCATGAATGTACAGTATTTAAAAATCACTGGTCCCTTTACTGCAATCCTCTGTTCGCTTATTTTTCAAGTAAAGGAAATTTATTTCACAGTTGAGGGAGTGGATTGACCAGATTTGACTTGGCGCGTCAGTGGGAATCAAAAGAAGGAAAAAAACTTACTATCTCTGAAGATTATCTTTTAATGTGGAGGATTTCTTTCAAGACTGGAGTCGTGATCGAAAATGTGTTGCCTGTCTAACATATCGGACTATGCGTGTGAATTGTTTTGGGTGTTGCACAAAATAAAATGAAAATTGGACACAAAAATGTGAAATTCTAATATAAACCAAGGCTAAATAAATATAACGACAAAGAGGAGTGTTTGTTTAAAATATTCCTTTTTCTTTTGTTTTTAAGACCAAGGAGACCCCTTCATCTCGTGTGCTGCCCAAGTTCATGTCATATGCAGTCAAAAGTTCATAGACTTGGCGAAAAAAAACCAACGCATTTGTGGAGATGCGATCCAGTGGTTTGCATGCTACACGAAAACATCCGACGAAAAGAGCTGCAACTCGCCGACCATTAAACAATACGCAGAATTTGTAGAAAAGATTGGGGTTAAACTTGTAAGTGATGCCTTGTTTGCAAAGTCATGTAAAAACGAGCTGTAAACACACTTGCTGTTGTCTTCTAAATACATGTTGGACGAACAAAGTTATGTCATTAAAAGGAATAAAAATTAGCCTGAACAGCTTGTCTCATATTAAATAATATTTGCTTCTGTCCTTAATTTGTTGTTCTCGTTGTTGCTGTTGTTGTTGTTGTTGTTTATATATTCGTGTTCTATATAGCAAACTTATAAGTTTGCGAAACAATAGGTAAACAACGCCAAAAATTCCCCTTGTCCTAAAACAAAAGCAGCTACTCAACTAAGCATATTGGACACAACCTTAGCTGACCTTCTATTATATAGTTTCCTTCGCAGCCGTTGCTTGGGCTCGTAACGACTGCGAAGGAAACTATATAACATATGGCGATTGTATTGTCTTGATACTGCATGATTGATTGTTGGATGCAGACAGTCATTGTGAAATGTAATGTTGGGCCACGCAGCAAGAAGTATACTGATACTTTTGGTATCAGTGCCGCGTGGCGCAACATCGCATTTCGCAACTGTACTGAATTACCACCTTAATTACCCATGACCTGCTTCCGTCTGGCCTCGTAGCTCAGTCGGTAAAACAATGGTGCGGAGGTGGTGGGTTCGAATCCTACCGCGGTCAAAGATAGGTCTTTTTTAAAAGGTGCTAAGGTGTTATCCAGGCCAGTCATTTCTCTGCGTTGGATGTTTCTCTGAATGTTCAGTTCATGTTCTGTTGTTGTTTCTCTGCGTTGAACGTTAAAGATGGCAAAACTGGCTCCTTTCTCAAACATTTTTATTCGTGAGTGATCTATAAGAAAAACACTAATATTAAGTCCTACTGAAAGAGAAAAATCGCACCCAATTCAGTGTTCGGAAATCGCTAAAACCATTTACGGCGGCTTTTTCCTATAAAGTGCTTATCAAAGATAGAAAAAACTAATGAATTTTTTTTTTTCCTCATTAGTCTTTTAAAAAGAACGGTGAGTTATCCAATCAATAAATTTTGAATATTTGCAATACGAGAAGGGCTGAACAATAAGTTCCATACAAAATGTAAGAGCTGTGATAGTAAGTGGTTGCAAAGTAGGAATTTTGCCTGCATGATGGGCACCATTAAAAATAAGAGGTTTTCTCGAAAGATCGGGCCCTCCCATTTCATTATGCTTTTTTGTTATGATTTGAGCACAAGCCACAAGCTGGGAAAACAGCGTAGGTGATAGGAAGTGAAACTTGGTGATAGGATGTGAAAGCGGTTGACTCTCTGCTTCATTTCTTAGATTGGCAGGAGAATACCTTGTTTCAGTAGTGTTTCTATCTTCACCGATGCTTTGTTTTTCGCCTTCACAAAATGCATTAGACTTCCTATTCATTATATCTTTACTGCTGGGAATCAAAGTTTCAATCTCTCCACAAAAAAGCCGACAAAAAGGCACAAGTTCAAGGGATTGGTGGTGTGCAACTAGATTTCGAGAATAGAGATTAATGATTTAACCGTTCAAGAAATTCACGACTACTAGGGGCAGATGTTTCGGGGTGAACATTTATCAGTGAGCGTCAGTAACCCCATTCCTTATGAATGTCTAAACCCAGATTTGGCTATTTTATTTTTTATCTGAAGTGAAAACATAATCACGACGTTTGTGAAAAACATAGGAACAAGGACGACGGTGCATGGCGGTGAGCGTACGTTGACGGAAATGTTTACACAGCATGTTTGACATTTTGTACGTCAAAGCCAAACTAAATAAATCATATAAAAAAATCATAAAGATTTTAAAAACTTCTCACAACACGTTTCCTTTCTTAAAGTGAAAAATAATAATAATGTGGCCCTAAGTTTAACTGAAGAAATTAGTTTAACTTAAACAGTTAAATTTGATTGGCAGTTTAATAATCACGATTTACATATGTTTCATTCTTCTTGAGTTTTTATAACCACTTTATGGTACCCTCATGAATAGTCAACATGCAGTAAGTAAACAAACCGGTAGTCTCTTTGACAAACTATCGTATCTTTCAAACCCTTACGTCCTCACAGTTGTTAACAAAACTTACGCAAGTTTCAAAATCTGTGTCTAAAATGTCATTCTTTTGACGCCGACACTTCTTTGACGGACGCGTGGGGTTCATTCCTATCGATAGAACTTAATTTTGAGAATTATTTCTTGCTTTTCTTGGCACTTATTGACAACTCTTTGGTATGAATAAAAAATTTTCTACTGGCTCAAAACATTTGCCTCTATCTTTCCGGCTTCACAGCAAGTGTTATTCACTCCGCCCAAGGTTAGGGCTGCATTTTTACCGCTGGGAGGAAATTTTGCGTAAATTGTATTTTTTATAACTAAATGAAATAACTTTAAATTTAAATAGCTATAACTTTGGCTTGGAATTATCTTGATGCATGCGACCTCTTGATGCTGAATAAATTGAGTTTTCAATAATTATTATGTAATTCTACAACAAGAAGTCATCTTACGAATACCACAAGGAATTCAACCTTGCCGAACAAAAGAGAACGTATCCTTATCCACTAATAGGTATTACACAAGATCAGAAATCATTCAATGCCAAAAACAGTCGATAGTACTGTAAAATATCTAAAAATGGCTGAAAAAGATTGCACAGTATACTCAGGATCAAAAGAGTGAATATTTGCTATGCAAAAATAAACATGATATAACACACGAACATACATACAAAAAGAAAAAAACAACAAGGCAACTAAAACCAAATAGGTTTAAAACCCGGTTTTACTACCATCCATGGACGTGTTTCGGTCAAATAACGCTATACTATACGTATGCATAAAAACTAACAAGTCTTTTTGTTTTCGGGGTGTATTTCATGGTTAGTGTGAAGAGTAACTGTGAAATAAATTAAATGCGAGAGCCATTTTTCGCACAGATTGTTATACATATCATTTGGCAATAAATTAATTATAGCTGATAGTCTTATTTCACAAATAATATACTATACAGAAATTGCATACAATGTAGAAATAATATACAATATATACATCTAATGCGATGATTATTTTGGGCTATTTCATGACGCAAACGTTTGTGTTTATGCCACGATATATCATATGATTCTTTACTATGAATATTGCACATCTTAATAAATAGATTCAAATGATACTTTTAATCTTGTGCAAAGTCAACATCTTATATCAAGTGGGAAATGTTTGTAGTAGTTTGTGATTGTTAATTTTTTTCTCAAAATGACTATTTCGCAGTGTTGTATGTGAGGGTTTAAGGGAAGTCGTCTTTGATTTTGTAGACAGATGTATATGCACGTCACGTAATCAAAATCTAAATGTGTGATTACTGTCTTTACCAATTCATGAGTTAGGTAAAAAAGCACAGCGGTTTTTTCCTTGGAAAAATATAACTGAATGACGCAGTGGAAAGGTTTTCTTCAGTTTCGTCTGTCTTGTTAATCTTAATTTGTTTTATGTAGATAGGAAGATAATGTTTCTTCTATCCCCAAACTGGCTAGTTCTTGATACTGTTCTTGTTTGCCTTTAAAGTCGTTTTTTTTCTTGTCTTGCTATGGCGGATTGTTTTGCAAGATCCTAGTTAGACTTTACTTTCATCTGGCTCGTCTCCTTCATAAAAAACGTTGTCGTTGTCGTCGTCGTCCATTCGACATTTTTTCTTGGATTTGTTTGGCACAAAGGGAGTGGAGTTTGTCTCACCAATACTTGGCATTGAAGACCTTTGAGATCTTCTTGAGTTCAGGTAGGCTCGTTGTCCACTTAGAATTTTCTTAAGAGCTCTACGAAAATCCGGTTTCATGAACGAATACAAGATTGGATTGACAAGGGATCCGAACACGACACAAAAAGGTGAGAAATCCAATAAAAGGTTTGGAACAACGTCAACATGGCCAAATGCAGCCGCCGCAGTGTAAAACAAAGTTGGAAAGTAGCTTAACACAAACATTAAGGATGCAATGGCGAAGACTCTTGCCACCTTGGCTTCAGAAGATACTTTCCTTGCGCCATTGTGTTTCATGCCTGCTTTCATACTGTTTGAAGAGATACTGAGTTCTCGTTCGCGCCGCACACATTGCCTAACCAACCGAAAGATCTTGTAATTTGCATAGACTATTAAGATATAAGGAAGAGTTATGCAAATGGCTAGGACGAGGCAGATGTAAATCTTGGTGTTAAGAAGTTTCGTATTTCCTTCCCAAGTGAGCGGTATACAAGCGACTATTATTGAGAAAATCCAAATTGCTGGCACCAGGATTTTGAAAACTTTCGATATTGTCTCCGTGTACGAAAATGGATACAAAATCGCCAAATATCTGTCGTAAGTCACTGCACAAAGGTTTGCTGCTCCTACGAAGAGCACAATGGCATACAGGACGTTAAGTGCTGCTTTTGACCACTCATGAAGTTCGGCGTTGTATTGAATGAGGAAAGATACGCCTGTCAAGATGTCAGAGATCGCCAGGGAAACTACAAACCCATTGGTGTAGTTTCTCATTGATTTGACCTTGTACACCAACAAACAGACCAGCGTGTTTGTTACTATGACGATAATTGACAGGATGCTCAGTGGAATGACCAGTCTAAGAAGCATGCTTGACTCTTGATCCGAGTGTCGCTCTTCTGTCACGGCTGTTTTGTTGTGTCAGTGAAGCTTATCCCGGCAAACTGTTTAATAATGAGAGTTTCTTTCTTATCTTGAAGATTGCTTACCCTTGTGGTTAATAAAAATTAGTTATTTTTGCATGAGTTCGATTGCTGTTGGTTCAACTAGTTCCAAATAATCGATTGCTGCCGGTGAACATCTTCAAGTCCATCTTGCGCTCAAGTACAATTCAGTCTGTACGTTCACTGGTTTGGTATCACACGCGATCTATTTTCCCGAGGCTCTGCAAATAAAATAAAAAAATTGTTATCGAATTGAATGTTAACAAAAAGCTTTTGGAAATGTCTTAGCTTTTATAACGTCATTGTAAAGAGGTTACACCATCGTTGCATATTGTTTTCGACATGTTTTCCTTGACTGTCAAAGTTAACCTGAGCTCCTGAAATGATTTCGTTTTAGCGTGGACTTAACAATTAGCTAAATAAATTCCTTTTAGATAATATTGTATTTTCCGTATTCTGACTATTCATATCTACATCTTTCGGCTGGTAAATTAATTTATTGTCTTGACGAACTCAAAACTTACCGATGGTACACAAACATGACGTTCTTTTGGTGTTTCTTACATTCTAAACAGGTCCTTGTCCTAACGATTCTTATAATTCGGTTTAGTATTTTTTTATGAACAATCTCCAAATGCGCGGTATGGCTTGATGGTGTTGTTTTTCAATTACTGAGTTCCTACTGCGGCCAGCGCTATCCATCACCCGCAAAGAGAAGATTTGCTAACGACGAAGAAAAGCTTTTTTGCGTTATTTGTTAAGTAACCAATATACCTTAAGGAATAAATTTACTTTATACCTCTGAGAAAATTGCTTTTGATGTTCATTAGACTTTCGTTTTGCTTACCAGTCAAATTGCGTTGTTTTGAACTTGGAAAGGGCGCTCTTGGCATTGCTTTACTCAAATATTAGGACTTTTTAATCAAGTGATATCCAGGGGAACAGAATACATTACAAGAGCAATGGATATATATGTTATTGTCTTTCCAATAGTGCGGATGCGGTTTTCACACTTTCGACTGAGCGCCAATCTAAATTGGTCAATTTTTGTATGCAGCTGTCAAAAGCGAGAAATCACTACAAACTCATCGAATAAGAAAAGGAAGTATTCCGTACAAGCAAAATTACATTATTAAATGCTTTTTTAGGCTTGATAGTTTTTTACGTCTCCAAAACACCTTCTAAATTGACAATTTGAAAAATGCGAATTGGTAAATTATATTGCTACATCGCAACAAGATCTGAACTTATCATTTTAATATTTTTTACGACCCGCGGCCACATCATTACTCGGTTTCGCAAATTTAATCAGGTTAAATTTTGCTGTGTTTGTTATCATTGATTTCGCGCCGGTGTAAGTGTCGGCTTTTTTAACCTAGTTTTCACTATTTAGCCTTGAAATTAAGGGCGTTCTGTTCGTGTCGTTTGATAAAAAGCTTACATTTGAATGAAATTGGTCTTAATATGCAAAATAAGCGGAAGAAAATACAATGATAATTAAAATCGTTCACGCAAAAAATTTCGTGTCAAATTTTCGTAATCCATCCGTTCTCTTTCAAACACCCAGGAAAACAGGCTTTTTTACGCTCAGTGTGAAAAGATTCTATTGGGGCGATTTAATTAAGATCCTTTATTTTAAAGCAGAATGTGTGTGACTAATTAATCTTGTAAGCAATATTCTATGAACAATACTTCAGCCCGAAAGGTTGACAAGACAGGTTTTCAAAGGTTATATCTCTTGTCAAACCGGCACGCAAGTTGTGTTCCCGATGTACGAAGTGTAAGAAGAGAGAGGTCGCTAGCGAGAACCTCTGTGTACCTCAGAACAACAGTTCCTAGGGTTTTTATTCGTTTTCCCACTTGCGGCGGTTCTCGCCGCCTGTTTGCCGAATTTAGCGTACAATTATAGCAATTTGTTAAATAAAATTTCTAGTAACACGTTCAGATATCTGATTCTAATTCTACGGAGCATAACGGTACTTGAAGACGTACTCGCGCCATATGATGGACGTTGCAATTAGCTCGTCAATATCGACAAACTGAAATCACGATTAACTTCTGGTGAAAAAATTGCCGTTATTCAAACCCAAAACAAACAATAAAATAACCTTTTAGAAATCTCTTCCCCATTTAGATAAAGATAAGGCGGATGACACTCGTTGCGATAGCCTTCCATAATTTTTACTGACTTTTGAAACAAATTTTGATTTTCTGTTCGTTAGCCGGTTTATGGCACAGTCCCAATGTTTACCTGAATTTGTAACCAAAACATCGAAAAACATGACAGAGGGCTGGTCTTACACTCTCCTAATAATTAAAATTCTAATCCGTTAGCGAGAACACTCAGTTGGAATAAATCTTCGCGACAAAACAAAAAACCGTTGTGGCTACAATCTAAGCAGATGTAGGCTGTGAGAAAGTTAAGGCAATAGAGGGGTTGTCTTTTTTACGGTTTTTATGATTGAATAAGTCGAAACAGAAGTGTAATTATTTAGTTTGTATACGATTCATGCAGAGAATGAAACTCAAGTCAGTCAGTTTATCTTCGTTCTCTGATAACCTGGTTCTATGTCAACAAATCAAACGCATTCTCATTTCCGCTAACACACGACCTCTTCAGTGCACGACTCAAAAGTTGCTAAAATTCGTAGCCTGCATAAAAACATTAAAGTGATTCAGTAAAATCCCCATTTCTCGACCCATTGGTTTCTCGAAATTTCCGATATCTCGAAGCAATTTTCGTTTCTCTTAAAATTGTACTTCTCTGTAATTTTCGCCCCGATTTCTCGAAGCAATTTTCGTTTCCCCGAGAGGTTCGAGGAATCGGGATTCTACTGTACATGCTTCAACGAACTGTATAACAATAAAATAAGAAAGTTACCATGTCATAAATCGGTTTTTCTCTCAGTTACTAAATTGTCACTAACGAATTCATCGTAAAGTTCACCTACCATAATGAAATCCTAAATGTATTTCCTAAAGTACGAAACTGAGACGTAACTTATACCCTACAAACTTTGAGCCAAAATTTATTTTTCCATGAGGCAAACTAGAGTATTCGACCAAAATTCACTTCGTAATTCTGTTTTTTAACAATGAACTTTTATCTGCATTTTGTCAATAGAGAATTGAGAAACAATTATTCCACCAACGTTGTTTGAAAGGTAGGCGGAACGTTCTCGTAAAGAGTTTCAACGTCTCTTTACTTGATTAAAACTTGTCCTGAGTTTTGACAGAGTTCCAGAGCTTCAAATAAGAAATTATTCTTAAAAACCTTTCAGAAAAATGGCTACTTACCAGGGAGAGGAGAAAATTGAACCTTTTTCGACGAAGTGCAATTGAAATTAAGAGGAGCTAATTGTTTCTTTTATCATATTATTGTCAAACAAGAAACCTCATTAATTTTAAATGGCTTCACTTTCTAAGCAAGCACGTCCATCAATGTTTAAAACTTGTGCGTTTTATATAACTGGTACTTTAAGCCGATAAGGTAAATGAAATATGCTAATAAAACCAAAAATACACTTCAGTCTTCTTTGGTTTTGAAATTAGTTTGAGCCTTTTTCTAATGTTGTGACAAATGTAATGATAGTTCTTATAATTAAACCAGAAAAGGATCGAATACGGAGAATGTTTATTAAATTCAGTAAATGAATCCTACTTTTTATTATCTTACACATCAAGTCATTAGTCGAAACATGTAAAACATGATAACAACATTGAGGGGAAAAATCCAAAAGTTATTTAAAAACACCATTCTTAAACGCTTCGCGATTAACACTTACAGATGAAATCTCACCAATGTCGTGAAGCATTGGTAAATATTAATGAAAAATGATACACAAAGGCCTTGACCACAATCTTCTCAATATTTGTTAGAAAATCTACATGTTGCATCCATAAATAATATCCTCAAGCCATGAATTTCTACTGGGTCAGGCGCATTAAACGGTAACGTGTTTCAGTGACATGATTAGTTGTACCTGAAGCTTACACAGAACTGCTAATTCATGTTAATCCATTAAGATATCAAAACGCCGGACCTCCTACGCGAACAACAGAAAGATGACACTAAAGAAATTTCTTAAATGAATACTATGATGCATGCGGTCTAAAGACCCTCTAAATGCAGAACTGAATTATTGATCAGAGAACGTTCCCGATGGTGTCCCCCTGTTATCCCCCAGTAAGCTCCTGTTAAATGTTTAACCGTTTGGTAGATAGACTGAGATTCGGAAATCGATATATTTAACCTTGGCACATAACCTAGAACATGACACAAAATATAAACATACAACAAATAAAAATCAGAATGGAGATAGAGCAGGAATGGACTAGACTAGAAAGGGCTAAAAAGAACTATGCATGCTAGTCCACCCACACAAACTACATTACACACATTGAACAAAACGAATTACAAAACGGATGCAAAAGCAGATGTGAAGAATAGCTTGTTACCCAAAATTCAAAGGGCCAATCTGAATGGAAGATCTTTTTTTACAGATTTTACTATACAACATTTTACAACTTTGCGCAAACAATGAGAGGCTAACAGTTAGCAATTTTCCTTCAAGGGTAGGCATCCTGCAGTTTTCTTTAATGGTTCGCTTCTAAATCAGTGTAGTAATTTTTGATTTCTTTTTTGAGCATCAACTTAGCCTGGAACCGTACAAAAACTCAACGAAGTACTCGATATTCACTGAGAGTCACTTTCCACACACGTAACACCTGCAAGCACTACTTGCTTGGCTTATTTTGTTCATTACAAGGTCAACCAGTATTGTAACAAGCCGCAACACAATATTATGAAAATGTAAGAAATTACACTAAAATTACACAAAATGGGATCACCTGACCAAGATCGAGTCAGTTTGCCATCAAATATCATCTCAATATCTTGACTTGGATTCCCAAAGGACGATTTCAGAAAGAGGCGGCGTAGTTAAGAGGTTTTGGTCGTGTAATCTGGAGGTGTCGGGTATAAACTCCCCCTCCCTACCACAGCCTGGATTTGTGTCCCGGCTCCGCCCCCGGGAAAAATTTCAAAAAAAAAAACCCCCCCACCAACCCGACGAACGGAGCCACGCCAACAAACCACCGCGCCTCCCGAGTTGGTCAAGTGGTCCTGAATTAAATTCCTCTTCATTTTGTAAATAACTGGTCAGCCTCCCACGTGTTGGGATTCTCAACTAGTTCATGTTTGTTCGACATTTGTTCTATATAGATCTATATACCTGTCCCCTTGCGATAACCCGTGCAGAACAAAAAGAGGTGTTCAGCCTAAAGGTTACCTAAATAACTAACGAATAAGACACCCAGTTGATACATGAAAATGGAAAAGCACAAACAAAACCGAACGTAACACTTCTTGCAAAAATTCATGAATAGTTTCAAAAAGAGGCCTTGTGGTCTAGTGGTTTTGGTCTTGTAATCTGGAGGTGCCGGGTTTAAATCCTCCTCCCCACCACAGCCTGGATTTGTGTTCGGTGGTCCAGAATTAAATTCCTCCACAATGGCCAACTGGTCAGCCTCCTGTCAGTGGGATTCTCAACTATGTCTTGTTTGTTTGACATTTGTTCTATATACCTGTCTCATTGCGAAAAAAAAGGTGTTGGAGCTTTAAGGTTACCTAAATAACTAACGAGTAAGACACCCAGTTGATTCATGAAGATAGAAAAGCACAAATAAAACCGAACGTAACAATTCTTGCAAAAAATCGGTTCATGATTAGTTGAGGACAATACTTGCTAATCAATCACTTGCATGGCAATAATGTCATTCTGAGGAACCTGGGAGCAGCTTTGATTTTGGTTCCAGGTAAAGTCATCTGATGTACTTTACCCTAATTTTGCTTGTGTTCCTTGTCTAAAAAACACTGATTGATATTAATTTTTGAACATGATTTAGGTTATTTCTAGACAAACTGATGCAAGCTGTAAAACACTGCGGTACAACCAGATGCATTCACTTAAGAATTGTTGCAAAAAAAATAAATGCACAAATGAAGAAGCGTTATCAAGTCGAAATTACCGATTGGAAGACAAGCAAACGGAATCTGCAAGGTCATGGTTTCGACTACCGCCGGGGACTCAGAAATGTTAATTTCTAAGTAAGTTCGACTTGAAAATGCTTCTTCATTTATGCATTTCATCCAAGTCACTATTCCACTTCTGAAGAAAAAAATGACTCCGATATGCATATGATACGTACGACTATGCCTGAGCACAAAGTTGTTCTGATAGTTTCTAAGGAAACTGTTGTGCTTGAGTGCAGTTTTGAATTCTTTCTATTCACATGAACGGAAAGGTACTCGAAAATGACTGTAAATAAACAAAATTTCTCGAGATACATACGTCTCTGTTAATCCAATCAAAATCTATCATTTGATATCTTTCTTTTATCCCTGAACGAAGTATCACCGTTGGCTATTGTTTCGATATTGTTATTTATGAGAAGGAAGAGAAGGGGACTAGAAACAAACTCGCCTCGTTTTCAGGCCTTTGATCTCTACATTTGTATCATGTCCACGGAGACAAAACATAAAAATTTCCGGCTTTATTCGACTGCATTCTGAAAAGCTGATTTAAGAAAACTTATGACGATTTCTTCATAACTTTAATTTCCTGCGCTAAACAAATCCATTCAGTTTCACTGAGTGTCCTATTGTAACTTCTACGTTATCTTTAGGCCTAAACCCTGGTATTATTCACACGATTCTCTTCTTTGTGATTTTCTGGTTATCAAAGAGTAAAAATTGTTATTGACTCCAGCATAAAAATAAAAAGAAATCTCCCGTTTATCTCAATTCAAGTATTGATTTACCTTTATGTTGTAGGTTTGGATAACAAAATAAGATTAATTTCATTCACCTCACGTACGCACAAAGCTAAACCAAACAGCGCAAAATATTGTGTTTAGCCGCTTAGAATCATGTACCTTACCGTTAAATCAGCGGCAGCAAAAACTCTGCTATGTGGATGTCAAACTGACAACGTTGAAAGGCGTAACGCGACTTCACCGGGCGCTTGTCGTGAATTTTTAAAGATATTAATCCTATCGACAGAAATACGAAAATCGTTGCAACAATCACAAAGATACAAAATAATCATATTTTTAATTTGCTTCCTTGTTTGTTCTTATCGGCTAGTTTGACGGTCACCTCCCCTCTTAACATGACATTATTTGGGATCAGCCGCATTCAAGGTCGGAAACTTCCTCGAATACTCTCCAGTTGAAGAAGAAGACTTGTCAACAATAAAAAAAATAAAATATACATACAACACATAGATATATTTTTCGCGAGTTTAGATCAATTCTTGAAATGTAAGTCAGGTGTCAGTTAATACTTTGCTTCTATCTTGACAACTGCTTCAATAAAGATTTCTCCGCCTCTGAAACTTATTAAGTTGGAAGGATTTTCTTATGACACGAAAGTGTCAATTGTTTTATTTTACTGCCGGCAAGCATCTTGTCCTAGTGTCCACATAAAATAGCAGTAAGGCCTACCTTTAATTAAGAAGCCTATTCAAAACGCTTTTAATCACAGACTACAATTTTTTTTCGAAGCCAGGGAATAAACACTTAACGATAATTGTCTTCCAAGACACACTGGTGAAGATAGTCTCAAGACAAACCTAGTTTTTAATTTTTTCTGACAGATGAAAAAATCTTCCCGTCACATTTTAATGAATTTCTTTTTAAGTTGTCTCGTGAAGCAGTTATGCAAAAATAATTGTCAGAGCTTGAATATACCACTTAACAGTAAATGTCAGGTTTGTGATGTTAGCAAAAATTGTGAGGCTAAATTGGAGTCTGGCTCCCAATCACGTGACCAAGCTTCATTTTGGGACGTGCACCGGAACACGTCCGTTTATCCAGTATCGAAAAAATCTCAGCAGGCAGTATTAAGACAAGGAGACCACACAGCAGGGATGCAATGTTTTTTCATATTTTTCTGGATGAGAAGTAATTCGTCTAAGACATAACACATCGCAACTAAGCTTTGACTGTGCTCGCCTATCCGCTACAACGCCGTCCTGCTTGAAAAATTAAACTCGAAAGAAAATTTAAAAAATAAACATTGTTCTTCTGATGTATTAAATACATTAACATTTTTTCCTAAGCAAGAAAGGATGGCTAAGATATTTTTGAGTCTACACTGAATCGCAACGACGCCATGATGGCCTCGTGGCAGCCGCGTTGTTTCTGCTCATGCGCAATGTTAGGTCCGTAAGAAGCCGTTCATTAGCCCTTGTAATCAGGCGACTTCGTAGCCCAGTATCATGGCTAATTTAGCTCGAGCCAAATAATCACTTAAAAAATTACAATCCTCGTTTGCTGCAAGCGTTTGTCATATTTTTATTCAAATTTCACCCAAAAGAAAATTGCTGTCAAAAATGGATGGAAAATGGATACCCCAGTGCCATTAGCGTGACAAGCTTTCCTTATTTTAGCGACAACACTGTGGAACTAATTCCCTATAATGATTGCTTTGTATCTAAACAAACAGCACTGATAACCTTAAAAGCTCAATGAAAATCGCCAGTAAACTAATTTCAAGCTTTGTTATTCTCTACTACTGCGTATTACATCTGACAAGTGTTTATAAATATGAAAGGTGCCCATTTGGCGTAAATTGCCTCTTGAGAGGGCTACCAATACTTGATATACTTGATCGTATATACAAAACCATTTTGGTTCAATACACGCAATGCAAAATTCAAAATAATTGAGTAAGTTAAGCACATTGTTTCCTAATTTAGAGAGTCCAGGCTTGTTAAAAGGAAAATTAATTCTTAGATCGGGACAATTTCTGTAAAACAAGCTAAAACGGCTTTGGTATCAATTTACATGACACGACAAAGAATAAACCTACGGCCTGCGGTTACAACATACGGCGTGTAAGTTAACCGCATATCTTTCGTAACACGAAAACACGAAAAGCGGGATTCTTATATGTGTCAATAGGCTACGGCAGCTACTTTATTAATTAAGCTTCTTCTAAGCCTCGGGTAAATTGTAGAGTCGTATTTAGATTACGGATTATTCGCAACAACAACCCCCTAGCAGAAAATACAACTTGTCGTGTCCAATATTTATTGTCATGTAAAACGTATGCGGTTGCTCGTTCTATTAAATAAAACCCGATTGGAGACTGTTTCTAAACAACTCTCAAACTGTTTAAACAAGAATCGAAATATACTGCTTATACGTCGCGAATATAGCCATGTAAAGTCATTCATATAGACTTTTAAGAGGCAGTCGATAGTATGAAGGAACACGTCAAAATTCTCACCTGATTAGCCATGAACTGCCGCCAAGGGCTCTCCTTTGACGCGTATAAATCCCGCAAACCTCTACCGTTGATAAACTTGGCGACTTTAAGGAAGACTTCACCGTGAGACCGTAAACTTAGCTGAGCCCCCATTACGACCCACAAGGTATTCGCTTGCGTGATTCCGCCTTGTGTAATTAAGGATTAAAGTCTGGCAGTTTTCAATTCTCTGACAAAACAGATAATGATTGATTTTAATTACATCAAGCATCACAGCGGGAACATTAATAATCACGACTGACAAATAGAACCTTGACATTTAATTAAAAAAAGACAATGCCGAGATTAATAATTCATTTTTTTTCAAATTAAGATAAGGTAATGTCTTTCTTTATGCTGGAATAGTTTCCAGAGATTGCGTTAAACGATCTTTTACAAAGTCTTAGTTATTTATGTCTCTGTCTGAAAAACATCAAAACTTGAGAACTCACGCCATAACATCAAAAAACAACCCTTAATTTCCTCAATATTTTTGTAAGCCGTTTACGCTACACCATTTCTGTCACGCTAAGATAGAACTAGTTTTAGCATCCCTCCCTATGTAACAATTATATTCAATTCTCTCATTAACACCGTTGATTAAAATTGAACATAAACATGCCGTAGGCACAGCTGATTTTTTTTTTTTGTAAAGGAAATATTTTATTCTATAAATTGTTTTATTTATATTTTGTGGTAGCCCCTTGCGGCATCAAACCAGATTATTATTTAAACAACCATTGTATGCACCACATCGAAGCTCGTATTCAGAAAAAAAAAGTTATTTGTAACCAATGTTTCACCGTCTTGTTGAAACATTATATGCTGACTGAATCAGTAATAATTGTAGTCATAATTTTAACAACTTTAGCGCCTTTTCCAAATTGCCCAAAAGCGTTTTATTCTGGCAAAAATAAATAAAAAGAAAAGAAGGCGAATTTAATCATCCAAAGATTCGAAAATAACGACTAATAAGTGAGTGAAGGTAAAGATATACAAGAACAGTTGAAGAGACAGAGAGACCATGTGGCTATACAGAGGTCAAGACTCTTAGCTGAAGGGATTACACATACGAGGTATCGTTGAAAGAAGAGAAAAAGAGATAAAGTATACATAAACAAGCAGTAATGCATTTGATATATTTTCTGTATATTTTGTCTAAGGTTCAGTTTCAGCAATTGTTGCATTTATACTGTCATGTGTGTTATCGTTTTTTGCCTGATGTGTATAACAGCCGCCGCCTTATGAATTCCTTAGATAAGGCAACTGAAATGAAACGTAAGTGATGACAGTGACAAAATGTAGATTTATCTTTGACTATTTATACTTACTAATACCGCAAAAGTATCTTCCGTGCGATAAAAACCCTGAGCGGAGATAGGAGAAGATAGCGAGTGCATTAGTAAATGTTGCATGTGGGATTACACTTTGAAAGACACGACTATTCATCCGTTATTCTCGTTGTGTTTACTGACTGTTCACATGAGCAAACAGCACAGGATTCTTTCCACATGTACAAACAATAAAGAGAACCATGTAAAATCAATCCTTGTGATAAACGATGACCTTCACTTGACATTTAATTTTCATTCTTCTTGTTTTATCTCTCAATACACACGCACAATACGTGGTTGGAGCAAATTAAAAGACAAGTGCACTTACACTGGTAAATAACTCAATGATTGTATTGTAATGCCATTCAAATTGTCTTAAGATAATTTGCAGGCTTTCTTGTTAATTAATGGCCGTTTATGGCTTTATGGAAGTCATAATTAACCAAATTAGTTTAAAGATAACCTTGAGACCGATATCAGCGCGTCATTTGTCGCCTTCCTGGGCTATTTTAAAATGTAAAATGATAGTAAGCCGATACGTGGTTGCATTTCAGAATTTATGCACATATTTTTCAGTCTCCAGCTGTTGTTTGTATTTCAGATCTGTTTGGTCGTGCATGATGCATGTCTTGTCATAATATATAGATTTAGGCAAGCCTAAAAGCGGAGCTCCCCAGTTAATTATTTTGCACTTTATTGAAACCTGAATTCAAGCCATTGTACAATTTTAAGGCTAAGAATATAATATTCGTTTTATTTTTTTTTTATAAATTTTAATATTGTTACTTACTTTTTTTTACCGTGTCCCGGGGGGGGGGGGGGGGGGAGAGGTACTCCCTAAAATTTACTCAAGGGGTGTGCCACTGAGTCGCTGAGACTCTGGACCTGTTCCAGAGAAAAACGGCTCAATTTGCGACCCTGTTCCAGACAAACAGTGCAAAATAGGTACCCTGTTGCAGACAATATCCACAATGAAAAATATATGAAGATAGATATAAAAACACTAGCGTACATCACAAAGCGCTCACTTGACTTTGTCTGTGGCTTGGAGAAAAACCAATGAGAGGAGCGGATTTTCATAGCTAAACTTGATAGTGTTCCACAGTCAAAAGAGTGATTTGTATACCCTGTTTCAGAGTCAGAGAGGCAAAAGGCACACCCTGTTGAGCAGCACATACCCGTATAGCCCTTATATGGGAGTACCGTATACAGCAACACCAAATAAGCCGAGAACAAACAAAATCAATCAAAACGTTTTAATTCCACCGACAGCATTATGATCCAGAAGTCTGGATGGGAAATTATGCTGCAAAACGGGTAATTATGTAACCTTCGAAGATAAGGAGGGGGTAGTAGGGCTGCATGTTGGGGTAGATAGGCATATCACGTGGTAAATTAGCAAAGCACTTAACATTTAGAGTATATAGGAAATAATATACATCTACATTAAGAATATGGTTAATTTTCTTTTTTTCATTCATTCATTTGTTTTTATTTTCACTATTTGCCTATATTTTAATTTTGAATGGAAATGGCAGAGGTCATACATGTAGCAAAGGGTTTACAGCATATTGCCATAAGCTAATGCCAAGCAAACCGGAGTGAAAGCTAACCACAAGCAAACTAGAGTGAAAGCTAATCCCAAGCACACCGGATGAATAAAGCTAACTGCGAGCAAACAGGGGTGAACCTAACTACAAGCAAACCGGAGTGAAACTAACTGGAAGCAAAGAAGGGACATTCTGTAACCCCATCCCACCCCCCTCGCCCCCCCCCCCAAAAAAAAAAGGATGATAGCACCTTTTTTACTTTTACATGTCTTTTTGAGTCCCCTTCCTCTTAAGGGGTTTCACTTCACTTACAGAAATAAAAAAAAAAAACAAAAATTCTGGGAAGATAGAATATTGTTTGTGTGTCTCAAACTCAGTTTTGTTCTTTGATTACGCAGAAAAAATAGAATCATGTTTGCTTGTGTATAAAACTATGCAAGAAAAAAAGCATCAATACTTTGACTGCTCTTTTAAAAATTTGTATGCTTTATTGTACACATTTTTGTGGAGTCATGTTGCCCATTCGTCATGAAGTTCACAAAGTAAGCAAATGAGTCACAATTTGGTTGCTTCATGGTACCTAATGGATACTGCAAATTTAATCTGGCTTTAGAATATTTCACTAATTTTAACATTATAGCTGTTCTTATAAATTGTACGCAGCATACAACACATAAGAATGAAATTGGTATTGCATATTGCTTGCAATCACGATTTTAACCTCTATACTTAAGAATTACACCAGTTTCAGCATTACCAATCCAAATTCAAATTATTACATTGCTTTTTACCTCCACTACCTCCCCCAAGGTCAACCAAAGATCTTATGATATACAGTAATTAGACAACTACATGTAAGTCCTGTGTAGTCGAGGGCTCAAAATATTTGGACACTTACAGGTCATGTTAACCGGCCAAAGAGATTTTAGCTTGGTCACATGTGGTTTCTTACCAGCCAAAACATTGAAAATAGCAATTTTAAACTCCCATTCATTTCTGCTGTTACTGTTTTGGCTGCATAAATTATTCTTAAAAAGATCACTTCATAATGCCCTTGTTACATCTAAAAAGATGTGAAAGAGACAGGTCAATCAAGAAGTTGTTTTCTGAAGTACACTGTAAATACGTTAACATTTAAAATATAAACTTTGCTCATTTGCAGCTTTTCTTGATTTCAATTTACATGTAATTTACTAGTCTCTTGAAAATGGCATCATGAAGACACCCAAACATCAAGCTGGATAATCTTAATCCTTCCTGTTTTCTTTTGATGTCCTTGTCCACATTCTGTTTTTGTGTCTGTGGCTCTGCAAATTCTGAAATTCATGTTAACCCTGAAAAAAGTCAAATGCCACAGATTAAATTAAAATTGATTAATTGGTATGAAAATCAATAATTTATAAAACAAAACACTTAACGCAAGCTTGTATAAAGTGAAGCAAAACTACTGGATGCGAAAGGATACCTTATATATTTAACAGAGATGTATCAGCACAGACTATTTTTTTTACTGATAACTGCGAAGTCAACTACAGAAAAAAAAACCGGTAACTCGAACTCGGATAACTCGAACAACCTTGCTAACTCAAACTCACTTCCATTTCCCTTGGATTTGACCCCACTTTTCAGTCATTTTTACTCGGTTAAATTCGAACTCGGATAACTCGAAAACCCCGCTAACTCGAACTAAATTTTGTTTCCCTTGAACAAAATTTGGGTCAAACTTTTTACGCTGATAACTCGAATTCCAGAACTTGCAACTCGCAACGGTTGCCCATTGATTATAGCAATGAACAGATCATGTATTTGACAGTCATTTTCCACTCTTAACAAAAGAATGTGTGGTCGCTTTAGAGTTTCTGGCAAGATAAGTTCAATTTGCACAGTACTGTATACTGAAGTGCTTAAAAATCAGTAAACTATCAATTATTAACTTGGCAAATAAAATATTCAATCAACCCCGCTAACTCGAAAAACCCCGCTAACTCGAACTCATTTTCATTTCCCTTCAGAGTTCGAGTTAGCAGGGTTCTACTGTAAATATTTCAGGACCTGAACAATCGATGAAAATCGATGATCGGAAAATCAATCGATCAATCGATGACAATCGATTAATTACTGTTGATTGGCATCGATTGGCATCGGCCAATCGATGATCAATCGATAATCACACTTTGGTGGTCGCGAACTTCATCGATTGCCATCGATTGGCATTAAACACACAATCAATCCGAAGCATGAAGTAAATACTTACATATGTTGTTTTGTAAAAAAAAATAATAAAGCTCCTTTCCATTGAGATGAAGTTTACATCATAAGCTTTAATGTTTCTGTTTTTCATTCGAGTTTCCTACTGTTTGCTAGCGCTAGAATTCCAAAGACACTTCGTTATTCGTGACCGAGTCAAAAATGGCGGACGTGACAGGCGAAACTCATCACCAGACTCCCACTGTTGTCTCGTTTTCGTTCCGACGTACGGACGACGTATTTTTGAGTTCTCTCTGCTACTGTTTGATTTGAAATATTTCGGACGAGCGAGAAAATGTTTATGGACTACAAGACAGAGTTTTAGATAAATTACATTGTACTTAGACAGCGAGGAATTCTGTAAGTTGCGATTTCTATTTACTTTGCCAGGAGTTGGTTCGAAAGCAAACCAGACCGAAAAGCGTACGCTTCGTTGATGGAGGCGAATAAGACTTAAGCTCAAAACGTTTGTTTTAAATAATTATTGCCTTATTACTGTTAAGTTAGTAAGTTTCTCGTTGTATTGACATTTTTTGGAAAGGTTATCATTGTTGTTGCTAATAAAATATAACATACAAGAGAGACCGTGTGTTTTAAAGTAAACATATTTATCAAATACTAGTCAAATAAAAAACGATGGCAGTTAAATGATCGATTGAATTGGTAATCGATGATATTGATAATCGATGAAAATCGATGTTAGTTAATTGATCGATTGTCATCGATTATCGATGAAATTGATAATCGATGACAATCGATAATCACAAAAACTTTAGCGATCGATTGTTCATCGATTATCAATATCAATCGATTAATTGATATCGATTGTCATCGATTGTTATCGATTGCCATCGATTATCGATTCCATCGATTGTTCAGGTCCTGATATTTTAATAAACTCAAAGCATCACTGCAAACCCTTACACTCCCTCTTTAAAAGGTTTGACCTTTAAATACTCCCCCTCCCCTCTACCCCTATATATACATGTACATGCATAGGAAAAACATTGCCACATCTTAAAAGCTTTTTTCTTAACAGTAATACTAAGATTTTTAAAGATACACATTTAATTAATAATAAGTTTGCATGCACAGCTGCATACAGTGTCTAAAATGGCATGAATTTACTCACAAAGATTCCAGTTTTCCAGTAGTCATTAACCTTTGTTGTGTGCATTTTCCAAATTCCACAACAAGATTGTGATTTTTTTATGACAAATATAACATTTACTGTTGACATTCTGAATGAAACCAGCAAAACAGACCTCAAAATCTCAAAATTGTTGACATTGTTATGTAATCCACATGAACGCTCAATAGTGAACAGAACTACATGACAAGTGGATTATTTAATATATTTGGGAACGAAAGAGCTAAGTAATGAAGCTGAAGTTTATTTACTCTGACTAAATGAACAGTAATTTTACCTCCATCATGAATATCAATAAACTGCATACACTGAATCGATCTATTTCACTCGGAGTTAACGAAATTCCAGGTGCTTCGTGCAAACTGACATCACTTTCATTCTCATCTCAGCTGCTCTTCCAGCACTGTAAAACAAAATAATCATATCACAAGCATTTAAAAATCGTAAGCTTAATTTTCTTCGAGATGTGTTGAAGTGATATTCTTTGTGAATTCGTTCCTCGAAGGCCCAACAATTATTTGTTTACATAATCAAATCCTCCTATTTGATCAGTAAAACCTGGTAAAACTGAATTTTAAGGAATAGTATTTTTCAACATTGTTCATGTCACAAGCAAATGCTTAGTGGCGAAAGCAAGTAAAATGTGCCGTCAATATAAGCTTACTTTGCGTATAAAGTAAGCTTAAGACAAAACGTAGAGATATTAAATGACGGAAACACTGCAGTTTTGTACTCACCAGTTGGCCGCAGTAGGTACACTCGTCTGCTCGTTTTATCTCCGTTCCCTTGTTCTCCGCTATTTCTTTGCCTGTTTCCTCGGCACCTCTCTTGCTATTTTAGTCGCTTTTCTTCGCTACTTTGCTACCAGGTTCGACAGGCGCTTTGCTATACTTTTTCGCCTGCTTTCTGTCCGGGTTTTCTGGATCTCTCGCGATCTCTTTCCCGTCGCAAATCGCTTAAACCCTGTTTCCTCGAAGTTAAGTTTACCCTGCTCTCGTTTGTAGTCATCGGCATAACAAGGAGCCAAAATAAATGTGTTTGTCTCAAGTTCTAACTTTCAGACTAGCTGTTTAGACCTCACACTTTTTTTTCCTCACACTGCAAAATTATTTCGCGCCAGTACTGCGCGAGTTGTCAAGACCTTTCAAGATCCCGGATGTGCGCAACACCGTACGTACGTTTGTACGCCGCCGTACGCGCCCGCGAGGCATGCCGCTAGCCATGATGACCATGAAAACTCGGATGCAGAGGTTTCCTATTTTATTTCATGTGTTTTTTTTTTTTTTTCATGTGTTTTTTTTTATGGGTATGGTGCTCCGCTCTGCGGCCCTTACGGGCCGCTAAGGAGCTCCGCTAAGAACCCATTCATCTAGGCAATTTAAACACAAAGAAACATAAAGTATTCCAACTTAAGATAAGTAACTTTAATTCAGGCGTTTTGTTATGTCTATCGTATGGTTTCCTTATAAGAGAAAAGGACAAAAATCAAGTGGGAGCGTTGTACAGAATGTAGATGGGAATGTCCATACGGTTTGCCAACACAAACTCGTTCCCAGAGTCTTCTTCACCCGGCCTGGAATTAATTACGTGATGTAGCCGTACGCTTCGTTGATATGCCCGGTATTGATTAAGGCTAACAAACTTCGTCAATCGAGAGAAAAAAATTCATTTTATGTATGTGAGTTTATTAACTTTGTTCCAAAATGACGCCAAAGTAGTTTGAATGTAAAGCAGGTACTTAGGATTTAGTAGATAAGGATTTGTTATATGGGCGATCAGTATTTAACATGATGATAAAAAAAACGGTTTGTAGCTGATCTTGAAATTCGGTTTAAAAGATGTTGAAAAACGTATTGAACTAAATTTTTGACAACTCTCTGTGGCTTTCGTCAGAGTTAAATCGTTTCACTTCATGTATATAAGTGTTTCATACGTCGCCGGTTCCCAGGCATGTTCCCAAGGTTAAATGGACTTGTGGAAAATGTACATGCTCACTGACAGAATTAATGTCCTGGATAGAATCTGTAGCGCTTCCGAGAAAAGGCGTTGCTGTCTGTTGTTTACATTTTTCTCTAAAATTTCTACGTAATCGGGATGAATGTCATGGGCTGTTGTTTCCGCGTGAAATCTTATTGCGCTTTCGTCATTTGATCTTGTATTAGGCTTATGTTCTGCGCAGCGCGAATTCCATGATCTTTTACTCTCTCCCAAATAGGCGAAATCACATGTTTTGCACTTGACTTTTTACACAATTCCCTTGATCTGATTTGTAGCGGGACGGTCTTTCCGCTTCTTAAAGATACTGCCCAGTGTTTTAACAGGCTTAAAACGTTAGCACCACTTTCGAGCCTGTTAAAACACTGGTTTTAAACCGTTTTTAGAATTTTAAGATCAGCTGCAAGCCGTTTTTTATCATCAGATTAGGATTTGGTATATTGGATTTAGTGTTTCTATATCCTTGGCACCAGGTACGTTTGTAATTTCTTTGGAGCCAAGTCGTATTTGCAAAACTCGATTAAATACCTAAATGAAAGTTTTCCCTACGCTATTCTATACATCAGCTCGTACAATCCCTACCCTTTTATTTTTCTTCGGCATGAAAAAGGGAGTTTCCCCGTATCGCCAACTACAGAAAGTACCCCCGGGGCATTTTTAAACCCGTGACCGTGTTGCTCGGAGTACTGAGATACTTTAAGTTATATCATGAAGAGGTTTGATGACTGAGAACATCAAAAGTTGAATCCTACTGTCGAGTCATAGCCGGCAAATCAGTTTCTCCATCCCCACCCGTCAGGTGTCCTTTTCACGATCCTGTTGCTATGAAGAATTACCTCCAATGTCTTCTCATTGTTTATATTCTTTATACCTCTAACGAATCTTGTCTCCACACTCAGAATCAGTACAATACAGAAAATAAGACTCTAATAAGTTTTACTGAAGCATTCGAAATTACCAAAATCGAGTTTAGTATAAGTGGTAGATAGAGGGCAAATCCTGCTTTGTCAAACACAAACGTCTTAATTTCAGGAAAGCTGTTTACTTTTGGCAAGGCCTTAAGGCAGCTGCTATTAAACGAACAGAAAAAAACAAATCGTTGTGGTTTTGTTTTCAAATGCTAACTTTAAAAAAACAATACTGATAAGAAAGCTCTCTGGGATTAAGAATAATATCTTCAGTCATTAGCCAAAGGGAAAATTCTTATTCAACCATGCATTCACAAACAAAAAAAAACAGAGTAATAAATATTTCATAATGTTTAAACTCAAAACTGATAAGAGATCTGTTTTTGTGTTTTTGTGTTCCTCGGGGGAAGTTATTATGAGAACACCGTGATCTTGTAATGATAGTTCGCTGTGTAACCACATGCTGTTCTGAAACTATTAACTGAGATGGTCAGATAATTGTGCACAATGGCTAGCAGTAATTACCGTAACCGATTTCTTTAGTCGCGGATATCCCGTCGGCACGCGCGAGCGGAGCTCCGTACCTTAAAAAGTTGATAAACATTTTGGTTGTCACTTGATGATCCGTCCGCCTGTACGTACGTTCACTTGAACAGTGTGGCGTGTGCGAGCCGAACCTGTGATTTGGAGTCATAAACTAATATTTACGCAAACATATTTTTGGTTTCATTGAGTTCAGACTTCTTTGCCTTGCCTTGCTTACATAAACCAAAGGAGTGTTGAACAACGGTAAAATTAGTACTGTTCAGCGAAGTACCGAGCGGCAACGATAAATGAAATTTTTTCAACCGAAATTAAACTATTCAGCCACGCGGATCACAAATAGTTTACGCCGGTAAAGCGAGCAACTCTTCTCAAAGTTCAAACTGCAATAAAGCTCGTAGGGTGTCAAAATACAGACAACGAGTAAAGCTACTTAACGACGCTATATACCAAAAATGTAATACCCGATTCCCTCTATAGCTCGCGGCTGCAGGGAATCACGGTAGTTGTATTCATCAAACCATGCGCGAGACTCAACAACGATACACATTGCTTAGTCTCGCGCATGGTTTGATGAATACAACTACCGTGATTCCCTGCAGGCGCGCGCTATAGAGGGAATCGGCTATTGAAGATTTACTATCCAACTACTTCATTTTACTTGCACTTTTAATCATTTCGCCGAAAATTGTCGCTTTTCTTGCGAGGTAAACTTACTTTGAGTGTAGACTTGTTTGCTTTAGATAATGCCTTTTAAAACCGAAGGAAATATCTACATGAAATTCTCTAAAGTACCGAGCAACGATTAAACAGAATAATTCAGCTACACAGATCTAAAACAAGGTAACGCCGTAAATAGCAAGTAAGGCTTCGCGATTTACAAACTGCAAAAAAATCCCACAAACAAGTCAATCCAAAAAAATGAGTAAACTGCTTAGCGATATTACACATCAAAAAATGTATTAAGAGATTTATTATCCAAGTGCCTTTTTTTTACTTGCAAATGTTTTTTTTTTTATCAGTGAGTGTCTTCGAACCTCATCAGCGTGAATATGGAGTCGTGCACGAATATTTACGCCAAAACATTTTCGGTTACTGTCAATGACTCGTCCGTTCTTGTGTTTAGTTTGAAATTATAAGTTTTTTAAGAGACGCGAAAAAGTCATGAAAAGTAAAGAACGCGAAATGTTAAGTGGCGATGTCCTTTAAAGCGGACCATCGCATTTCGGGTCGGAAGAAAGTTTTCCTTCAAACTTTGCCCAGTGAACTATCTTGGTTTATAAGTAAATGCAACGGCATTAGTTTTTTGAAATACGTTAAAATGTTTTTTTCAGAGCCTATAACAGCCAAGGCGACTAAAAGGCTAAATTTTGATGGTCGCTACAACGAAAAACTGCACAAGTTGACGAGCTCGGCACACAAAAACCGCCGACCGCAACAGAAAACTATTATAATCCCATGAAAGGTGGTCCTTAAATTGTTGTGAAATCATGTTTGTTTTAATATTTTTTAAATTTTCAGGTTTGGAAAAATTTATGTCTCAACATCCGTCAGATCGCTTTTTATAAACATGCCAATGTACCCTGACTTTGCTGGCCTTTAATTTTCAAGTCCAGACCAGTCCATTCTAAATTCCACCTGAATTCTACTAAATGGATGCCAGAGAGCACAGAAATCTAAAAATACCTTGCACTTCTTACCTTCTTTCGTCACAGCGACTTCTAACTTTTCGTGTTTTAAGCGAATTTTTCACACACATTATGCAAATGAGGTTGTAAACCCAACTACGGTTGTTTTCAACAAAAACGGTTAAATTGTAAAATTTCGACATTGTAGGTGAAAAATACAAGGAGTTTTATAGAAAGAAAACTTTCAAATGATATGAGTGGTTAAAATTGACGAATTAAGTTGTCTTGAACTTTGCATGCTTTTAAGACAAATGTCACAATTGATTTGCAAAATGTGTTGTCTGCTGAACTTTGACCGATGTTTTCAAACAAACCGTTCTAACTTTTTGGAACTCGCTGTTTTTCATTTAAAAAGGGAAGAACAAATAAGTTCTTACTAAATCTGAAAGCGTTCAAGGTGTAATATTTGAAAAGTCCTTCAGTTTTAACTGGTCAAACAAGTTGGAGTGATGTAACTATTGAAATAAACAACTGATTTGTGACCTTGTATTTTAGTTGACATGTTTTGTTGCCACTTTATAAAGTTGCAGTTTTAGTTAGTTAATCTGCTGTTCAAAGTCACTTTCATAAACTTGTTTTGCATAAAGCAGCAATCATTTTTCCTAGCCAGAATTCCCGCGGTCTTTATGATCACTTTCTTCCTTAAGCTTCCTTAGCGCTTTACAACTTTATTTGCGTGACTTTTCGTGTTTCATGCAAACAAGATTTGCGTCGGCAAAACCCGACGGTTCGTACCGTCAAAATTCTATTGCCACAATTCACGTTACCAGCTGTTAGGATGTCCAAAGACATTTGAAATTGTCATTCTGTAACTAGTTTTATTCATAGTTTAGTGTATAGTGTGGTATAATGGCACGAATTTTTAAATAAATGTTAGAGACAGTTCTCGGGTAAGTATTGTCACTGTGATAATGTTATTAGTTTGAGCCAAAGTTTTGTAATTGGCTCCAAAAATAAAATTTCAAAACAAGATGTCGAGCTTTTTGTCGCAAACGGGAAAGTGTGGCGATTCACGAGGCGTTTCAGGTCTTTTCTGCTTGCTTCAGTGCGATGAATCGATAGACAGCCACCTCGCTATTATACAATTATCGCGAGAGGACATCACAGAATGGCAAATTATCTTGGCTAGAGCTGGCTTTTTCGATTTAGAGGAGTCGGTTGTCGCAAAAATGACCGTGTGCGCCAAGCATAGGCACACATATGGAAAGTTCTGGCGCCCAAGAACAGCTTGCCTATATCCAGCGCACCAAGGACGTCCACGAAGAAACCAGCAAGGGACAAAGAGCCGATATTCCGTAAATCCGGAAATGTCAAAGGCTATTCAGAAGATGTACGGTGTTTTCGTTCAAGTCGGATCCGGTGCGTAGAGAGTTACCATACAGTGCTGTAGCAAGGGGAGGGGCCGGGGGGGGGGGGGGCGTGCCCCCCCCCCCCCAGTTTTTTTTTCACAAAAAGGAAAACAAACCTTATAAAATGTTGAAAATACAATTTTATCTCCCGAGAGGTTTGAAACAATAAACATTTGTACTTCTTTTCATTTTTTTTTTAACGTATGTAGGGTGATGCACAACAATATTAAACAGCCAAAAACTAAAACAAACCAGAAATCGTGACAACAATGTGAAAAAAGTAATAAAGAAATTATTCAACATGACACGAGCGTGGGACAAAGAAAAAAAATCTGAGTCCCCGACGGGAATCGAACCCATGGCCTCCCAGATACCGGTTGGGCGCTCTAACCAACTGAGCTACGAGAGACTCGTTGTTGAGCTGGGCCATTTACTAGGTTGATATGTGACACGCGTCCTGCATACTGCTAGGATCAGCAATGTCGAAATCATCAAATGTGTAGTAAATAATAAAGATGGTAAATTTTAAGCTCGGTGATAAATAGTAAAGAAATTATTCAACATGACACGAGCGTGGGACAAAGAAAAAAGTATGCATGACGCGTGTCACATATCAACCTAGTAAATGGCCCAGCTCAACAACGAGTCTCTCGTAGCTCAGTTGGTTAGAGCGCCCAACCGCTATCTGGGAGGCCATGGGTTCGATTCCCGTCGGGGACTCAGATTTTTTTCTTTGTCCCACGCTCGTGTCATGTTGAATAATTTCTTTACTATTTATCACCGAGCTTAAAATTTACCATCTTTATTATTTACTACAAATGTGAAAAAAATGTCTCAAAAATGTCAAAATGTCTCAAAAACGTCACAAATTCGCAATATGCGTAAATCACAGATAGCTTTTGGAGAGCGCTGGAAATAGCCTTTTCAAGCCTCTAGATTTCAAAATTTTCTGGGAGGGCATGCCCCCACACCCCCCTAGCGGCACGCGCCTACGGCGCTCGCGTGCCGTTATTTGCACCTCGGCGCTAAATTCTTCTCAAGCCTTTGTCGGTACTTCCAGGTTACGCGGTTGGTTCAAATTCTATAATTGCGCACTAAGACGTCATTGTTAGATAGCTTGTTTTAAATGCTGTTCAGACAAATACATGTAAAATAAATTATTTAAGAATTACGAGGTTAATAAGGAAGGGTTTTTTTATAACTGTTGAAACCCCTCCGGCCCTTTCTTAGGTTTTTTTGCCTTTGCAATTAGGGGTGGAGCATAAGATGATTTATGGGGGAGGGTGTAAATCCCAAAAGAAAGCAAAGACCCCAAAAATTTTCTAGCGAGCCCCAAAAAATATCTTGTTAGGCTGTAAGAAAATAAAAAAAAACGAGCATCTAAAATTCATGCCCCCTCCTCTATCCCCCCCCCTATAAAAATCTAACAGTCCTTAGGCTATCAGCCTTGACTATCAGACTATTCGGTTCCTACTGCCCTTATTTCTACTAAGTGTACTTAGTACTTAGTATTCTACTTAGTGCCTGTTTACAAGCAGGTAGGGTACCCTCGTGCTAGTGTTTCCCAGGCGGAGGGTTAACCTAGCGTTCCCACATTTCATCTTTTTTTCATCGACGTGTTTACAAGGCAGCTAGGGTTACCCTAGCACTAGGGGAACGCTAGCTGAGCGCTAAGGTTACCCTAGCGCCTTGTAAACGCTCTGCTAGGGATAACTCACCTACCCGGGACAACTTTATTTTGGCTCCAAGAAGCTAAATTTGTTTTAAAAAGTAAAATACCGAAAAGCCATAAGGTGCGTTTGTTCGAAATATTTAAACTTGAACCTCCTTTTAAATACCTAAATAACCGATATCCCTTCGCTTTCATTTACCTAAACTTGTGAGATTCCTACTCTTATATACCTAAAGCATGAAAATGGTACCCCTTTCGGACGGAGCCTCCCCGTTTAGGCCATTATGGGGGTAACCCCTCCCTCCTGAGGGCAGGGGGGTGGGGGTCAGAGACGTTTCTGGTTATAATCTTAGGGGTAGTTGTGCAAACTGAAATTTGTTTAAGGCGTGGCAGCACATCTAAAAATGAAAACTGCATGGATATGCAAAAAAGTCGAAAGAAACTAGACGAAGAACCAGATTAGTTATAATTGTTTGGCCGTGTCACGCTAGTTTCCGTTTTGACCGATTGATCTAAATGTGTGTCAAGAAAACAGACAAGTGCTTTTTGAGTAGTGATTTTCTATGAAAAGTATTTTATTTGCAATGAGAAAGATTTTTTTTTCTTTTTTTGGTAAAGAATGACATAATCTCAAGGTGTAGTAAATTGTACCGTGTAGTAGCAACAGGGATCAGAGACGTTCTTGTTATAAGCTTAGAGGTAGTTGTGCAAACTGAAATTTGTATAAGGTGTGGTAGCACATCTAAACATGAAAATCAAATGGATAAGCAAAAAAGTCGAACGAACCTAGATAAAGAACCACGCGATCGCGATTAGTTCTGAACAGATTAGGTATAAATTACTGGCCGTGTCACGTCAGTTTCCGTTTTGTCACGGTTAAAGTCGCCCCAGTGATCTATAAAGTTTGAGTCCAGGAAACAGTCTTGAAAGTATTTTTTTCAGTAGAGTATTTCTATGAAGAGTATTTCATTTGCAATGAAGCAGTGTTTTTCTTTCCTTTTACGGAGGAGAATATATCTCGAGCAGTGGGATGATAATTAAACGTCGATATTCACGGGTTTGTGAGTATAAGATGTGTGTAAATAAAATTAAGTTCGCACGAGCGAGCTTTTGTTTTAAAATAACTTACAGATACACAGACTTATACTAAAATTTACTGATGTCTGTGTATATAACAAAGAAGTTAAAAACGAAATTCATTAGGAAGAATGGCAATAAAGGCCACAAAGTACCGTCCTCAGCTACGGTAACAGAATAAATTATTTTTTTTTTAATTTCGTACATTGATGTCAGTAACTAAATTAAAATGTCACGAATCCTAGATTTCAATGTGTGGTGGCTAAAATTGAACTTATTACATACTGAGAAAATGTTCAGATTCTAAAAGTAACAAAACTGTTAACTCAACAATAGAAATCAGCAAAACCTAAGAGTACACAATCCAACTAGTAAGTTTACCTGACCAAGTTTAGCAGACAGCGAAACTGCATAATTAATTCGTAACAAATTCAAAGTTCCAGGACGAATAATTCGCCGTTTTTAACCGCTTAAAACGTTTGCAAGTGATCGTTCTGTGAAATGACTTGAATTTTTGACTTGGAATGCTGTAAGTCAACGATTAAACCGTTTTTGTTAAAAACAACCGTTGCTCGGTTTACAGCCTCATTTGCATAATGTGTGTGAAAGATTCGCTTAAAACACGAAAAGTTGGAAGTCGCTGTGACGAAAGAAGGTAAGAAGTGCAAGGTATTTTTAGATTTCTGTGCTCCCTGGCATCCATTTAGTAGAATTCAGGTGGAATTTAGAATGGTCTGGTCTGGACTTGGAAATTAAAGGCCAGCAAAGTCAGGGTATATTGGCATGTTTATAAAAAGCGATCTGACGGAGGTTGAGACATAAATTTTTCCAAACCTGAAAATTTAAAAAAATATTAAAACAAACATGATTTCACAACCCTTTAAGGACCACCTTTCATGGAAGTATAATAGTTTTCTGTTGCGGTCGGCGGTTTTTGTGTGCCGAGCTCGTCAACTTGTGCAGTTTTTCGTTGTAGCGACCATCAAAATTTAGCCTTTTATTCGCCTTGGCTGTTATAGGCTCTGAAAAAAATTTTTTAACGTATTTCAAAAAACTAATGTCGTTACATTTACTTATAAACCAAGATAGTTCACTGGGCAAAGTTTGAAGGAAAACTTCTTTCCGACCCGAAATGCGATGGTCCGCTTTAAAGGACATCGCCACTTAATTCTCAAAATTGAACATAAGTAGTGATTTTCATCACTTATCTACTTAATAGAGTTTTGAACATGATTACATGTACAAGGGTAAATTAACTTTTATCGCTTTTATATGCATGTCAAAAGATTAGATGACCTTATGAGCGTTAAATCCATCTCTGACAAACAAAACTGTTAGATTTACGGAGCGAGGCATCGTGCAAGGCGTGAACTGAACTATTTTTAAGAAACTTCTGATATTACGATATCTTTGTTCCTTTCAGTTTTCGGTATAAAAAAGCTTCACTGAGAACTTTATCATGGATAAAGGTTGTTATTATTTAGTTTCCAGTGTTTTATTTGGCTAAGTCGAAATGCTATGTTGTTTACCCACCTTTCAATTTAAAGACCAAGCATCAAAAGCAGCTCATCAATCAGTTTTTTCAAAGCCGACATCAATTTTCCGTTGCAGTATTCGTCGAGAAGTTATTTATACTGCGGCTTAAACCAAATCGAACAACAAAAGAGCGCAAAAGGTTGGCGGCCACTCGCGTGTGTACTTTGTCTTTGATGATTTGTCATTATAATCATTCATTTTGTTTTGATGCTTTATTAGTTTTGGTCAACAAAAAATTTTACATATATAGTATGACTGAGTGTTTACTATATACACCTACCATAATTATATATGGCAGACTGAGTGGCGCTGCTTTAAAATATTAATAACTTTCTTTTTTTATCAAGGAAACTTCACAGCCAAATTGACTTTTATAATTAAACAGACTATAGTAGTGAATTAAACTAAGCACTTGAAATAACACTTTCTCTACTCTCGAGCCCGTGTTAAAAGAAGGCAAATATATTGTTTCATTTTACAAAGTCACGCACATTGCTATCTTCTTCTACGATGCTCCAACGCAAATTTGTTTTTTGTGAAAAATAAACATCAGTTCATGCACATCGTTTTGTGGTATGCCACAGCAAACAAACATTGTTTGGGTTTTATAGGAGCGGAGATACGACGCCGGCGATGGGATGGGCTCGTATACCGCTCGCGCGAAATTTACACAAGTGAGGCTGCTATCAGGTTATATAACTTCTTTTTAAACTCTGCAGGAAGTAAGTAGTAGCGGGTGGTCTCCAAAATTCATATATGTGATGAATATTCTTCCAATCAAAACAATATAGGCTTACCAAAACAACAAAAGCTTGGAAAACTTGGAAAATGCATTTATTGATAGTAGCATTATATACTTGTTTTAACGTGATGCCTTCTCATTCATTAGTAAAAAAATTCATTTCTCGTTAAGGTGATTTCGATTTCATGAAGATGTTTTGTCAAACCAAGGCACTTCATTCTTATGATTTTTTTAATTTCAATTTACACCTGTTTTCTTCAGCAAAGTTATCACGAAAACACCATCTTGGAATAATGGCTCGTTGTACGGACCCATGCTGTTTTGAAACTAATAAATAAGAAGCTGTTTTAGATTATTGCGCACAATGCTTAGCAGTTAATTATCATAGCCGAAAAACTAAGTAGAATTTTGCCACCCTGTTGAATATCCGTGTTCTGATTGGATCTCCTAGCCGGTCTCTATTGGTTGAAAGTTTATGGAGGGGCGTAGCCAAAGTCAATTATCAATTTCAATAAAATAAAAAAAAACTAAAAGCAAAAAGTGAAAAAAGTTTCCTTATAGCATAACCCAGTTACTGTTTATTAAACATAAATAGCAGAAAAAATGTTTCTCAAATTCCACCCCTCCAGGCTACGCCCCAGCCGAAAATGAAATGCAGGCAATCGAGCAAGATAGAACAACATCACCATTCTGTGTAAGGGAGCCTCCGACGTGGGAGGCGGGCAGGACTGCTCTGTAGTAAAAGCCCGCCGAGAGAAAGTTAGGTTGTCGGAACTCCTTAGATCTGTGGTGTCAATCATGTTTGCAATGTAGAGTGTACCAACTAAAATTTCATTTCCTCGTGGTAACATGCCAGTTACGTAGCCCCTTTTACAGTTTAATTTTAAGTTGTTATCGCCAATTTTTAATTCTCGTTTTTTGCTGTTAGTGATTATGGCCTGTGGATCAGGAAGATCTGCTAAATAATTTAGTTGTTGGTGTTACTTAGGTGTTTATATAGGTCCATCAGATGGTGTTAGATGAAGAGGGATTGTCAGCGGCCTCTACTCCGACATGCACCAACAGCGATAAGTCAAGAAAGTCACAGAAGTTCAGGGCCGTAACTAGCAAGAAGCAAGATGAGGCACTTGCCTCGTTTAGATTTAAACCCAACCATTTCTCCCCCTTTAAAAAAAAAAATTTCATTAAAAATTTTTCAACGAAAAAAAAAAAAAAAAATGTGGGTTTTTCAACCCAAAAGAAAAAACCAAAAATTGGTTTTATCATTTTAATTTTACCATTTTTAACTCTTTTTAGCCTTGTATATAGTATATATTTTATAAAGCGAACATTAAAAACAAAATATGTTTTGTTGGGAAAATAATTCCAAGTTGAACAATATTTATTTTTCTCAAGAATACCTTAAAACCCTGCCGACCTGAAATGTTGAAAAAAGAGTTTCAGAGCTTCTAAATTTCAAAGTTTTTTGAAGGGCATACACCCCACAACCCCTTAGCAAGATCTTGCCTCGTCTAAGGCAAATGTCTGGTTACGACCCTGCATACAGTTTGTTTGATACTTTTAGCCAAAGTTACAAGAAAAACAGCGCTCTATCTCGCGGCTGACAACTGATCGATATACGGCGCCTGCATGAGTAGCCAATCAGGCATCGAGTTTGCACAAATTAAGCGAATGGCTTGGGCTATGCCAATCCTGTTCAAAAAATTTCAAAACTAATAATAATAATAAATAATTTAGTTATGGTACAAAGAGAAGATAAAAGGTGCCAAAATTTAGATCGGATAAAATTTTTGTTAAACAAACGACATGCTATTAGAAAGAGCTATTTTAGATGCCGATATCTGACTGAAAGACGGTTTCCGAACAAATCAGGCAAGATACAGCTTTGTTTACCAGATGGGGGCCTTTTTGATGCGTTCTTCGCAACATTATTTTCACTCACAGTACCTCTCCACCCACCCACTCTCTTGGAACAAAATAAAGCATCGCGTTACATCTGTTAGCAGAAAGGATGATTACCACGATTTAAAACATTTATTTAATAAATGACACTTGAATGTAAGTTTATTACTACAATTTTTATTATTATTAATAAGGATTACTAGGTGGATAGATATGTGACGCTACGCCACGACATGGATCATTGTAGTCTCGAACAACTTCTATCACAGCCGAATCATAATCAGGACATTGACAGAGTGTGAGCAAAGGGAGAAAAGGTCTTAAATTATGAAATTCAGGAGCTATAGAGTTTGACAGCTTCTTGCCGTTCACAATTCCTATATCAGGCTCATAACGTTTGGATCCTTGTTTCTTTCCTTTAGATTTGTTTTCACTTAAGTTTCCGGCCTTGTCTTGTCGTACTGTGTGGAGTAATGGTAGAGACGCAGCTGCCTGTTGATTATCTTTGTTTATTCTAGTCCTGACTGAGTTCTTTGAATGATGCATCAGTTCTTTGTCATCGAATAAAGTTCTTGACTTAATTTCAGTTTCCAAGGCTCCAGTTTCTGTCCTTTTAGAACGAGAAATTTGTCTTCTACTTCTTGGTGAGGCTGTTTCCATGTCCGAACAGAAAGCATGCCACTCTGTAGCGGTTATTTCACATTCGGCTTCTTCTAAATTGGATGAAAAACCCGAGTCTTTATCCTCGCCGATGCCACGCGAGCTGCAGATGTCATAAAAGACTGACTCGTACGACGGAAGTGTTGCGACTGCCGTCACTTCGGGAAGCAGTTTATATTTCTTGCCTTTTGTTGAATCCTCATCTGTCGAATCTCGCACTTGATCAACGTTTTCCCGTCGTTCTTTAATATTTTCTATGTCATCAAAGTTGTCGAGAATGTCTAATGATGATTCTGTTCTTGGAAGGTAATTATGTCGAACATCTCTCGTACCATGGTTTGGGTTATTCGTCTTTTTGTGATTATTTGGCTTGTTTCTGCGCATGATTTTCCGCAAATTAACTCTGTTCTTTTATACATTTACCTCATTTGCGACCAGAGTAGCATCCGTTGGTGTTGATCGGTTAGTGGTTACCTTTCTTGCATTTGTGTGAAAGTGATAATTATGAATGGAAGTTGCTGGTCGTTATGAAAACTTCTCTTGTTGGTAAATTGTTTTGCTTGTTAACTAAATGTTCGCAAGCCCACATTATACGAAGGAATATAGTTCAGTTACTGGCCGGGAAGTCTCTTGATTCCTGATGTTTTCAAGGTAAACTTGAAGACACAGAGATAGTTTACACAGATTAACACGATGTTGAAGTCATTAGGCATTTACAGAGTTAGTCCTTTGTGTTGACAACACATTCAAATTTAAAAAGTTTGAGTTATTAAAAATTCAAATGGTTTAGAGGCCTTTCTTTGTATAGAAAAGAAAGGTTTAATGGTTGAAAAGCGAGATTAAGCAAACAAAGAACGATCTGGATAGGTGAGACCAGCGTCACAGCTACAACTGCTGATTGTTGATTATGTTTGGACTGATAAAAATGAAAACATTTTACGTGATACCAAACCACCATTGTGTTTTTAGAAAAGATTAAATGCATCTGGAGATGTTAAGTAATTAAAGAAATTAAAATATGCAGTGAAAATAATTGCGACGCTTCTGGACGCATAATACAGTGCAGCCTGTTCCAGGCGTTCTGTTAGATGGAAGCAGCGCGAAAATACGGATAAGAGCTCAGGTACAGAGTACATGCGGATAATAGGAACTCAACTTGTGGATCTCCGGATATCATTAAAAACGTAACGAAGATATAACATAAGGACAGTAAACTTGCTCCGGGTACCTTAGAGAAACGGGTATATCTGGTCAAGCAGCTGCCGTTGGCTTCATCAACGTGTCAACGTCAAATCTCATAAGACAACGTCATTTTTGTTTTAGACAACTAAAATAACTGTTTGGAAGATAGAATGATCAAGACGTCGTGAACAATTTTATACCGCTAAAGTTGATTTTCTTTCAAGAGGCTGGAAATTTGGAATAGAGAAAGTTGTGTCAATAATATGGAAAATTCGGTTAATTGGAGTTATCGCAAGCTTCAGTTTCCAAAATGTTTGTCATCAAGCAATTTTTTCACTCTGGTATCAGGAGTCTGCGAAAACAATAAACCACCTGACAAAAACAGGTTTCTATAACTGTTTCTCGTTTTCCTACTTATTTGTTAGTCGTGTTTATTGAATTCTATCTGGAAACACGGGTAAATTTAAAAAAAAAAGAAGAGAGAAATTTAAGGCCGTGTTGCACAAAGCGTTTACCTATACCAGCCTATTTTAAAATATTTTTACCCTTTTGTCATGCATTTTAGTAATGGACAGTATGTTTCGTGGCATAAACGTCCCAGACAGTGAATTTTACTTGCCATTTCATGAAAAAGTACAGCTCTCTACACTTACCTCTGTTACCTCAAGTAACGCAAGGCCTGGCTGTTAATACCATCCTACTGCTTCTTCTTGATCTCTTTTTAATAGAAATTTTCTTGACATAAATTGGGACGACTCGAATGGGACATTCGCCTGCATCAAATGTTTTCAAAAGCTTTTATCGTTCTCCCAGAATTCCACTCGTGTATCGTTATCTCTATAGAAACACAGAAATGCTTATATTTCTTGAATATAGCGCGCATGTGGTTGAACAAGACTACTGACCCTATACTTGTTGTTATTTTGACCATATAATATCTTAATCACGTTTCAATCCGATTTTGGGAGACCTCTCAGCCACTTTTTTGTAATATGTGCTCATCTACGTACATTTGCCATGCGCACATTTAATGAGAATTAGCGCATTTATTTGTTTTGCCTGATGATGGCTCTATTATAGCGCTTTGTTATAAAAGTTCTATTTCTGTTAGCGTTACAAAATTACTTAGCTATACACATTAGAAATACAGTATTCTTTACAAACCTATTAGACTCACGGCAACCTTGGGAACGGTAATAACTTTGACAAGCATGTGCGCATTCATTTGCGACCATTTAGTTTTCTTATAGCACTTACATGCAACATAATCACCCAACAGTTTCGCTTGAGAAAGTCCATATTTCTTATATTGAGTCAGTTTTTTCTGGTCCATGGACATAACGATATAACAAGCAAAGAACCGAAAGTAAACAACACCAAGCAGAGTTCATTCAAGAAGTGTATTCAAGAAAAACACTTTAGCACACGTGAAACATTGATGTTTTAGGTCATGTGTCATCAAGCAGTCTATCTTGGGCATTTCCCTCTCCTGTTTCAGTTTGATCTGAAACTGATAAAACGCGCGACAACTATTATTGTGTTGGTGAGCTTGGTTTATTTGTTTGGTCAAAAACAGTCTCTTTTTTTCTCAATTTTTTCAATCGTGAAGAGGCTTCTTGCCAAGCGATCACTGAATTCCTCGCTTCTCATGCATCTGACTGGAAGGGGCAGGAACGACTGAGATTGGCGGAGCATGGCCTTCCCCTCTCCTTCTTCAGCGCGCTTCGCCTAGCCACATCTTGTGGCTTTCGTTTTGACCCGCCCCATTAACTTCATTCCTCTATGGTCAATATAATTGCACGGGCTTTTTAGCGATCGTTTGCCAGGTTACCTGCTTCAAAGACACACTTTGCTCAGTTGAAAACACGCTTGACAATCAGCCGTATTAAACACACGCGTCGCTGATCTTAATTGACTATGACAGGAAAAGAAACATTTCTTTTCGCATCAAATCTGCTCTGGCTCGTTCTGTAGCGTTTGTTTGGTTCAGTGACAAAAGTATCATTTCCGCTGCTGCCGTGAAGTCGTGGTAACTTCACGTTATCAAAAATCGTGCCAGAATTTAACTTGTCCTGTACAGGTTCTACATATAGAACCTCGCCTCTTGTAGGTAATAACCTTGCATGGAAAGGTTTAAATACGTCTTTTGTGGTGAAGAAGGTTGCTGTTTGCTTGCTTTGTTGCTGGTCCTGGTCTGAACAATCCCATGATCCTAAACCGTCCAAGCAGCCACAGACCGTGTGATAAGAGCTAATTCGAACGAGGGGTAACTTTTTCTCCTTTCTAAACTTCCTCTCGTCTCGGTACTGTGCCAAGTATTTTGAAATTGGCAATAGATCAAACTTCTTTCCGTCGCGAACCCCCTTCGTTCCTCTATCCATTGACAACTTGTTTTCCATATATGGTGTCAGCAAGGAACTCCCAAGCGGTCTTCCCTTGCACAGAATTGGACTCTTTCTCTGTGGTAGATTTTCGGGAAGCTTCTGGTTTTCCACCCAAGACGCCTTTGTTTTTGCCATGCGCGATAAGATATTTGTCCTCGAAACTCTCTCAAGTGAACCCTCTGAGCTGGAATGGATGGATCGAGTGTCGTCCACTGTACATGCGCTTGTTGTTGCCATGTAATCACGGTAGGCACTGGCGTTTTGACGAGTGTCACTTGCTGCTGTCATTGGATTATGATGATCCATCTTCGGTGCTTCCGTCTCCTTTGTTCCAAGTTGCTCCAGTGGAACACATTTGGGAGGGCTGTGTGGCACTTGGTAGATTTGGTTGCTATCGAAGGCTACTGTAACAGTTTTGAGGTTAAACCTGAAGGATACAAGTTTAAACGGGAAGTTACTGGTAAGACAAGAGTCGAACTCTAATAAAGTTGTGACAATTCATTTGATGATCCATTTTTTGCAAAGTTTTTTTATATCCAGACATAGGGCTTAACAAACTCAAAATGTAGCTGTGGATCAAAAGAAATTGTGATTTCATAATATTTTTACATCTCTATGTCGAAGTAATATTATCTTCAGTCAGAGTAAGACGCAAATAGAAATGTTCATGTGATCGAGGCTTTGATAAAACGCGCACGAGCGATTGATTGTCGTTTTGTCCTCTTATTGATGATGAATATTAGCCAATAATCATGCGAGAAACGTTACAGTTATTGATGACACACACTTGCGAACGATTTTTTTTAATTGAAATGTGACATGTTCTTCTTTATTGGTGGAAGAAGAGATAACAAATATTTGTCAACTGCTGTAGTGTCCTTTATCCTCTCATCGTTTTGCAACTTGTATATGCTTCCGACTGAAATTGGCCCATCTTTGTACCAACATGAAGCTCATTTAGTTTTAATTTTTTTAAAAAAAAATAGCGCCAAATGGCCATGTTAATTACGGAATTGAAGTTTACAAACGACTAAAAAGATCAAAATAATTATAAGTATGCAGTGCACTCAAGCAAATGATCACCGGCCATTGTAAGGCAAATCAGCCTGGTGTTTATATTTTAGCTGGGGCCTAAAAAGGCAAGTGTTTCCCTCCAATGTTGAACATAAGTAAGACTGCGTCCTATTTTGAAATTTTGCTCCAAGTGATCCGTCAGATTGACTGAATAACTTTTTACATGTGCTATCCAGGTGTCACTGACGTATCCCACGTTATAGGGAATCATTAAACATTTGTCAAACACTGAGCCACTTGAAACACCGGCCAACTCGTATTTGAACTCGCCGAAGTAAAATACCAGCTTAACATTAACTGTGAAAAAGTTGTTTTGACGTTTTGACTCCCAAAAGTAGATTGCAAATGCGTTGGATGAAGCATCGCACGATTCAAGAACTTAGGAATCATGACCTTTCATTGTTTCTTGCAATCACAATATTAATGAAGCTCGTTCCTTTTCATTTGCGCTACAACTTTTAATAATGCCAAAATAGTTTTACGAATTGCCTAAACAAACACTTTGTCTCCGAGTTCTTCTCTGCTTGTGGTAGAACTAAACAATACAAACTCAAAACCACTCTTGGGCAATTTGTAAACACCCCCCCCCCGAGGCCTTTTTCCTTTTGTCTAAAATCAGTCACAGACATTCTAGCCACTTTGACAACTCACTTGTTAAACACAACGAGAGTAAACTAAAATCTTTGTCACCCAACGTCGAAATTCGTGTAAGCAGTTTAAGTTGGCAATAGGCCGCAATCCACTGCTTTCGAAGATGCATAAGACCGTAAACTCGTGTTAACGAGCTAGAAATAGTAGGGAAAGTTTTAATCAACAAAATCTTGCTCGATTAGAGACAGTTTTCGTCAACGCGGTCGTTTACACAATAGTTTGGTTTGCCACTTACTTTTGTATACCATCCACTTGAGAAGTACATGGTCTCCATATGTCTTGTACATCTTGTAGCGTACATAAGCGGCTTGCTTTGTAGGCCATAACACGGTAAAAGTTAGAACAGATACCGAGGTATTTTATTGTCACGGTTGCTGATGTGCGACTTTTGACTGCGACGATGTGTTGCTGGGTAACAATGCAAGTCATAGTTTGATTATCTAAAACAAATAAGCTGTCAACCGCTGCTGGAACACAATTAGCTTTGACCTTATTGAATTATTTGCATTTATATTATTGGCTGGAAAAGGTTTTAATGAGCTCTTTGATCGTCTTTGAAGTGAGCGTTCCTGATGTAAGAGAACATTTAAAGTTCAATCATTTATTTAAATGGTTTCATAAAATTTTAATTCTCACAAGTCGAATCCGAAACCTCAGTGAGGTTGATTGTCTAAGAATTACATGCCCCTGGCTCAAACCAATTGTTTGCTAAGAAAATTGACTTCCATTTCTTTTGATTGCACAACACTTCAAGGATTAGCTAAATATAATTAATCAGAGAGCTGTGTAATAAAGGAGCTTAAGATGTAAACCATGGCAGTACATGATTTGTGTAGAAAGTTTGATCGCTTTTTTAAGTCTATTGCATTCCACTAACGTGCAAAGCCAATTTATACATATACTGCACATTTCGATACGTGGTTGAAATATCTTCAGTTGTTAGGGGAATGATCGACTTAAGTTTTATATTAATTGCCCTTTGTATACTGTTGTTTCAAAGATATAACTCAGGGCATAATTACACACCTAGACTTTGTAAATCCGCCAAGCCCCACGCGTTTAACAGACAAGAATTCTAAAGTAACGAAATAAACACAGCTAACCATGTGGTAATGTGGACCTCGGGCTTTTCCAGGCTCTCGAATTGTGAGGCTAAATATGCAGTGCCAGTCTAGTTTGATAAAAAAGAAAAGAACGGAAAGGAAAAACTTGTGTTTGGCAGCGTTTGAATGCTTTATGGCTAAATTAATTTAGCTTTTAAGTACATTTTAATTGCAGAGGCTCCTCTGACTACCCGTGCTTTAATAGCCTTGCCTCGTCTTCCTTTGACAGTTATTTAACTTGCCCTAATTCTGTCTTTATGCACCTCCAATCCATTAATTTTAGACGACGATGCGTATGTCTCGTTCGCGTTTCAAGCAATCCAAAAACTTTCTGCTCATTACACGAATCTTTTAGCTATGTTTTGCGGTGTTTTGTAAATATTTGGTTGATTTTTGGGGGTGTTTAGGAGGAGATAGTTTTTCTCAAAGGATTAGAAAAATTTAGAGAAAAAAGAAATATTGAAGACTAAGTGTGATTTTAAAATTAAAATTTGAAGTAAAAAATAAGTAGATGGACACCAAAAAAAAAACAGTCCCCTGACAACCTTGGGTGCTCTTGCATGGCGGTCAACTGTCTGCTGGTGTTCCAATTTTTTTTTATCCCTTCTTTACACCTCTTAAAATGTCACTCAAATTCACTTTTACCCCCTTCCCTAATGACGTTGGTCAAACTAATAACCTCGTAATAAAGAAGTGGCTGTAGTTAGTTCTGTAAAGTTTTCGGATGGTCCTCGATCCAAGTAGTGGGTTTATGCGCATAATCTTAGTTGTTCTTCAAGTTGGTCACTGGCCCTTTTTCTGCGCTATTGCTGGCTCGGCTTGGAATTCTCATCAGAATTATCATTGTTCTATTCGTTGAAAGTTCCTCACAATGGGATTAAAATAGATCTCTTTAGATCTTTCCTAATAGGGGGCCCCTCTTACACGTTTGCATTCTTCTCAAGTTTAACTAAGTAAGGAAGTAGCTTTATTTGAGTATCAAACAGATAAAAAAAAAATAGAGCGTGGTTGGTGCATGCCATTCATAATAGTAATATTAGGGACAGTATAATTGAAAAATGTAAATAGAAAAAAAAAATTGAAAGTGAAATGGGAATGAAATTAATTGTATTCCTTTTGATTTGAACAAAGTGGTTCAGTTTATCATAGTAGCCGCAGAGTGCCTCGGTTACCTTTCTGTCATAACACTCCTTTTGCGTTACACTAACTCGGCTACGTTTGTGTTCTTAATTTCCTCACCAACTGCTTCATGTCCTTTAGTTTAACTCGTGAACGGTCGCGGTTTGATAAAAACTTTAATCGGTGTATCACCATCACATTCATCCCGTCGGCGGATCCCATGGATATCCCCGCTCAAAGTAGTGCGGCCTCTTCCGTATAAATTTAAGCTTTTCGGTCGTTGCTCGATTTTTGATGGTAATGGTTCTGTAAGACGTATCGCTCTTGGACAGTATCCATAAGGCCTTTTTTCTTTATTATATTCAAGACAAGGGTATAAAGAATCCATTTTGTGATTGAATCTTTGTCTCAGCTTGCCCCCATTACAGTCAACACACAACTCTTTTCCAACGACTTCACAAAACTCCCTTCTCATAACATTGTTCCTGCATAGCTGATCGGTAGGCTTAATGTAAGTATACGAGGGAACGCATCTGTCTAACGGCACTGCGTCGTATTCCAAACCAGGAGAGCTTTCTGGCAAAAGAAAGTAACTTCCCGGCTTGAATTCAGGTGAAGGCACAAATTTATAAGTCACCTCGTTGGACGTCTCGGCTTTCAGACTCCTAAGAAAGTTACCAGAGTGTTGAAAGTCCCTTTTAGTTCGCTTTGTTTTTCTGCTTTCTTCGTTTATCCAAGCTTCCATTTTCCCGAACGATTTCGGCTCGCAGTGTTTTTCGCCAAAGATGAAGAGATCCCTGACACTTTTCACGTCGTCAGAGGATACCAAATTTCCATCTTGGATTTGTTTACTTTGAATCTTGGAGTATGGCAGCAAAATGCGGTGACTCCCTCGTTGGATATTGTCGTTTTTATGTGTCCTTGCCATGTTTCAATTAAATTTTCGGTCAAAATTATTTTCAGTTAAGGATAAAGAAACGACGTCTATCAAGGTTTAACCGAACTCGGGCTAATATGTTGCCAAAATAGAAGTTTTATTTGTTAGTGATCTGTACAATTTTGATAATTTATTCATTCTCGAGTGGTTTTCAAAAACACCTGCCTTGAAAATGTGCACTTCTGTCTTACCACAAACAAATCTTCGATTTTTACATCTCTGAAACGCTTGTTTGGAGGTAGAAATCTAAGGTTCGTGTTTTTAAGCTTTTTATCAAAGTAACTGAACGTCGTTGCTGAGACTGCAAAGCGAGAAAAAATGCATGAATAGAGCGTAATTAACCTCAACACAAGAAAATGTATCTGGCAGACGAAATTACAAGGCCGAAAAGAATAAAAAGGATTAACAGCAGTGCAAGCAAAGTAACAGAATAAGCATTCAAAAGAAATGTGTCCTAAAAGAAAAAAATAATATTAAAATTTAAAAAAGGATTCGATATAAACAGATTTTTCTTTTTCATGTCAAATCTAAAAAAAGTTACTCATAAATTAATTCTGTTAATAGTACTGTTTACATTTTGTGGCATTGTCTAGTATTACCATTAGCAACGCTCTTCTGCTGGTGCTGGTCACTGCTCGAAGAGCTGAACTGCGATGTGTAGTTTTTACAACGCCTGCCAACAGTTATAAGTGAACAACAACCTCAAAAGAAATCAACAGCGGCGATTTAATATTTTTATAAGAGGGGGAAAATCGCTTAAAAGGGTGAAACTGTTTTCTTTTTTTTTGGGGGGGGGGGGAGGGGGGGGGGGGAGAAAGAAATGCAAATATGCACAAGGCAAGTCTGAACAAAGAAGTTTTTTCTTTACAATGCATTGCAAATGCGACTTAAAAGTGGAAATTCATTCCCAGAGCGATTTAACGGCGCAAAATCCTGTACTTCTCAAAATAGTCCCATCAAGTAACTGAATCAGATCGTCTTCTCGCAAGCAAACAACGCTATTTGCCAATTAGTGGGTTTATCTGAGCGCGCGAAAATAAAACATGCACTAGAAAAAAAATTCAGAGGCACACTAAAAGGATACAAAACGGTTTTATTTATAACTACAGACTGAAAAATACCAAAAATATGGAGGTATTCCCAATGCGCCACAAAGTGTTATGAAAAATAAAACGCCTATTTACATGGAAGCTCGGTATTAAATGTTCAGTGTTCATCTAGTTCGCAATTTAACTGCACTTCCAAGGAAGTTTTATAACAGCTGTTTGAGTAATACCCGGGATATTTTCATCGTTTTGCTTCAAAGGTGGTTGGTATTTCTTTGGTTCGGTTTGTTTTATATCTGGCAGAACTTGAAAGCCTTGCACGTTTATTCCCCTTTTTGTGCCTTTTTTCGCCCGATAAGCTGCGAAAGATTCCACTGAAAAAACAGAATCCAGCGACATCGAGCGATTCTGCCTACACTTGTTTATCAACTGCCCCGATTCCGTGACTAAATTGGTTCCAATATCTTCACTCTTGAGCGGACAATCTAGGTGAACATTCTCGTTCGAGCATGTGACGTTCATCGGTGCAGTCACGATTAGTTCCGAAGGGGCCGAAGTTGATGTCGACGTCAGATTCGGCAGTGAATCGCTCTTCGCAACAAGGGGAAGTAGCCTTACGCGAAACTTGCTCTTGTAGCGCTCCGTAGGTGGGCACGTTTTGTTCGGCAGGCCAACAGTCTTGTCCTTTTTCCCTTTACTTTCGAATTGTCCACACGTATGACCTTCACTACTCTCTATTTGAACGCTGTTGTCTTTAATCTCCGTTACTTTCAAGCATTCTTTGCATGTGCCAATGCCGTGAGTGCGTCCAACACCTTGGTCACGTCTAACGTCTCTGAACACAGTGTTAAATACAACAGCGTCATCAAATGAAGGTACTTCTGCCTTATTGCCATGGGTTATCGGAAACGCTTTCCTTGTATTATAAAGCGGCGGTATCCTTTGAGGTTTTTCCCTCCTCTGCTTACTGTACGGATTTGTCCTGGTCGAAAATGGTGTTTCGGGAAATTCTCGTCCAAACTCCATACTCTTGGTCGAAAGACAAGTTGCTAAACTTTTGTCTTGTAGAGCTGACCAGACTTCCTTCCAAGGGCTCGGGTTGAGGCTTCTCGGCACCGCTTTAGGTGATCCCAATAAATTTACTTCATTTTCATTATCTTGATCACTGCGGTCCGGCGTTAATGTATTCATACTCATTTCAGGGGAGTTTATTAAACTTCTTTCAACGTTCAAAGTACTTTCTTCGGCTTGACTGTCGTCTTTCCTTGAAGATATACTTTGTTCTTCTGGACTGGACTGACTGGACTGTACGTGAGGTAAATTTTTAGCACCATTTGTATTCTGGAATAAGCTTTGGCAGTTTAAAGCAGTTCCCTCTATAAGTATTTCAGATCTGTCGACGCTCTTTTTTGTCGAGTTTTTGATTATATCCACTGTCGTTGTTACGTGAGACGCATTCTTCTCAACTCCTTTATTTGATATTTTTTCTGCTTCAGTCTTGTATCGTTTCTCGTCCTTTTTAGATTCGATATTCCGCAACATCAAGCATCGTTGTAAATCATCCATTGCGCAGCCACCATTTGCGACAACAACGAAAAAGTTTTGTTTCGTTGTCTCTCCTCGTTCAGTTAAAAATTTCCCAATCATTCCAACAGGAAAATTCTTTAAACGGTCCCTTCAAAGCGATTGCGTAAATGCGAGGGAACCTTTTAAAATCACATCGCTAAATGCGTCAGGATTAATAATTAGCGGTATTTTCCAAAACACAAAGAGATTACCACAATTGGCCCGTCATAAAAGCATGCAAATAAAGACAAGTGATAAAGTAATAACAGGCGAACATCAGTATTGTTTAGTTTGTGACAAGAATGCTTCCCAAGAGAATGTGTTTATTAAAACACCTTGAACCCACAGAGCGCTCATTGTAGCTGTAAGTGGTTGGTCGCAACGCAAAGTGCCTGGACAAAGAGAACAACATTTATGACGCACGAATTTTAGTCTTTGCCTACAAACGAGGAACTAAAAGAAAGATTGTTTGAAAATGCTTAACGTTGTTTTAAATTGTTGAACTAGCAAGTAATAAATCAATAGAAAAATTGTGTTAGCCAACTCTAACAAATGGATGAACGAACAATTAAACTGAAAAGCTCAAGTAACCAACAAACTTACAAAACAAAGGGCCGGTGCTAACTGACGTAAACACGTAAACAGCAAATCAAATTGATACCACTTTATAGGTTTTTTCCAGACAGTTGTCCACATGTCCAGATAAATTATCACTTTTACACCGGAAAGGATGTTTTAGTTTTTGTGATTAGAGTTTTTTCATTGCCTTTAAGTTTGGTTTCGCCTAATTAGTCAAAAAAAAAGGTGTTAAATATAATTAATTTTGGTTTGCTTAAAAATACTCGTTAAGTAGATTTGGCGCGGCGATTTGTTCAATACATTATACCCTTTCGCCGGAAAAGTTTACGTGTTTTATTTGCATGAAAGCAAGCCATCATGTTATGGTTTTGGCACGAAAATGTTGTACTTAAACCAACTAAATTAAACGTAAATATAATTAAGAGAGTACCCCCACACCCGCGATTACATAAATAGTAAATCCACTTTTGGGTATTTATTGTCGACAACGAAACTGAATGCAGTGAAGAATCGAGAAGAATTACATATGAGCGCCAACACATTTGACGAGACTACACGTAGCCGGAAAATTGCACTGATATTCAGTTTAGCACAAAAAGTCAAATAATCGCGGTAGTCATAAGTCAATACGGTTTATTTAGTAATAAAACATTAAAAGCCCTGACACCGAAGAGACATGTTGCAGCGGCATGTCGGAGGGAGAGGTATAGAAAAGGTAAAGTCTGCGTTGGAGCTAGTGGCCCATCGGGCCAGAGCTTATCCCGGTTTCAGTGGCATGAAGCGACTGGGAGTATTTTTACTCCCCCTGGATGGGATGCTAGTCCATTACAGGGTTATCCCCAGCATTAAATTTGCCCGTCCCATTTATACACCCGGGTGGAGAGAAGCACTGTGAGAGTTAAGTGTCTTGCAATTGCCAAAGAACACAACACTATGACCCCGGCCAGGGCTCTAGTCCGGACTGTTCGATCCGGAGTCCATCGCACTAACCATTAGGCCACTGCACCTCCCATAGCACAGGGAGATGTAGCAGGGACATAATTGCAACATTTACACACGCAAGTAAATGTAGCGGGACATGTTGGCAAGTCCCATCATGGCACAATGGAACCACTACACATATTCTTGTTACTACTAATGTACTTTCTACATGTTCGGAGATGAATATTTTTGTATGCTGCAGAATCTCAGCAAATGTGAAATAAAAGAAGAATTCACTTAATACCATCTTCTTCGACAAGAACAGATACAACAGCAACAGAAAAAACAACATGAAAAAACAACTACTTTTAACTGTCCACAGTTAAATGGCTACCTGTACAAATCTATTAAAACGTAGAAAACGTTCCACAACCGTAAATCATCAATTAAGGCCCAAGGAGATTCTTTTATTCCATTCCTTCTTCAAGCATATTTGGAAGGAGGACATTTCTTGTAAAAGGCAAAGCTAATGTTCAGTTGAAGCGGAAACATTAAACAAATTCTTAAAAGGTAAACCAACTTTAATTGCCTGAAGTGATAGATGTTTGTTTCAATAAGTATAGAACTAGGTCTATAGTGTGCTTTTGATCTTAACATTAGCTTTGATAATATTTAGTAACTTTAAAATTGTCTGTAATGTAAAATTGCACGATGTTGCAACTGTGTGGAATAAATACAGATTCATTCATTCATTCATTCATTCATTCATTCAGTCATTCATTCATCCATCCATCCATTCATTCGTTCAGTCATAAACTCACACAGGATTTATAGACTATTTACAAAACGTTCTTTTAAAAATGATTTAAAACAAATTCGATTTCAAAATATCACTCTTAACAGACTGAAATTGAGGATTTAAGAATCCCTCTTTTCTCTTTCTTTTACAAATTAGTGGGCTTCATTTTTTATCATCTCCTAACACTGTCCACCTCAAGAAGCCTTTCAGTGCTATTAATAGGTAAAGTATGTTTGATACTCAAGTGTTCTTAAAAGTAAATTAGAAAGTAAAATAACTGTAATGCAATTTTAAATGCATTATAGAATACATACATGTACATATAGCATTTTCAAGGCAGTCTTGCCTAATTTAAATTTCACTAAATGTAGCACTATGCTATGGATGGTGAACCTTAATTAGTCATAATCATTTGCAATTTTAACCATCCTTGACCATTTTTGTCTTATTTTTAACTTATTTAATCAATTAGGAGGTAATTCTTCTTACAGCTAGCCTGCAAAAGCAGACACAATTCCAGCTTTTGCCTGTCTCTCTCATTTTCCGGCAGAGACAAGCGAAAGCTGGAAATGCGACTGTGTTCGCAAGCTAGTACACAGCAAAAAAAGGCTTAATATTGTGACATATCTTCCTTAATTAACTTATTACTACCCAAACCTTAAAACTCCCAACTATTTTAATAACTTAAGCACATATCAACCCTCCAAGTTTATTTTTTTTGACAGTGGCCATTTGGCCACTGACTGGTCGCCAGTGAAAAATTTTAGTCGCTAAATTAAGCTCATGCTTTCAATCCTTCTTCTCAATTTTGGTTCCAATATAGTCGCCAGCTCCAAAATGTTAGTCGCCATGGCGACTAAAATGGTCTTAACTTGGAGGGTTGCATATTCAAACAGCCATTTCAAACTTGAAATTTAAACCAAGCATTTCAAACTTACATTATTAATATATTTATTTTACAAATAAATATTAAACCTTTACCAGCTGTTACTGAGAAAATCTTATCAAATTAAATTTAATTTATTTATTTATATTTTTTTATGAAAGATCGCCCCAAAAACCCTGTGCCTGTGTGTTGTAATAAGTTTCTTCCAATAAAGAATTATTATCATTATTATTATTGAATTATTCCTTTTTTGGTTATCTCACTTTCATACAAGATAACTGTACTTCAAGGATTTAGTAGACAATTGAAAATTAAAAATTAACATACATGTACATGTACCTCTCAAATGGCTTACAACATCACCTGGGCAAAAATACCTATCTATTGTTTTATAACAATATGTTATAACATATATAAATTCTTTATAGCAATATAATTGCCTTCATTTGCTATTTGTTTGATTTTATAAAATATAGACTTTTAAAGCTTTGGTTTCAAATTTTTCCATTAAATTCTCACTACAGTGTTGTCTATGGCATGACAAGTCAAGCAAGCCCATGAGCAAAAGTTAACTATATAAACAGTGTCCATAAGAACAGCTTTTTATATTACATGTACACGTACATGTAGAAGGACTGCATTTAAAAATATATTCTTGGTTAATCTGCATGTACAGTACATTGTATAGTCTCAATTTTGAAGTTTGACAGATTACAATATGGTCACTCACATGGGCTACCGGTAGTTGAAATGTTTTAAATAATTTTCATATTTTGCATATATTTCCACAAGTTGACTGATAACAGCAATTCCATAATTTAAATTAGTTAATAGGATTAATAAATAAACAAATTAAATTATTTTAGTTTAAATTACCAAATCTGAATCCCTCCACTCAATAAATTAAAATAATTACCAGTATAGTGTGTATCTGATTGACAGTCCACTGATAAGTTTACACGGGGGACTCTTGCGAATGAGTTCGTCTCACCTCTTCAGCACTTTGTTCCATTGACAGAGACAAACTCGTCACCAGTAAATCTCCATCATCAGCGTTGACATCTACAGCATAAAACTTAGTCTTCTTCCTACCTTTCAATAGTGGTTCTTGTTCACTAGCATCGTGTTCGTTTCCAAAGTAGAAAACATAATGCTGCCAGACAAGGATGATGTTGAATAAGAGTGTGACGACAGCCAAGGCCATCTTGGGAATGTTGCCAGTCAGCTGAGTGTTACTGTGTTCGATGAAGCAGTACAGATCCATTTGTAGCAAGCTAAGAACTCCACCTCCAAAATCAAGCAACACTCCACCAATATGGAATCCAGCTGTGGACTTGCGTTTGAAATTAAGCCACACTTGAGGAGAATACTGGAATACAAAAACAGTGTAAAAAGAGTTCAATATTAAATTCAACAGTACATAAGTGTTCAGAACTGCTTTTTGTTTTGAAACAATTGTGCTTCCAAAAAAAAACCAATTGAACAAACTAATCTCACTTTAATTTGTTTTTAATTTAGCACTTTAATACAGTTGCTCCACCTTCCCAAAAACCCCACACCCTAAACACTGGACTTGCAACTTAGACCAGAGCCTGCACGTAGACAGGTTCCCAAGTGGGGTAACAGGCAAAAATAAAATCAGCAAGTCAAGCACAGTCTGACGACGAAGACCTTGTGAGTAGCCTGTACACTCACTTTAGATACCACCAGACAGGATAATAGATTATGAGGTAATGATCGGGTGAGTTAGACTGTTTATCAATAGCAAAAATGTACATCAGGCGATTTATGAACTATCTGACACTACCGTGGAATTATTCGAAAGTAACTACCCCCCCCCCCCCACTAAAAAAATTAACATCAAAAAATTGTGGCTGATTATTAATCCTGGGGGAGGCAACCTCCACTGATAGTAGTGCGTCCACAACCATTCCCCCCCCCTTTTTTGCTCAGCCCACCGAAAATATTAACACTCCAGGTTTAATAAATTTATTTTTCCAATCAATAGTTGAGTAAAAGGTAAAATAATGCAACTTAACAACAAGGGAAGGTATCAAGTATGTCACAAACCATTATGAATGCTCATGAATTTGTGCTCCATCAATTTCACCACGTAAACAATACCCACATAATTTTCATCAAGTTACAGGAATGTACTAGCAGGAACTTTCTTCAAATTAAAATTGGAAACTGTTGGATTTTGAATGGAACCTATTAACAGGAATGTTTCTTCAAATTAAAACTGAAATAACTAACAGCATACTGAGATATTAATACAGCATACTAATGCAGCAGTGGGTCCTGGTGTAGAAACAATTTATGGTATCTGCCTAGCTTTCCTGCCCTGAGTCAGATATATCAGAGAAAATTTCCTCTACACTGGCTGATTTTTCCATGCAGTAGTCCATCTGATTATGGTTTTTACTACCCGAACGTAGAGAGCCTCAAAGACTTCTAATTCCGAAAGTAACAGGTGTCCCTACTTTTGGAATTTTACGGCATTAGCAACTTTGGATCTTCGAAGCCTGATGAAACCAACAGAAGAAATGAATAACCATGCTTGTTCAGTTTCCTTTTCCTCTATTTGTTCTATAGACCTTGATACCAAGCTGACTTTCGAGGCCGTAACCAGATTTTTGCCCTAGACAAGGCAAAAGTAATATCCCTGAATATCCCCGACGGGAGTGGATAATAAGATAAATGTATGTAAAAGTTGTGAGCACTGAAAGCGTGAGCCACCAATGAAGTATAGGAACATGCCCAGAATAGTTTGAAATCTAAAAACTATAAAACATCATTTTCATGAGGTATTTCTTCAGAAAAAAAATCAATATTGTTCAACTGGGGATTACATGTATTTTCCTAACGAAACATATTACGTTTTTAATTTTAGGTTAAACTCTCGTCTTGCCTCTTGCTAGTTACAGCCCTGAGGATGTTCTAAATTTACAGTGGAGGGGGTCAAGGAACAGGAGGGGCATGGAAGGCCGAAGTAGAAGAGGGGGCAGGAGGAGTGGGGGTAGGAACCGGGAGAAATTAGAATTTTGCAGTATTTCATAGAATTTTGTAATAGAAATAGCACAAAGTGGTGGGAACCACTAATGAAGGGGCAAGAACCTGAAGTAAAAGGTACAGTAAACAGGAAGCACAGACCCTCTGTCCCCCCCCCCCCTCCCCTTAACAATGTAGTCAAACATCCCTTACACTCCACCCCCACTGTAACACTTTTTCTCTGAATATTTTGAACTGATAAAAAACTTAAAACGATACACGCTGAACTGCTACCGAGAATTCAAAATTTAAACGTTTCATAATGTATCTAATATGACCATCTCATGCATTTTTAACGTGCAAGTATTGACTTAACGACGCGTTAACGATAATACAAAAAAATAACCAGGCTACAATAGGATAAGCATTATTAGCCCGCACGTGGCCTGACTTTGATACAATTTACTGTGCTGTAATTTAGAATAACTTACCGTTCCGAATGACACAACCAGTTTTACGTATCCACAGTACTGGAGGACCAAAAACCACGAGCCGACCCCAAAACAGCGAAGAACAGTTAGCACGGCCAGAGCAAGCAAACAACCAATACAAACAACGACAGTGCTACGATGAATTGTCTGTGATCCTCGATCATACATCAAGCACTGTATTCCCTGAAAACTCGTACATATAAACGCTACGATAGCGAACACTACATCCGTTAACTTCACAGGGTTGTCCTCGTTCAGATCGCTCAGAACTAGCTTCGGGTCGAAGTACACCGCCACATTGTAAATCAGGTATGTTACATAACTGAGGAGAAAATAGCCCAACATATCGAACGAAAAGCCCACCACACATTTCCGTCTCCAGTTTTCGTATATCTGCGGGAAAAAGGATACTGTCCAACATAAGAAATAACTCCAGCCAACCACATCGGCCAAAATGATAAGAACCGTCGTGTTCGCCATTGATTGCAACTGCCGGCACAGTCGTGTTTGGCGGCATGCGGCAAGCCGGACGCGCCAACGTGACGTAAAATGGATTTCAACCAATGACTGGATTTGTTCGGTTTATCTATTTCTTCTTGAGCTGATTCTTGACGTAAAAGTCTCTCTTTAGTTTTGCTTTGTATGCCACAGCTATTTGTCATTAAATTATCCTGATCAATCCCTCCGGACGGTTGAATATGAAGGTGTCACACAAACAAAAAGAACGCGTTGCGTTACATAAGGGACGTTACATAGATTGGACCGGGGGAGGGTGGGGAATGGGGGGTTGGGGCGAGGTGTCCTGCCATTTCCATCATTTTACGCAAGATGTCGAGAATAAAAACTGGTTTTCATTTTGGTTTCTTTTTTATCCTGTAAATCGATTTTGATATACTATTGGTTGTTACGAGTCTAACTAAAACCGATTCCAGATATACCATGAAACCATAGCCGGTTATTGGTTATTGCAGGTTATTGAGATTATTAATCGGGCGTGGCCGATTTATAGTTTACCCTTTGGGCGTCCTAGACGATAGTCTCCTGTCGGCTAAAAATGACGGGGATAGCCTGGGCCAATCGGTTTCATTTCAGTTTTGACAGTAAATCGTTGTAGGAACACTGGGTCGACTTTTGGGCTAATCTGCAATCTGGTTCTCTTCTTTGCTTCGGCGGGAGGACAGAGAAAAAAGCTTAAGGGGTAAAGTACTAATAATCACCATTGTGAAACTGTAGTTGCTTTGACAAGTTGAAGCTATTTTTGTAAATAAAAGGGGTAACGTCATTCATGTCACGCAATGTTTTTGTTGGAAACTTTGAAACTAGACGCTTTGCTAGTTTCTACAAATAGCAGTGTGATCTTGCGGTACATTTTTTTGAGGCGGACTCCACTTTAAAACTATTTTTTATATATTTAGCAAGAAGTATGTCGATTTTCATTTCCGCACAGTTGGGCGTCAAAGTCGCCTGTCACAAAGAGTAGAATGTTTGCACAACTTGGTTTGGATATATTTTAGATTTGAATAGTGACGTCAGTAAGACACTTCTCAAGACGTCAGCAAAACATTGGCAATGTACAGTATTGGTGTGAACTTGAGCTATCAAATGAAAAGATGACTTGAAAATGAAAACTTCGAATAATTATAATTAAATACCAATTGAATTTTAGATGAGAAATTCCGGAAGTGACATCTGTGTTCAAAATAGGAATTTTTGTACAACTTAAAGTTCCGAAAAAAAAGACCACATGTTTTGTAAAAATCACAGACAAACATGATCAGGAAAACAAAACAGGCCAATGGGTTTTTATTCACGAAAATACAACTTTCTTAAGAAAGAGTTTTTAAACAAGACAATGGAATCGAATTACATTTCATACGAAATTTGCATACATTTGAACTTGCAAAAAAGAAGTATCTCTGCCAAGACATAATAGCGAGACCTTACATTAATAATTATTGTATTCTGATCTGATTGTTATTTTTTATGCATTAACTATTTGAAAGTGGTTCTCATCGATGAAAACAAAACGGTTTTTCATTCACTGCTTGAAGTATTTATAGACGTGAAAACATTCGCCTAATCAAATTACATTCTGCACGAAATATTTTGTTTTCATTTGTAACGAAACTTTGAGGAAATTGAAATCTTTGTGGACAGTACTGGATAAAAGCAGTTCATAGAATTGAATAAGAAGATAAGAACCATATTGATAAAAGAAATTTTAAAACTTTATTTTGGCTCATTTTGATGAAATTCAGGATTTTCAAAGACTGCCAGTAAACGGCTGTATCTTGTCAGTCTCTAACGATTTTGCTACGGTTTCGAACGAGCTAATTTTTCAACATGTTATCATGGTAGCGGGCAGAAGTCGGTTCGTTCTGAATTTTTCAATACGGTATACAAGTTACAGGTCAATATACACACCCTCTGTACAGTAAAAAACGTTTTGGGAACAAACCATTGTGAACTTATTTTCTATTTTGATCAGTAAAAATCCTTAGTACGACATGGGGATTGTTATCAAGTTCGTTAGTACGTTAATACTGCAAGGTGTATAACCTCAGAGAATTATTATCAAGTGTGTTTTGTTTTATTAGCGGTTTATACTCTAAGGTCATGGTATGGGAGATCAAAATTAAGGCAAATTTCTGTTATCATCTGATTGCTTGGCACAGATTAGTACGATACTGAATTGGTTAGGAAATGTAAACAAACATTAAATTGAATGAGAGTAGAAAGGGAGGGACAGGTGGGGGTGAAAGGCTAAGGTGATGGAAAGGGAGGGAGAATTAAAATCCATGCTTGGTTATATCACGCAACCTTTGACTTCTGTTGTTTTCTCACAAGAACAAAACTTTTAAAGGTGGGGTTCTACCTGAATTTGAATGGAACGTTAAGAGATTTAAAGAAGGGATTGAAGAAAAGAATGGAAACATCACCAAACAGTTGACCCCCTCGCAAGAGCACTCCGGGTTGTCAGGAGACTGTTTGGTGTCCGTCCACCAATTTTTAACTTCAAATTCAAATTTTAAAATCACATTAAATCTCCAATATTTCTTATTTGTCTAAATTTTACTAATCCTTTGAGAAAAACTATCGCCTCCCAGACATCCCCCAAAATCGTCCAAAAATTAACAAAATACTGCAAAACAAATATATATGGGATAAGTAAAGCTTTTTTGGATTCCTTGAAACGCGGCTGAAATGGTTTTCAGTGTTTTCCAGCCCTTATATTTTGGGTCAGTACTACTATTCTTCACCAGTTGCTATTACAGTAATGGTATGAAACAAATACCTAATCATTTGTCAATAAGTTGTGATCATTTTCTTGACAATAGTAGTTATCTGATTAGGAGTTGTATACTGTTCCATTAAAGTGTAAGGCTGGAAAATACTGAAATGCGTCAGCCACCTAAAGCGTTGGAAAAATTGGTCTTTAGGTAAAACCCCGCCTTTATTATGTATTGCGAAAAGGCTGCACTTTGCTAAGTGTTACAAATTTATATTTTCTAGACGTCTAGTTCAATCGTTTATTTGTATTGTGCGAAATATATTTTTATAAATTGAGACCATTATGTCATTAAGTAATAATGCAATCTTGAAAACATTCCAGATTTTCATTATTAAATAGAAACACGAAAAATTCAAATTTGGGAAAACAAGCCTGTCAAAATGACGTTGCCATGGTGATTTCAAGTTACTGGCACAATAACTAATCCTACCAAATTATTCCGAGATAAATTTTAGATAAACGCGCAAAGTTTGGCAGCGTTTGGTTGAATCTTGAAAAAGTTATAAGCGTCCAAAGTCAGCGCGGGCCTCAAAAGCCCCCTCCACCCCCCCCCCCCCCCGGCCTGAATAGGTTTAAGTGACTGTTTTTCCAGTGATTTTTACTGTACTGTACCCTGCCTTTCAAGTCAAAACAGATAGCTAATTATTAAGCGCCCGATTTTAAGCTTCTCAAGCTTCTCAAGCTTCTTGTTAATATTAGGTTTAGGGTCACAGCCCACTAGAGGAATCTTTTCAAGGTTTTCTTCAGTAAAAACACTTGAAAATTGCATGGAATTTCTGACTTGAGTCAGCCATTCGTCATACCTTTAATTGCACAACCAAGATTCTCACTGAGGTATTCCTGCGTAAGTCTCCTGAAAGAACGGAACGTATTCCAGTGATGTTTAGATCCGGCGTTTTCTTCGCCTTTATTGCTGATGGCATAATCTCTCTTTCGCCCTTGCTTGTTAGCTGTCGTTGAGTAATTGTCATTTTATGCGAAAAGTAAGAAACCACAAATGTTATGTTGCGGACGATATCAAAGTCGTTGCACTTCGCTTCCACTGTTTCACTATCATACTGACTTTTGTGCTTATATTAGCAGCAATACTTTGCGCTTGACATTCCGTTTCCTTTGGCAAGCTGACTTCACTGTAAACAAAACTATATCACGATCATTCATCACTGGAGCAACACTAATTATTGCTAATAATGTCTGGGCGATTTTATATTACCGAAGGTCGAGAATATTGTGAGAGTTGCCTAGCTTGTCTCTTGGTTGGTTTCTTTACAAATTAATTGAAGCCAAAAGCCCATGCTCATTATTCATTTCTTGATCTAACTTCTTGTAAGGAGACGTGAAATTAATAGAATCTCAGGATTATTCCAATCAATATTTGGGGAATTAAAGTCGCCTGCGACTGTCACATCGTGTTTGATAAACTTGTCATCAAGCTTGAGCAACGAGAAGTCGAGTTCTTCAAGGACTTTTAGGCAAATCGTGTGTGTTTGGCCGATCAAAGCATGCGAATTGACTGATTGATTTAGAACGCCTCCCAGTATTTTGGCATTGACTCCAGATAATTATCTCACAACCCTTGTCCAAGTCAGCACGATGGATAGCAATAATATCTCCCGGCCTTCTATTATAGCATCGCTTGCAAAACACGCTGCCATTATTCCCCTTCCAGTTTCTCCTTTCCAAGAATCGTATAGCCGTCTGGAAAGATCTCCAAACTTGCAGCTGTCAAGTTTAGCCAACAGTTTGTATGTCAAATTTGTTTTCATCGATTGCTGGCGCGATGTCTGCGCTTGTTTTTAAGCTTCGGCAATCGATAATCAGACATGATGAGAAGCATGTTCCTGCTCACAAAACCACAGCCGATATGGGAGTGTTACGAATATGATGCAAGACCTTGAGTGGGATACACTCAGGAACTAAGAAGAAGGTTTTAAAGATAGTTCAAAGTTCTTGATCCATCACCTCGATGACCAAAAAGATGTTTTTAAATATTCATATTTTCCCAGAACTATCGCTGGCTGGAACTGCCTCCCCTTGGAGATAGTTACCTCTAGCCAAATTTCCGACGTTTTCTTTTATACTCGCTTAGTGTTTTAGCAAGTTTTGAACTCTTATGATTTTTTAAAAGTTTTACAGTAGGTGTAATATCGTAGGATTTTTACTGACTTATGTAGATGTAGCTTGTCGTATAGAAAAAAGTCCAAACTCGAGTTTCCAGCAATAGCACAATAGACCATATTCGTATTCTCGGTATTGGACTGGACCTAGCTTGCAATGGAGGCTGATGCGGGAGAATTTCATTAAAAACAGCTCCATGTCATTTGCATTTGATTGCAAGCTAGTTCCAGTCCGATACCGAGAATACGAATAAAGCCCATTGCACGATGTCGTCGCTCTAATTAATGATAAAAAGAAAAAGTGAAGGATTCTGGTAGTTGTATGACGCCATCATGCAAATCGCCTATCCTCTATTTTAATTGCCCATAATGCACTTTGTTTGCCCCCCAAATTTTGCATAAACTATTGTTTTGGAAATATGCAGTCCTCCCAAGAGAATTTGAAAACAATAGTTTATGCAAAATTTGGGGGGCAAACACAGTGTATTATGGGCAATTGGAAAATAGAGAATTGGTGCAATTTCAGTGACTTTGGGACCGTCTCTGCTCAGTGAATCAATTAATGTTAGAAGCCTGCAATCCAAAGCCAAAACGCTTGAAACTTGGTAGAAACTGGTAGAAACCGGCGAACTAATTTAAATGTGCTTGCGAAGCGAACCGCAAATAGCGGGATTTCAAAATCACCCTCGATGTCGAATTTTAATTTTTAAGTTATTCCAAGGTACTTAATTCATTGGTCCACGCCTCCTTCAAACCTTTACTTGACGTTGTTGATAATCAGTGCTTTGCACTTTGGAACCGTGTTGTTTACTAATAATTATAAAAGTAATATATAATTATAATAAAAACCTTCCCAAAATCCTTTGCAACTGAAAAATCGTCAATGCCAAATAACTTGGTCAGTTTGAAGTCAGTAGGAGTAGTACGTCGTTTAGAAATATCCCTTACCATAAAGTACTTCTTGTATAAGTCGTATGTCAATGACGTCATTAGTCACGTGACTTTGCTCAGAAGTTCGTATTTGCCTACTGTGACGAAAATAGTTTGTTACTGAAAAAACAGTCATTGCAGTTTGAAGCACATTGGTGTGAGGCATTTTGGACTGCCGAGGTACCGAAGAAAAACAAAATATAAATATTAAGGGGGCTCTGTACAATTTTCAAAAAATGGGAGTCTGGGTACAAGTACGTATCTGGCGTTGCATTAAATGTGAGGTAACAAGAAAGTACATGTTGGTAGATACTTATACGTTAAGTACTTTTCAATCAATCTCATTGTTATGACGTCATCGGTCACGTGACCAGAACAGATCACATTTTTAAATTCGCTTGGAAACTTTACTAGAATCTCTCCCTTAGGATATTTTTAAACGAAGTTGTAGTATTTCAAAAAGTATTTTTAAAAATGGCCATTATTTCTCTTTCCTGAAAAATACGGCGGTAAAAAAAAACAAATGATCGGTGCTCAACTCAGCGACCAGAGAAATCCCGAACATGCCGGCCGTTTCAAATTCACCAATCAGGTTCTGAGCCGCGGCGGGCTGCCGCGAAATGCCAAGCGCTGATTGGTGAATTTGAAACGGCCGGCGTGTTTGGAATTTCTCTGGTCGCTGAGTTGAGCACCGATCATAGTCAGAAAGCTGTATGCATGATTTCAGCGTGGATTTTCTCGGAAATTGTTGGAGGGATGAAGTTCAAATTCGGCGAAGAGATAGAGCAACAACTCACCGATCGATAGCCGTCGTCAGATAGGTGAGCTTTTCAGAAGTTTGGCGTTAATTCCGGTTTGAAGTGGAGGAGGTCACTGCTGTCGGCCGCCGACTTGCAATCCTTGTCTCCTCTTTTTCTATTACCGGCCTTCGGCCGGCTAAATCAGTTAAAAAGGCGCTTAAAACGGCCCGCGCAGGCGAAGAAATGCAACAATTGAGTCGATAAACGTTTCATTCAACTTTATTGAGATATTTAGAGCGAAATGTAGTTTAGATATTTAATTTCAAGAGCTTTATTTCAGTAGCCCTTATAGATTTCAAAATTTCTTTTGTTCGTCTCGTGTCAACAATAACAATTAACTACGAACACATAGGGTGGTCTGCCTGTGGTTATCGAGGACAGTTTTGTCGATGTTTTTCTTCTTGACGCGATCAAAACGAGTCCCCAAACGTAGGGTACACCTCCTTCATTTGTATTCCCGATAAAGAAAAATATGGAATGAGTAGAAACGTGCGAAAACGTGGGTAACAGAAACTTTATACAGGAACCTGAGGTGAGTGTTTCGTGTTTCTCATTGAACAATGATTTTTTTAGACTGGTAAAAGCTGATGTTTTCGACGTTTCTCATGATTATCAATTTAGCTTACTGGAATTAAAGCCGGGCTAGGCGTAATTTAAAAGAGTAGATAGTGAGATTCGAACGATTCGATAGTATTAAATGGCAGTCATTTCGTCGAGGCATGCAACTGTTTATTGATGTCCGGGATTTATGTTCGTCATCTGAACTTTAAGCTACTGTTTTTCAAATTAATAAGAATTGCATCCTTTCATTATTTATACGTGCGGAAATGTTTCTCAAAATATTGAACAAGTGGCCATTCTAGGCTGCAAAGAAAAATTAATCAGGAAAATTTGATGTGTTCCCTTTGAAATTGGAAGAAACATTTCAGCTCAGTGTGATCTCTATTTTTTTTTTAAGTTAGACTACAGACCTCTTGCAGTCAACCTGGTAGCTAATCTAGACTTCAATTAAACAGTGCTACTCACGTTTTGGAATGCCTCTTTGGGCAAGTTAAATATCTGAGACCATTTCTTAACTTAATATTTGTTCTTCCCATGATGTTTTATTGTATATATATTACCTTTCCTTTGCATTTTGTGGTCTACAGGTAATTTTTGGGACTAATAAAATGCCTAATGTTTTGACAGAACATTTTGGATTACTGTTCAGTGAGTGAAACTATGGATTGTAACAAGTTCACTACAGGTAGTTGTTGATCTCTTAGTTTTACACATATTAATGTGACAGTCAATTCTAGCAATTTCCTTCCAGTTCTCTCTACACACATTCATTACCTGAGGCATTTAAGATCTGCTTTTTGACCAGACATTTGTCTACTTTATAAAAAATCTGTTTTACATTTTTAAGGCCTGTATTTTCAGTTGTTGGATGACCTTCAGTAGCAATATAAAAATTTGTCAGGCCTTAAACTTAAGCAAGCCAGAAAACCCTAATCCCAATATAAAGCTAACTGCAAGCAACATGATGTATCCTTTGGCAACCAAAGTGCTTTTAAGGCTAACCAGAGTACTATGTAGGCTAACCAGAATCCTATGTAGGCTAACCAGAATCCTATGTACGCTAACTGGAATGGCTTGCATGGCTCGCATGTTTCATGACACATAAGTGCCATACAAGTCAGAAATACCTAACTTAAATAAAATTAATATCATAACCTCAAGCCACCTCAGCTAATTATACTCAGGCTTACTAAAGTACTGCTTAGGATAACCAGGGAGCTTTTTAGGCTAACCAATGTCCTACTTATTTATAGTGGAATGGCTCTTTTGTAATACATGACATTTTTCTGCAATACTTAATGAAAGGAGGTGTGCAAAGAAAATTGATTTCTTCTTTTCATGATCCAGGAAGACTGAGCAAAGTGAAACCATTACATATAAGCTTAACCAAAGTCCCATGTTTCTTTCGAAACAAGCACAACAAAAAATTAAAATCCATAAATGTCATTTGGCTATCTAGCAAGTGGAAAAAAATATTGGACCCACTAGCCCAACATTAAAGCAGCCAGGTTTTTTCACACACTGAAAAAAGCCATTTAATTTTAATATACAGTCTGCATGCTGGAAAATAGCAATTTCATAAAAAAAATAGTTTTTGTTTGTTTTGTTTCTATTTACAGGTGACTTGAAGACTTTGGAAGGGCATTCCTGTAAGTCAAAATGAACTCAAAAATACACACTTTGTCAATGTAATAAAATTGTCACATGATTGATTCCCACATGTTGCCAGTTTAAACCTGAATATACATGTACTTTAGTGACATTTATGGCTCTTTATATAATATGAACATTACAGAACCCAATAAGGCTACATGTCGCGCGGAATATCGCCTGATACTTAGCCATAAAATCAGACGATATTCCGCAAGATTGAGCAGGATAATAATGTTTTATTATTCCACAAATTGTCAACGAAACACATTTTGCAGAAAGAAAAACTGTAATCATTATTATGCAGTGCTTTACCAGATTTCGGACGAATCTTTGCAACCTGCGTATATCGCAGGATATCTGTTATGTACGGATGACAGATATCGTTAACATTTTAACCATATATGAGCAGCGCGCGCATGTGTTGAATAATAATGACAATTACATGTAAGTTTTAAAACCATTCTGAGGTTCATGACAAAATTTTTTTGTTTCAATAAAAACATGCAAAAATAATGAAATAGAATAGAGAATTTACATTATTATTATGGCAGACCATAAATGTTACTCCAGGTTAATGTGTCCAGTTAATGTGTCAAGTTTGTTTTTGCAGCACAGGCTTGATTCCACAGGGAGTGGTTTCAAAAAATATCCATACATGTACCTCCCCCAAGGATGGTTCTTTGGTTTGGACCCTCCCACCCCCTGGGATTTCCAGTTTAGCTTCATACTTTCTTTTAAACTATTGAGACCCCCATCCCCCATCCCTCCTGGGAATTTTGCGGTGGGTATGGATATTTTCTGGAACTGCAGAATGTAGGCAAGTAAGCTGCAGATTAATCTGATTGATACACACTAATCTATTTTACATTTAAACCTGTTTTCTATGGGATATATAATTATATATTGCTTTTACCGGTTTAACTTGTAATAATAATAATAATATTAATAATAATAATAATGGTTTTATTGGTAACATTTCTACAGAGTAACTCTACATTTACCAAACTTACCCTAACCTAACAAATAAAATGATATTTACAATTAAAACTCTATAATCGTTAAATTACTGTATACTACTATGCTATATTATACTATATTATACATTTAAAAATACTATACTATTTAAAAAGCTACAGGAGATCAATCTGTTGGTTTAGTTTTCTTCAAAAAGGAAGCGCTTTACTTCCCTGCAAAATACATCATGGTCCGCAGTGTTTTCAAGGTTCGTGGGAAGTTTGTTAAATGGGGTAGCGGCATGATCTTGAAAGGTGTTAGATATTAGTGGGATTTCTACTTGAATACCACTGTTTGACCTTAAGATTCTGGACGGATTGTGGACAGTTAAACGTAAGTATTCGGGCCAAAAAGGACTATACAAAGCTTTAATTATGCACTAAGTTAAGCAAATTCAGTTGTCTATGTTCTTGTATTGGCAACCAGTTGAGAGATAGGACGTCGTCTAGAGAAGCATATCTCTCCACTACAAAACTCGCAGCCGCCTTTTGCCCACGCTGAAGACGATTTACGAGGTAGTCCGGAAGGGCGTGGTAGATTACATCGTTGTAATGAAGTTTAGACAACACAAGTGCTTAGCGCTTGCACAATGGTCCTACGTAGGGTGAAGGAAAGCATTACTTCTTACTTCTTTCAGGCCGAAGAGATGAAAGATTTTCTTGTGCTGATGTGACGAAAACTTGCAATACATGTTTAAAAAACAAGAATGTGCTGTAAAATACTAACATTCGGTCGTAAAAAAAATGGTTAAAAGCTAGTGTGAACCGTGGAAAAACGATGGTTCAGTGTCAAAACCGATATCGCACGAATCGCTTTTCGCGTGAAATTTAACGTGGAATTCACGAGTCAGGTAATGGATTTAACTATAATATCACCCTTAAAAGGGGTGGGTATTTCGTCAAGATAGCTGGCACATTTATGCGGCAGTTGAGGCGGACAGAATAAAACAGCAGTTTCAGGAGCAAAATTAAGAAGTCGCTATTTTGTAAAATCTACGGTAAGGATTATCATGTAACTGGCTGTGGGTGAACTTGAACTGTTTGCCAATTTGTTTGAGGTCATTACAAAAAATTTCACCGTGGTATATTAAAAATAATCGCGTTTTATTATTCAGAAAACTGCTCATAATTAGACAAAACTTGCTTGATCGTCAAAATTTTAATGATTTTACATCAATTCAGGGTTCTTCTGTCAGGCTTTGTATTTAAAAATTCTAAGAAATAGCGAAATGTTTTCCTTTCCAAAAACGCGCTTTAAAAAGGGACCTGTCAGAGCAATAAATACCAGTGGGCCACCTTTAAAAATCAGTCTGCCCATTATTGCTGATTAACGCAAGTCAGTTTGTCTTTATCGTTTTTGCCTTTTTTAGTATTGTCGTCCCGAAGATTTCAGAAGATGACTGTAGTGTTGTACATTTGTATAGACATCCGGGACTCTCATAGCGCGGGAAACCGTGGTCACATGTCAAGCGAAGGATTGTGTTTTGTATGCTTAGTGCGTATGTGACAGTGCTACTTTGTGAGATCGAGTTGCTGGCCTTTGTGGCCTTTAAGAATACTACATTGGCGACGAGGATGGTCCAAATATGACTGAGAAGCACTTACCGCCGTTGGATTTAACCGGACCGGCTTCGCAAGTCGCGGAGAGGTGGCGTAAATGGAAGCGTGCGTTTGAATATTATGCCGAGGGAAAGGGCATCGAGAATGTTCGTAAGAAGACATCTCAACTCTTGCATTTCGCCGGGATGGAAGTACAGGACATATTTGAAGATCTACAAGACCCTGGCCCTGTCCCAGAGGAGGGTGACAATGCTTACAAAATTGCCATTCGCAAGCTGGACTCTTACTTTCGAGTCGAGGAGAACATTCCCTACGAACGCCATGTTTTTCGCCAACTTACACCACAAGATGGAGAGACTGCTGACCAGTTTATGGTTCGGCTAAGAAAACAGGCCCGACACTGCAATTTTGGAACGAGTTTGAACGACAATTTGAGGGATCAGCTGATCGAGAAGTTAACGGATTTTGAACTGAAGAGAAAACTGTTGGAACAAAGGAATATTACACTAGAAGAGGCGCTAGATAAAGCTCGTGCATGGGAAGCGGCGGGGCGACAGGCAACAAACATGACGGTGAGCCCACCGACACCGCAAGTAGAGGAAGACAGTGTCAATGCAGTCAAGACGAGACAAGGAAAAAGGGATGAGAAAAACAAAAAGTGCTACAATTGTGGAAGAGAGGGGCATCTGGCAAGGGACTGGAACTGCCCAGCGAAGGGAAAGAAATTTGCAAAATGTGGAAGGTATGGTCATTTTGCTTTGTGTTGTCAGGGAAATAGTGATAGTTATGGAAGCAAAAGTAAAACAAACCAGCGACGTCCAAATCACAATACTAACTTTGTGGGTGATCAAGAGGTATCTGATAGTGAGGAGGACTGTGCTTTTGCATTCGCAGTGACTGAGAATAGAGAGGAAACATGCAATGTAACCAGTTCTAAAGAACCAGTAGTAGAAGTAAGTGTTAGTGGCATTACAACAAGAGTGCTTATTGACTCTGGCTCAGTAAGCAACCTCATAGGAATGAAAGAATATGAGGAACTTAAGGCCTTACTGCGAAAATGGAAGATTGCCGCAAGCGGCTGTATGCATATGGTGGAAAGGAGCTAGAAGTAATCGGTCAGGTTCAAGTTGAGATCTCAGCGGGTGACAAGAAGATAAATTCACACTTAGTGGTGACCAAGACTGGAAGATGTCTGCTGGGTCATGAAACTTCAAAGGCCCTGGGTCTGCTACGAATCGGTTTGGGTGCGAGTGGTGGATCTGTGCAGTGCAATGTTGTCAGAGAGGACCTAGCCCTAGCCCTTCAGGCTAAGTACCCAAAGGTGTTTGTTGGTGTCGGTAAACTTAAGGACTACCAGTTGAAATTAAATGTTGACCCAGATGTGACACCGATAGCTCAGAAGCCAAGGCGTGTTCCATTTGCACTGCGAGAGAAGGTAACTGCGAAGGTAGAAGACCTCATTGCCAAGGATATTGTGGAGCGGGTAGATGGGCCGACGTCGTGGGTTAGTCCGGTGGTGATTGCGCCAAAGGCATCAGGGGATATCAGGTTGTGTGTGGACATGAGAAAGGCAAATGAAGCTATTATTCGCGAAAGGATCCCTATACCAACTTTGGATGAAGTGTTGGAGAATCTCAACGGCAGTACAGTGTTTTCGAAATTGGACCTCCGTCTTGGATTTCACCAGATAGAGTTAGATGAGGGCTCTCGAGACATAACCACATTTGCCACACATGATGGACTATTCAGGTACAAGAGATTGAGCTTCGGGGTAAACTCTGCACCCGAAAAGTACCAGCAGATAGTTACGCAAGTGATATCAGATGTTGGCGGAGTTCAGAATATTGCGGATGACTTGATAGTACATGGCAAGAACGATGAGGAGCATGACGGGAATCTCCATAGATTGATGCAGAGATTGGAGGAGAAGAACCTCACCCTCAATGCAGAGAAATGTCAGTTCCGAATGGACAAGGTGGTTTTCATGGGACTACTGGTATCGAAGTACGGGATTGGTCCCACTGAAGAGAGAGTACGTGCTGTGCTTGAGTCCAGCCGCCCAACCACGCCAACAGAGGTTAGAAGCTTTCTGGGGATGGTTGGCTTCAGTGCACGTTTTATTCCCAACTTTGCGACCATCGCAGAGCCTCTACGGGCAATTTCCAGGCAGGGAGTACCCTTTGTATGGGGCAGTGAGCAGGAAAAGGCTTTTCAGAAACTGAAACAGCAGTTAGCCAGTGCACCTGTTCTAGCCTATTTCGACAAAGATGCACACACTCGAGTGATAGCTGATGCGAGTCCCGTGGGCCTTGGTGCAGTGTTAGTACAGGAAAAGAAGGGTGTGGGTCGAGCTGTTTGTTACGCCAGCAGGGGTCTGAGCAGTGTAGAGAGGAGGTACAGTCAGACGGAAAAGGAGGCGTTGGCACTAGTGTGGGCATGTGAGCGGTTCAACTTATACCTGTACGGGTTGCAAACCTTTGATTTGGTTACAGATCACGAGGCCCTGAAGGTGATCTACTCCAGAGGATCCAAACCATCCGCGCGTATCGAGCGCTGGGTGTTGAGACTGCAGCCTTATAATTATAAGGTGTGTTGTGTTGCATCAAGAGATAATATTGCAGATGCCCTGTCACGTTTGACAATGATCCCTGCATCAGAGAAGTGTCGTTATGACGATGAGCATGTTCGGATGGTTGCCCTTCAAGCAGTCCCCGTAGCAGTCAAAATTCAAGAGATAGAGCGTGCCTCAGCAGAGGATGAAGAGCTGCAAGCAGTGCGTAACTGCCTCATCAGCGGAAACTGGGAGAAGTGTCCGAGGCCATTTGTGATGGTGCGTAACGAACTGACTTTCATTGGGCAAATTATCCTGCGTGGAACGAGGATTGTGATACCCAAGGCGCTGAGGCAGAGAGTTGTGGAGCTTGCACACGAGGGTCACCAAGGGATAGTCAAAATGAAGGAGAGGCTGAGGTCTAAGGTGTGGTGGCCGGGTGTTGATAAGGATGCGGATCAGAAGTGCCGAGAGTGTTATGGGTGTCAATTGGTCACAAAGGAGACCATCACGCCACCAGTGAAAACAACCAGGATGCCAGAGAGGCCGTGGCAGGATGTAGCACTGGACTTACTTGGGCCCATGCCAACGGGAGAATATTTGCTGGTCCTAGTGGACTACTTCAGCCGATGGGTGGAAGTCGATGTAATTAAATCCACTACTTCTGGAGTGATTATCAAGTGTTTAGATAAACAGTTCTCTAGATATGGGGTACCTAGTACCTTGAGAACCGACAACGGAGCCAACCTGGTGTCCGCAGAAATGGAAGGATACTTGGAGGAAATGGGCATCAAGCATAGGTTGACCACCCCACTATGGCCAAGAGCAAATGGGGAAGTCGAGAGGCAAAATCGTTCCCTTTTAAAAGCAATGAGAGTTGCCCATGCCGAGAAGAGAGACTGGAGAATAGAGTTGAACAAGTTCCTACTGGCTTATCGTTCCACTCCGCATGTAACGACTGGCAAAAGCCCAGCAGAATTATTGTATGGGAGAAAAATGTTCACTAAATTGCCAGAAGTTGCTGATTTGGAGGAACCTGAGAATCTGGGATATCAGCAAGCCAGAGATCATGATGCAGAGAAAAAGCAAATCGGTGCAGACCATGTTGACAAGAAGCACCAAGCAGCGGAGAAATGCATACAAGAGGGAGATCTTGTGTTACTGGAGAAGAGGAAGGAGAACAAATTGTCGCCAAACTACGAGAAAGAGCCATATCAGGTGACAGCACGTTACGGGGATCAGGTCCAGTTAAAATCACCTCAAGGTGTGGAATACAAGCGAAACATCCAGCATGTCAAGCAAACCAAGCCTTCCTGCAGTAGTACCGTGTGAGCAGATGTGTGGGCAAGAACCCACACCCAGCCCGGAGATTAGAGCAAGCGCTGTTCCAGTGGAGGACCAGAGTCCAATCCAGACACAGATAGCACCAAGGAGATCGGGGAGAGCTACCCGACCCCCGGACAGATTCAGTGACTATGTCACCACCTAAGGGTGGTTGCCATTTTGTAGTGACAGAAACTTTTATTTGCTACGTTAACAAAAGTTTTCTGCAGTGACAGTATTTTGATTATGTTACATTTATAAGAGTGCCCTATTTGCCTCATGGGACATTGTTGACATTATCTTGTTGAGCTTTCACTAAGAGTTCATAAGCGAAGAAAAGGGGAGATGTAGTGTTGTACATTTGTATAGACATCCGGGACTCTCATAGCGCGGGAAACCGTGGTCACGTGTCAAGCGAAGGATTGTGTTTTGTATGCTTAGTGCGTATGTGACAGTGCTACTTTGTGAGATCGAGTTGCTGGCCTTTGTGGCCTTTAAGAATACTACAATGACCAAGAAGTGCTCGAGGGATTCCCATTCTTCTTGACAAAAGGTGCAGTTTGGAGATTGAGCCAGACCGAGACGAATACGTTTTTCATTAGTAAAGACGATATTGTTTAGAACCTTGTATTAAAATTCTCTGATTTTTGACTCAATTGTAACGCGAAATGGAACAGGTACTTTGCTGATAACTTTTGTTTAGCTGTTGGGGTGGACTTGTTTTTTTTTTCTCGAGAAAGTTTCATAGATCATTTTTGCAGCGGCATCACTGGCAGGGATAGAGCTACTTTTCAATTTTAAAAACGGTGTATTTTTTACATATTTAGAGCTTTTATTGTAACTGTTACTGAAAATCCATTTTATTGGAGTGACAAATAAAATTTATTTATTTATTTATTTTTGGATTATTTGTTATTTTCCCATCAGTGGTAACTATTTTGCGAAGACTACTTTTTTTCTCTAGTTTGATCTCAGTCTCTAAATTTGGGAAGAATTTTTTTTACCAAGTTCTTTTACGAGAGCGAATTATTGCGCCTTGTGACAGTAGTGTTACAGTCTTTTTTTTTAATCTAAAAAAAGTTTAAGATTTTATAGATATTAAGGTCGGGTGATCGAAAGAAAATGAAAATGAAATAAAGGGAAAGGTATGATTAACGTTTGATTACGCATGTCACTAAAACTCCTAAACGGAAAGGTTTGATCAAGGCTTGTAACGTGTTATTTTATGCCGTTTCTCTCGTCTTCCAAAGCTTGGGTTGAATTTTTTCTATTAGTACTAGACATAAAGCCTTGAACACAAAATAATGCTCTTGTTTTCTTTATTATTCTACCTTACATGTTTTAAATTTGCTTTACTTCACAAAGCGTCAATAATCTAACATGACAGAGAGGTTATTCTTAGTACATGATTTCCTCTCTTTCGTGTCCCCAAATTTGTAAGGATTTTCCGATCCTGAACTAAGTGGTTATTTGACACGTTTCTACTCTATTCTATTATATTCTCATAGACCCAGCTCGTCAGGTAGCGCACATTGGCATAGACGCCATAATAGCCTTTTGTAGCGCAACCGTACCCCCAGCTTGTAACTCCCTCGAGGTACCACTTGCCATTGGACTCGCACACCAAGGGACCCCCACTATCACCTAGACAGGCATCCACTCCTCCCTCCTCAAAACCAGCGCAGATCATGGAAGGGCCATCCACACTTATTCCGACCTTACTATACGAACTAATACATTCATCCTTGGCAACGATTGGTACTGACGCTTCCTGAAGATAGTCTGGTAGGGCAGGTGGGGATGTCCCGTCCCATTCTTCTAATGTTCCCCAGCCTGTGATGTAGCATGTCTTGCCTGGATCAATTTCGGGTAAAGGGAGGCACACCAGCCCGACACTTGTGCCAAGTGTCGCTTTGGTCTTCAGCTTTAGGAGCGCGATGTCGTGAGCCAATGTATCAGGGTAGAAACTCTCATGCACTATAATCTTTTCAACCTGCAGTTCTTGCGCAATGTCGGTGATTTTGTAGGCTCCCATCCTACATGTACATCAAAATAAACACAATTAGATAAAAAAAAAACCGCCAATAAAGAAAGGTAGTTCAAAATATATAGAAAGGTACAAGAACAACGAAAGGGACCAAGAGAGGATGAGGGGAAAAATAAACGTAAATCTACCCCAATTGTAAATTTCGTCGTCTCTGCGGCTCAAAATACTGTTACTACTGACGTGGAGTAACAATCAGCGCAAAACTCTTCAAATCGCTCAAATTCGCCATTATGAGCCTTCTTTTTTACTGGTCTGGTTTATACTAAAACAGTTTCTCACCTCAGTATCGGTGAAAAGCTTCCATTTCGGTGAATAATTTTTAAATATCATTAGAAAATAAAAACGTCTAAGCAAAGGTAAAACGCTGAATTTTCCTCTTAAACTCCGTAAAAGCACTAGTACAGATAGAATCAGACAGTGATTTCCACTACTTAGCTGAGAAATATTATTTAATAATGATCATAATCATCAGCCTAATTTGAATATTACATTTTGCTTGAAGTGAGCAGCATATTTTCTCGACGATAGCAGTCTGATTAAGTCTTCAATAGGAAATATTTTCAATTCTTGCCTCTCGCGTACAACGTTTCCGTGTTTGTACCTATAGGAAGGCTAGCCAGATGGCTTATCAGTTTATGCACTTGAGGAGTGTTGCTTCTCCCCTTCCTTTTTTGGGATAATAGTCATGTAAACTGTGCAGTCTAAGAACACTATACATAAGAAAGTAAGAATTCAACCACGTTCCTACAAAATCCATGGAGTTTGATTTCAGCTAGACTGATTTCATATCCTTAACTTCTCTAATAAAACATTATTTTTCTTTCTTAAACTCAGTTTTGGATGTAGATTATCCCCGTACTTGGTCCGCAGTCAGGGAATGTCTTGTCACAGGAATTAGTTTTTCGGACCTTTGCCAATTTTGTGGACCCGCGACATTTTACCTGCGACACGCGACATACGCCGATAAGACTTATTTTTCTTTGTAAATACTAGTTATGCAACGCTTTCGAGTGGTATACTATGGAATATCCCACGAGTCACTTATATTTTCTTGGTATACACACGAGCCTTTAGGCGAGTGTGTGTACCAAGAAAATACAAGTGACAAGTGGGATTTTCCATAGTATACCACGAGAAAGTGTTGTGTAACTATTTTATACCATGCCATAGAAAATACGCTTACTAAATTTCGTCGCGAATACAATCGCAGCGCACGATGGGAAGGTTGGGTTGAATATCGTCGAATATACAACGGCTTTCCTGTATTCTGATTGGCTGTATTTTCTATGGCATGGTATAAATAGGTATATTTGTACTAAATAAACTTTTAATTCGGAAAGCGCCTCGCATCGGTACTCACGTGCCGTTCGCGCTCTCCCCTTTGGGAAATACCCTTGCCTTTTTTTAATTTTTAATTTTTTAACTATGTACATATTTATGTCATTTTCCCAATAAATTTAATAAAAAATGTTAAAAAAATTAAAAAATTGTTGAAAAGAATTGCATGACCTAATTAAAGGTTTTGTTTGATTTTCCACTTGCAGCGCTTCTGTTATTATACTTCTGTTATCATTGATGAAAACTTTCCTGCGACTCCCGCCTAACTTTCCTTTCACTAGTCTACCTAAACAACCACGTAAAGTACAATCGCCAACCTTACAACAATCTGGCTTGGAGATTTACCACTAACACATTGAGCAGCTGTCAACACCCATTGTTCCAAAATAATAGATCCACCACAGAACTGCGATCCTCCAGCATGGGCCAGCATAGCCTGCCATGGCCAGCTGCCATTTTGGGCCTGGGTACCACCCACGATACGAGTACCGGCGGACCTGGAACCACAGCTGGTAGCTTATAACAGTAAAGAACATGAAAGTGTCATGACGACATTAAGGTCATTACCCTGTATTGCATTGCGCATCCTTACTGCGCAGAATTTTAAGCGTCATTAACAAAAGCACATAATATGCACATGCACATGATATGCTTTCAATTTAAGTCCCCTTAAGGTAATCAACCATTTGACAAGGTTTGGTTGAAAATCTGAGTTCAGTTCTATATTTCGCTTGCTAACGAAACATTTTAATCACTGTTACCAATTCTAATGCTACAAGAGCATTTCTCAAAACCTTGCCTGTCTGGCCCGATTATATAAAGAGGCAAACAGCTGCAGTCGATGGATCCTTCGGTGTTTTGTCTTTTTCTTAGAAAGATAAATTGCTTTTCACTCATAAATTTGTTTAAGAATCATTTTACCTGAAGTAGTTGGTGGCGGAGGTGCGGCGGTTGTCACCACTGGAGGAGCAGTTGTTGGCTGATTATCTAAAAAAAGAAATGACAATGTAGCATGATCACACAAGACGAACCTAAGAATCAGTGAACAGTTTATATGTTTTAAACATCAACTGGTACCACTATGACTGCCTAGATTCTAAAAATATAACTTCCAAATAACTGAGCCACAATACAAAATACCTTTACCCAGAGCCACTTTATAATGGACCGAGAATGTCAAATTAAAGCTCTAATACTTCATCCTTAGGGAACTATCATGAGTCTTAAAAAAGTAGAGTAGAGAGGAGAAAAGGGTAAGGCGGTTTATAGCGTAATATGTAGTTTACATTGAAGCGTTGTAAAAGTTTTGTTATGGCAAAATAAGTAAGAGGCCGAAAACATGACTCACTTAAGTGTAAAAAATTGACTTCTTTCTTTTTAAAATCAATCTAAATCAACGTTTTGAAAGAAAATGTGTCACTGAATAGCAAATATAGTAATTAACCACAAAACCAATTTACAGATACACGGCTGATCCGAAGAGTGATTGTTTTTACCGTTGCTAGAAAATATCAACCTTACAATAGTATCAGCGAATAATGAAATATGACTTGACAAAAAGTTAATTATTATCTTTAAAAAAAAGTTTTATTAATAAGAACATTGAAACAAACGCAGCGAATAAGCGAGTTCATGCCCCCATAGAAACAGATATGTCCTCAGGAACTTTAAAGAAAAGATCTAGGCATATCTTTTTAAGAAGATTCCGTGCTTATTTGATGTGCTTAGTCTTGGTTGGGAATAAGTGCGGATTTCTGTTGCCAGATAGGAGTAGTTAATGGAATGGGTGTGTATGGAAATGAGGTAATGAAGTGAACAGGAGTGATTATTTACTATTCAACTGGTTGTATTCCACAAAAATTCCCGGCATTCATCATGGGCTATAAGTTTTCCTGTTTCTTAGAAAGAGCATCGCACCGGTACCGCGGAAGTCATAGGTTCAAAATTCCATTGTAGCCTTAATTTTTTTCAGGCTAAAAATACAATTGCTTACACAATCAATCATTTCATTATAAAATAATGTTGCACAATCGCACTACATAAAAATCGAATTAGTTAATGTTCTCCTTAACAAGACATTTCACTAATAAATTTGATCGAGCATCAGTTTACCTGAAGTAGTTGGAGGAGAGGTGGTTGTCCCTACTGGAGGAGTAGTTGTAGTAGTTGTATCTAAAAATGAAAAGATAATGTTGCACGATCAGAAAGCACATAAACATCGAATAACGTATTGTTCTCCTTAACAAGACGTTTCACTAATAAATTTGATCGAGCATCAGTTTACCTGAAGTAGTTGGAGGAGCGGTGGTTGTCCCTACTGGAGGAGTTGTTGTTGGCTGATTATCTAAAAACCAAATGATAATTTCGCACGATCACACTAGACGAACTTCGAATTGATAAAGAGTTAATATGTTTTAACATCGTCTATTATTCATCTTCCGAATTAATAGATTACAATATATAAGTTTGAAGTGGAGGAGATCAAGTGGAATGGAGTGGACTATATATACCTGGACAATGTCCCCACAATCCTTCATAAATAGGGGTCAAACTGCACCATGGTCGAATCCAATTATTGCTGGTACATCCGCAGTATGTTTCACCTTTGTACTCGAACGGGAAATGACAGCAGTCTCCTTCTTTAGTCTCGACGGTGTTACAGCCTATAAATTAGTATTAGACAACGTTTAAACTGAGTCATAAGATAACATAAACACTTCACCGTTATAAAAAAAAACCCGGTATTTTTGTCAATATTTCCCCATTTTATTTGTAAGAAAAATAACCAAAGTTAGAAACGTATTGCTTGATGATGTTATGACGAAATCAAGAATTGGAGGTGATGAAAGCATTGTTATCGGTAGGTCAACCTACCGTAGAGCTTTTTTGATTTTCATTCCTAATTTCGACAATTTATCCTTACTTTCTCCTCCCGAAATTTGTATTGATTTTTATCTCTCCCAAGATATTTTACTCTGATCACAATTTAAGCTGTTTTTGTTTTTAAAAAATTAAGAATTTTTTAGTTGCTTCTCAGGTACGCTTACAAAACGAGCTTTATTCAGTTGAAGATTCCTGGATGAGTTAAGAAAATCCGCTGTTTAATGTAAAAGTAACATTTTTACAATAAGTATTTTCGGTTTGCTTTCCCGTATCATTAAAGTACTTAGAATTACAGTGCTAGCGAGCCAAAACAGATCATTTAAATGAGTGCAACCAGTTTCGAATGCTAAATCACAACAAACAACCTTGTCTGTCTGGTCCGATTATAAGAAGCAAGCAGCCGTTTAGATCCTTCGGCGTTTTGGAAAGATTAATTTCTTTATGATACATATATTGTTTTCCTTTACAACAAGCTTGACTCATAAATTTGTTTGAATGTCAGTTTACCTGAAGAAGTTGGAGGAGAAGTTGTTGCCTGATCATCTAAAAAGAAATCATAATGGCAGACAATCAGACAAGAAGAACAACGAATCAGTGAGCAGTTTATGTGATTTAACCCCTAAACTGTTATCAAAATGACTGTACACACATTACCATGTATATTGGCCTAAATCCTCCAAATAACTGAGCAACTATATTATTAATCATTTAGCTAGCATGAACAATTTGGAGAGGAGGAGATAGAGTGTTGGGCCTTTGCAAGTTGATGTCTAATACTCTTACCCAGACCCTCTTTATAATGAACCAAAAGTAACAAAGTTATTAAAGCTCTAGAGCTTCATCTTCAGAAAATTCGAAACTAAGAAAAAAAAGTAGAGAAAGGGGGAGGAAAGGAGAGGACTTTTTTACGCGTATAATACAGTTTAAACTGGAGCGTTGTTGATTGATAGCTGTGTAATGGAAAAGAATATTTATTTTTAATAAAAATAGTAACAAATATACAAAGGTAGCTGATCCGAAGGGTGCTTGTTACTTTACTGTTGCCTTATGTATATCTTGAAAAGAGACGACTTTACGATTTCAGTTTTTAAAGAAACAATTGTACTAAATTTCAAACAAAGAAATTTAAATTCTTTAAACGAGATGGGTCTGCATAATTATATGCTCATTTTTTACTAAATTTCTCACGCCCGCGTGAGATATCCAAAACAACCGTGTTTGCGATCAATTCTTATACCTTGAGAACGTACATCTCCTGGAAAATATTTTTGGTCCAAAAGCTTTGGTTATCAATTTGCAGAATACCCAAATCCAGGTCGATTTTTTTTTCGAATAAGCGAATGTTTTATTCCGTTTCGCCGCCTAGCGCATCATAAACCAGAGCTTCTCGATGAATCAGAATGTCTCATTTTTATATCTACCTCTGGAAATTATACTAAAAAATAGATATACCTGGACAATGTCCCCACTTTCCCGCATAGAAAGGGGTCAAACTGCACCACGGTCGAAACCAATTATTGCTGGTGCACTCGCAGTGCTTTTCACCATTGTACTCGAACGGGAAAACACAACAGGCTCCTGCTTCTGTCAGGACGGTGTCACAACCTAAAAAAAAGTATTAAAATGTGTTACCATAAAATTTTTAAAGAAATTTTAACAAAATGAAATAAAATAAAATAACAGATTCTGAATAGTTAGAATGTAGGGATAATTGATGGTGTTTTGAAGGGCGATCGAGAGGTAATGATGAAGGTCCGTAGCTGAATCGTAGATGTTTTAAGCTACTCTTTTTCCTTAATGAAATTTGTCACTTTCTAAGCGCATTTTGCTTTGACATAAAGTCAAGCTGCTTTTGTATAGACAAACGTTTAAAGTATTTGATAGTCGCTTCTAAGACAAGCTTAGAAATGAGCTTCAATCACATAAAGTTTCCTGGATGAGATAGTCTGCTCATTTGATAAATGAAGAAGGAAGGGTTTAAGCATTTTCGGTAAAATTTGCTACTTGCTCGTATCATAAGATTACTAACTAGCGACCTAAGAACAGATCGTTTAAAATGGGGTTACTGAATTCAGTTAGTTAGCTGATTGAAATACAATACAAACCATTTGAAACAGCGTATGTCAACGCAGATAGCAACAAGCTTGCCACGATATTCATCTTCGTTGTTCTGGATTCATCCACAACTGAAAATGCGTAGAAACAGGAACGGTGTTAGTTTTTTTATAGTAAACGTACTCGTTTTGTATTTATGAAGTCTATTTAGTCGTGTTTGTATATACTTCAGAACCATTTAGTTTGTATAATATCGTAAGTGGGGGGAACAGTTGCCGCTTTTCAGAAATAATGCTCTTATTGTTCACAAAAGAAAAATGTTTAAACAAGTTTGTTTATAAGTGTGGACCATTAAGAAGAAGCCTTCAGGGAAAAGAAACACCTTAGTTTATGTTTGGATTATAAACAAAACACCAAAGTTTATAAGGTATAAGACAACAGGATTTAGGGCGGTCTCGTTTCAATGTTTGGAACTAATCATTTACTTGGAAGCTTATTAACCCTCCTCATGCCCTCCACAGTTTCCTTAAGTTCGTCGACTGAAGCATATGAACTCGGCTAAACTGGAACTTTTCACTGCCGACTTTGTGGCGAACCTATGACAATAAAAGAGAACATAAAAGAAATTCACTTGCACTTGAAAAACATAGAGCATCTGAAGAAACATTTACAGGCCGGGAGCAAAATATTAAAATATAGAGAAATCATTTTCTCTACCGAGGCAGCTATTCAAATAAAAGTCCATTTAGCAGGGCCATTTACCTGTTTACTTCATATTATTTTTAGCTGGTGATCCTATAGCTATTAGTGAAATTTCAATTTCGCTCAACATACAGAACTTACACCGGCCACTTACTGCGAGAGACCTGTTTAACATTTAGATGAGAGTCAATATAGCAAACTTTGTTTTTATTTATATTGATGTTTCCCGCCCCCGTGCTACAAAATTTGTTCCCTTTCTCTAGGTTTTCGTAAGCACGGCAAAGGCATTTCGGCCACGTGGTTATGTTAGGCCCTTTAAGAGGTCAAAAGTATTCTTAAGGGCCTGTTTATATGGAGGAGAGTTGTCCCTGGTAGGAGGGTTACCCTCCATACCGAGCCACCCCGGGCGAGAGAGCTTTTCATACGTTTCTTTATAAATAGCTGCGAACTGTTTATATGAGAAATTGCAAAGTTGGCTCGGGGGGCAGGGCGACCCTGGGTGGAGGGTCACTCGCTTTGAAGGTAGGGTGACCCTGGGGAGCGAGCCAACTTTTTTCCATATAAACAGTTTGGTTATTTTCGCCTAGCCTACCAGGGACAAGTTGACACATACAGAGCATGCGCAAACGCTGCAGTCGACAAAAACAAAATTGCAGATACATTTAAATCGAAGTCGCCGGTAAATTTGTCCAAGAAAAGGTCGTGGTCGATGTTTCAGCGTTCCTTAATAAAAAAAGGCAGACATAATAGAAGTTTCAAAACAACTCTCGCCAGTCTTTTGAACCAAGAGGGCCAAGTTTTGGCTCGGTCAACAGGGACAACTTTTTCATATAAACGCTCGGCAAAAGATAGCTCGGGGGAGAGGGTAGCCCTCCTACCAGGGACAACTCTCCTCCATATAAACAGGCCCTAAGAGAGTATTGCGACAAGATCACGGGACATGTGAGGAAGGGAAGAGAACGCTCTTATTGTTCACAAAAGAAAAATGTTTAAACAAGTTTGTTTGAAAGTGTGGACCATTACGAATTTGCCTCGAGGGAAAAGTAACACCTTAGCCTTTTTTATTATTTCATGTAAAAAATCTTAGTTTATAAGGTTTAAGACAACAGGATTTAGGGCGGTCTTGTTTCAATGTTTGGAACCAATCTGTTTACCCATGCTTGGTGGTTAAAGGTTCATCAATCACATGAACTTGGCAACACTAGAGCTTTTTACTGCCGACTTTATGGCGAGACTATAACAACAAAAATGGACATCAAAGTAAATTCACTTGCACTTGAAAAACATAGAGCATCTGAAGAAACATTTACAGGAGCAAAATATTAAAATAAAAGAAATCATTTTCTTTAAGCAGCTATTCAAATAATGGTCCATTTAGCATGGCCATCTATACCTGTGTATTATATATTATTTTTAGCTGATGTTTCTACAGCTATATATTAGCGAAATTTCAATTGCGTTCAACAAACAAAACGTACGCCACTAATACTGCGAGAGACCTGTTTAACATTAAGACAAAAGTTGAAATAGCAAATTTTTTTCCCGTGCTACAAAATTTTTTCCCTTCCTCAAGGTTTTTTACGGTTTTCCACCAAGAGGTCAAAAGAGTACTTGCGACAAGATCATGGGACACGAGAGGTGGGGAAGAGATACCCGTTGATCAAGCATCCAAGATATTCCAGGAGTCCTAACAATGCTGAGCAATCACTTTCCTTGCCAAAGAATATTCAAGGGAGACGGAAATAAATATCACACTAATATTTTCAAAACAGTGCTGTTTTAAAATTTAGGTTGATACTCTGATATTAAAATGGCACACTTGAAATTTACTCGCACTTAAACATAAAAAAAACTGCAAAAACATTTCAAGTGGCTAAAAAAGATAGAATGGAAAATATTTCTTTAAGCAGTTATTCAAATATTAATCTTGGTCCATTTAGCATTTGTCCTGCGTACTTTATACAATTTTTTGCTGGTGTTTTCATAGCTATTAGCGAAATTTTAATTTTGATCAGCGCATAAAACTGACGCAACTTGTAGCAAAAAAAATATTGCAGAGACCTGTTCAGCATTTTTGATACAAGACGATAAACAATACTTATCATGATCTAAAAAAATTAATAGAGCCCCCTCCTGTTTTTATTAGTATTTTCTTTCTTCTCTTTCCCAAGAGTTCAAGCTTGTAAACGTTGTCTTAATCGCTTGGTAGAAACTGATGTACGTCGACAAAGGACAAAAACGCTTTATTGACGATCTTCTGTAAACATCACGTCTGAAACATCCTATCGCCTACCTGTGTGTTGTAGCCTCCATATATCTCAAAACGTCACGGAATAAAAAATTCCGGTTATGTTTTAAAGCGTTATTACTGTTTCTTCATAAAATTATTTTAACATACAAATTGATCCATATTTCTTTTCTTTAATAATTAGCAGCATGATTGTTCTTTTTGAGACCTCAAGCTAGTATGATAGCTGCTGGGCATGATAAGGACCCTTGTGTGTGTAGCCATGGAAAAAAATTGGGAAAACATCCGGGAAAGGGGGGCAGGGTGGAGGTAGGCTTATTGTGTCGTTGATAAATCAGTTTCCATAGTAGCAAGGTCGTTCCTTTTAACCTCTCTAGCAATCACAAACCGACAGACTGAAAAGGTTCCCTTTCATATACCTCGATAGGAAAATAGTACCCCTTTCACATACCTAGGTACGGGTACTGCATCTCTTTTCTTAATATTTCACTTGAATAACCCCTTAAAAACTTAAATGAATCGACCGCTCGGTAGGTCTGTTCTAGATATTTTGAAACGTCCTTTAAAAAAACCTAAGAAACAGTTTTCCCTTCCCTTCAGTATACTTCAACTCGTGAAATCCCTACCCATGCTCATCCCCACAGCCGCTTGCAAGTTCCTTGTGCCCCAGGCTTTGCCCGCTAAGGGGGACAAGCGGCTCTGGGGACGAGAATGATCCCCTCAGCCCTTAGGCTGAAAAGGTACCCCCTTCGGTCGGAGCCTCCCTCCTATTGGGAGTGCTCACCAACGGAAAACCTAACATGTTACAAGAAAGACTAACTCGTCGGCAGAAAATCTCTATCTTCAGCGTTGACGTCTACGGTGTACAAGTTAGCCTTCCGGTTCGCGCCTCCAAGCAATGATTCTTTTTCACTGGCCTTGTGTTCATTTCCAAAATAGAGAACATAATGCTGCAAGATAAGGATGATGTCGAATAAAAGTGAAACTACAGCCAGGGCCATCTTGGGAATGTTTCCAGTCAGTTGATCGTTACTGTGTTCAATGAAGCAGTACAGATCCATTTGTAGCAAACTAAGAACTCCACCTCCAAAGTCAAGGAGCACTCCACCAATATGAAATCCGACTGTCGACTTGCGCTTGAAATTAAGCCACAATTGAGGATAATTCTAAAAATATGAGAAAAAAATCAAACAGTTCATGCGTCAGCTGTTGTAACTCACCAAACTCACTCTGAGAGGTCAGTATAATAAATGTAAAATGGCCTATTTTTGTACCCCTGCCTAATGTGCTAGAAATTCTACCAGTAAGAAAGCAGTTTGTAAAAACGACATAAGCTAAACTTCAAATTTCAAACGTTTTATGTCTCTTGTATTAAATGTCAATCACATTAACCATCACATTTGCCACACATTTTCAAAGCTTTAGACACATTCGGTTAGCCTGTATAGCACTCAGGTTACCTTAATTAGCACCCGGTTAGCCGCCTAAATTAGCTTCGGTTGCTCGCGGTTAGCCTTTATATTGGGGGTTTTTTCAACTTCAACTCGAATAAATGTGTTGTTTCAACCTGCAACCTGCAAAAAATACCTGCCGGTGCGGCATTACGCTTCGCTTTGTAAAGGTCCCGGGGTATCCAATCGAACGTTCGGTAATCGAACTCAATCGAACACCAATCGTTCGATTGGGTTCGGTAATCGAACATAATCGAACTCACAATAAAATTTGGTCAATCGAACTCAATCGAACGTTCGATTACCGAACAGTGAACAATCGAACTTAATCGAACGTTCGATTACCGAACAACCAACAATCGAACTCAATCGAACGTTCGATTACCGAACTCCTGTTTGTTTATACTGCGTACATATTGTACGGTGCACCGTTCCCCTAATCCTTTTTTGGTGATTCGCCATACCCCAGGATAGGGCGATTGTCTGCACAATAGCCAACAATAGCCACGGGCACACCAGCGACGCGACGTTAATTCTGCATCGATTGATTTCAAGAGCCACGGCTGGGGCAGTCGAACAACGTACTCGTCCGAAACTAAAGTCAATTTTGCATGCAAGTTTTTTGCTTATTACGACGATTTCGATCTTAAGAAAAAAATTGTTTTACTTGTTCACTTGTTATTTTTGTCATCCATGTTTTAAGCACTTCCTCCAATGTAATTGTTGTCATGCTGGAAATTGCTCTTCTCCTGTTAACGTCGCTTTTGGCCGCCCTTGAGGGCTTGGACAGACTGATGGCGGCAGCGTTTTGGATACTAGTAATGATTCTTCACATATTGAACACAACTGCCTGTGTTGCAGTGAATGAAATGGTGCAACTTCTGTTTGAGTGTAAAGGTGAAAATCATGGCAGAAACCATATCCTTCCTTCTAATATAGAAATGTAAACAATAGTGCATTTCAGTTCAGTTTTACCGTCGTTTTGTTCTCTTCTACCAAATATATTTTACTTGACATTGACATTCAGTTCGATATTTGGGCGTTTTTATTTTTATTTCATTCAATAAAAGTCGATTTTGATTAGTCCTGCGTGATTTACTTATCAACTGAGAGAAAGATTCCGAACAAAATCGAACCCGATTGTGTTCGATTGTGTTCGATTATGTTCGATTGGTTCGATTGGTTCGAAAATCGAACTCACAGCAAAATAGATGTTCGATTTTGTTCGATTACCGAACCCAATCGAACGATTGGTGACGATTGGGTTCGATTGATTTTTGGTTCGATCTTGTTCGATTGGATACCCCGGGAAAGGTCCGAGCGATTTTAGAAATATGTTAATTTTCACTCATAGAACAAAGCCAACATGAGAATGTAATGTACGAATGATAAAACAATAGACATGGTTTCCAAAGTTTTGGCTACCTGTGACATTCCATGCATGTAAGCATCTATTTGTTGACTGAGGCTGGCAGTATACCGACAATTTGAGCCGCAAGCCACACTGAAGGCGTCCTTAAAATTTTCCTATTGCAATGAACAATGATGAAACTCCCCGAAACGCAGTTACATGTAAAATGTTAATCACTGCCACGTGAATTGCTGGTTCCAGCCGAGTTGTATTACAGTTCTTGGCTATTTTCTGAAGAGAAATTTACATCGTTGCTTATAGATTTTTTTAATGGTATTCAGCCTTTTCCTTCCATGAAATTTGCATACCATTTTATTTCTATTTATGTGATTTTATCAATAATATTTTATGATTTTCAACATTGATTTACATTGCAACTGGAGAGATAAGTCTCCAAGGTGACTCCAAAGAGGATCCAGAATATCGACTTACCTTATTTCTTGAAACGTAAATATTTTTAATATATTTTAGGAAATAAGAACCTATTTCCAGATTTTACGCTAAAGACGTTCTTAGAGGGTAACAGGTTCTTAACAATGTGGCGGCTTTGCCCCCACAAAAATGAGATTCTTATGTGCGGGTTTTTACCCCGCAAATTGAGCAATACTGTTTGAGTGTCAAAATAATAAAAAGGTTATAAATTTATTGCTTTTGTAGTGTGCAGCTTGCTTAGATTGATAATTTGTAATAAATCTATTTTTAATGTCCGAGGTTTTCATTTATCAAATTGCACAAAATTTTGTCAGATGGCCTTGGTTGGAGTAGTCACACGGAAGGTTGATTCATTCCGTTTGTGTATTTGCATTTTCACAATAAATGTGATGGGGAGATAAATTAAACTCTTACAAACAAAAATTCGTGACTCAAAAATTCATGACTCAGTGAACAAAGGTTGAAAATGAGAGGTCTCAATTTGACCAAGGCCGGGTAACAGTTAGCCTGCGTAGCTGGCGGGATTCGCGAGTGAGCGCTTTGCTTATGCTTACGGTTAACGGCGGAGTCGAGCTGCGAAGCCGCGAGGGAATTGCGTCTGCGCCGCTCACGCACAAGGGCTTTGCCCGCGATTTTTCTCGAGCCGCGCTTATCCCGCTAGCTACGCAGGCTAGGTTACGGTGTATTTACTTCTCTGGTGAAAACGGTAAAAGAACCTCGATGAATAACTTACCGTTCCGAATGAAGAAACCATTTTCACGTATCCACAGTACTGGAGGACCAAAAGCCACGAGCCGACCCCAAAACAGCGAAGAACAGTGAGGACAGCCAGAGCAAGCAAACAACAGATACAAACAACGACAGTGCTTCGATGAATTGTCTGCGATCCTCGGTCGTACCTCAAGCACTGTATTCCCTGGACATTTGTAAAGATAAACGCTACGATAACAAACACGACATCCGTCAGCTTTACAGGGTTGTCTTCGTTCGAATTTCCAAGGAGAAGTTTCGGGTCGAAGAAGACCGTCAAATTGTAAATCATGTACATCACATAACTGAGGAGAAGATAGGCTAACGAATCGAACGAAAAGCCCACCACACATTTTCGTCTCCAGTTTTCGTATATCTGTGGGAAAAAGGATACTATCCAACATGAGAAATAACCCCAGCCAGCCACATCGGCCAAAATGACGAGAAAAGCCGTGTTGGCCATGATTGTGTGTGAAGACAAACTGCGGTATACAAAAGCCGCGAACGTAACCTAAAAATAATTTTAGTTTTAATTTAGCTCCAATTTATGACAGAATTTTATTAAACTCCCCCGAGGCTTTGAAATGACTTCTTAACATTCATCTTGAAAAAACCACGCCTCATTGACTGATGAAGTCTGGATGATATCAGACCAAAAATTTCACGCTTTTATAAATTTCATTTGCGCTCCGAGTTTGGAAATAAGAACCCTATTATTTATATTATTTGGCCGCAGCAGGGGTTTCCTCAGCTGGAGCTGTCACTGACAGGCTCCTGGTCACGCAAGGTATATAGATGTACGAAATTACCTCAGAACAAATGTTTACTAAGATAAAGAGAGAAAACCATTAAAGAGGTAATAATAAGCCAAAAATGACAAGGATTATTAAGATTCGGGAAGTTTGAACGGGATTGCAGATTTTTAATGTTAAAAATCAAGGTTAGGATTTTCAAGACGCCCTCCGTGAGAAAGCTCCTTAAAAACTGTTCTCTTTATTGTCAGATTTTGACCAATGAAAATTTCTCGATTGACCGAGTGTTAAACTAAAAAAAAAATCAAATTTCTAGCCTCTATGCGGCTGTTCATTGTGCTCGTCACGCAATCATCTCTCCCAGAGTAGAGTAGAGTAGAGTAGAGTAGAGTAGAGTAGAGTAGAGTAGAGTAGAGTAGAGTAGAGTAGAGTAGAGTAGAGTAGAGTAGAGTAGAGTAGAGTAGAGTAGAGTAGAGTAGAGTAGAGTAGAGTAGAGTAGAGTAGAGTAGAGTAGAGTAGAGTAGAGTAGAGTAGAGTAGAGTAGAGTAGAGTAGAGTAGAGTAGAGTAGAGTAGAGTAGAGTAGAGTAGAGTAGAGTAGAGTAGAGTAGAGTAGAGTAGAGTAGAGTAGAGTAGAGTAGAGTAGAGTAGAGTAGACTAGTAGAGTAGAGTAGAGTAGAGTAGAGTAGAGTAGAGTAGAGTAGAGTAGAGTAGACTAGTAGAGTAGAGTAGAGTAGAGTAGAGTAATTGTTTACTAGTTGAGACATATAAGTATTCTGTTTTCAAATCCGTCTTGAGCTCAAAAGAATCCAAGAATTATCGCTGACTGGAAATGCCTCCCCTAGGGGATAGTTACCTTTAGTTCTTTAGACTCCTTTTAAACCAACGTTTTTTAAGTATGGGAAATAAAGTTATTCATTCATTCATTCGTAAATCTTCTATAATCGCGTAGTGTTTTAGCAAGTTTTAAATTCTTATGACTTTTAATAGTTTTCTGGCGGTGTGATGTCGTAAGAGTTTTACCGACTTTAATACTTATGGACAGTAGATGTAGATGCAGTTGTAAATTAAATTGTCCTGTTAATAGCTTACATAGGAAAAAGTCTAGACTCGCTTACAACATCTGGCGCATTTTCAGTGACTGCTCAGTAAATAACTCAATGTAAGGAGCCTGTTGTCCAAAGCTTAAATTTTAATTATTTCTCGTTACAGATTTTTTAACGTTTGTTCTGGAAACTTTGTGGCAAATGTCTTAACACAAAAAAAGCTTTATTGACGATCTTTTCTAATATTCTCATCACCTGCCTGAGTAATCCTTTTATATATTTATCAAAAGGAAGAAATACCTTCGGTTATGTTTTAAAACCCATTGTTATTGTACAGTCGAACCTCTCCTTACGGACACCTCTCTAATACGGACACTTTGCTCCGTTTCTTCGGTGTCCGTATTAGAGGCTCAACTGTATCTTTAAAAAATTGTTTTAAAATACAAATTGATCCGTGTGTCTTTGCCTAATTTACAGGAACACGATTGTCCTTTTTGAAACCTCAAAATGGAGTGACAGCTGCAGTGGTGAAGTGACAGTTTTAAAGCCCTTGGCCGGGTTGTTCAAAGCATGATTAAGCTAATCCAGAATTAGCGTGAACTTTGATTTCAGTTTTTTAACTTTTCAGTGAGGTTTTCAGGGCCGTAACAAGACCTTTAGCATAGACGAGGCAAGATTTTGCGAGGTTAACGTTCTGTAGGCATGCCGTCCAGAAAATGTTTTGAAATCTAGAAGCTCTGAAACTCTTTCTTAAACATTTTTTATAAGGTATTTCTTGAAAAAAAAACTCAATCTTGTTGAACTGGGGATTATTTTCCCAACTAAACACATTTAATTTTGAAGTTTGGGTTGAAATCTAGACGAGGCAAGTGCCTTGTCTTGCCTCTTGCTAGTTACGGCCCTGGTTTTCTGTTTACTGATGGTATTTTCTGTCCTCCACTAATCTTAAATTCTACAAAACATAAGCAATAAAAACACTTTTGTCATACAAAAGAAATTGAATTCTTGATCAACTTTTAATCCTGAGTTAGTGTAACAGAAATCGGCTTTCTAACAACCCAGCCCTGGGGAACATGATAAGGACTCTTGTGGGTGCCGCCACCAAAAGCAAGTAGAAAAACATCCGGGAAAGGGGGAGGGAGGAGGTATACACTTATTGTGTTGTTAATTAAGCAGTTTCCATAGCAGCAAGGTCGTTTCTTTTAACCTCTCTAGCACTCACATTCCACTGAAACTCGGCAAACTGATCATCAGAAAATCATAAGTCTAACTCGTCGGCAGAAAATCTCTTTCTTCAGCGTTGACGTCTACGGTATAAAAGTTAGTCTTCCGGTGCGCGCCTCCAAGCAATGGTTCATTTTCACTGGCCTTGTGTTCATTTCCAAAATAGAGAACATAATGCTGCAAGATAAGGATGATGTTGAATAAAAGTGAAACTACAGCCAGGGCCATCTTGGGAATGTTGCCAGTCAGTTGATCGTTACTGTGTTCAATGAAGCAGTACAGATCCATTTGTAAAAAGCTAAGAACTCCACCTCCAAAATCAAGGAGCACTCCACCAATATGAAATCCAACTGTCGACTTCCGCTTGAAATTTAGCCAAACTTGAGGATAATACTAAATACATGTAATGAAAAAGTATATTTTGGTTTAATCAGTATTTTATTAATGTATTAAACATTTTTCAGTTAACTCAAAAACTCACTTCAACGTTCATTTTTTTAACTGGGCTGGGAAAATGGGATTTATTCCAACCCCCCCCCCCTCCCTCCCCCTCACCCCCCTCAGGACCCTCTATATCGACGATTTGAGCCGGAAGCCGTCCTTAAAATGTTCCTCTTGCAGTGAAACTCTCCGACTCTGGCGTCCATGTCACTGTCACGTGAATTGATGGTTCCAGCCGAGTCAGATTTAAATAAAGGTCGACAGGTATTTTTTGCAGGTTGCAGGTTGAAACAACCCGTTTATTTGAGTTGAAGTTGCAAAAACCCTAACAATAAGGTCAACCCAAGCAACCTAAGCTAATTTAGGCTAATCGGAGTGTTATTCGGGCTAACCGGAGTGCGAAGTAGACTACGAAATTCAACCTGCAAAAAATGCCTTCCCAATAATTAAAAGATGGCCATAGGTTGATTCATTCTGTACGTGTATTATTTTGCATTTTCAGAATAAATGATGGGGAAACAAATTTAGTTCTTACCCAAATATCAGCCTTGGTTATGTTCTTAGCTTGTTCTAATAAGACTTTACCCTTTCTTACCCTCAACATTATTATAAAAGAGATTCTTATAAACACAAGTTCACTACTCAGTGTACAAAGGTTAAAAAAGTATACCTTATTATAGGAAAATTAACGATACATTCACGTTAATTTTATGCATGTTTAACGCGTTATTGAACGCACGTAATTCACGTTAACTTCGGTGAATAACTTACCGTTCCAAATGACACAACCAGTTTTACGTATCCACAGTACTGGAGGACCAAAAACCACGAGCCGACACCAAAACAGCGAAGAACAGTTAGGACAGCCAGAGTAAGCAAACAACCAATACAAACAACGACAGTGCTTCGATGAATTGTCTGCGATCCCCGATCATAAATTAAGCACTGTATTACAAGGACAATTGTACAAAGAAACGCTACGACAGCGAACACGACATCCGTCAGCTTTACAGGGTTGTCTTCATTCGAATTTCCAGGGATAAGTTTCGGGTCGAAGAAGACCGTCAAATTGTAAATCATGTACATCACATAGCTGAGGAAATAAACGGCCAACGTATCCAACGAAAAACCCACCACACATTTGCGTCTCCAGTTTTCGTATATCTGTGGGAAAAAGGATACTATCCAACACGAGAAATAACCCCAACCAACCACATCGGCCAAAATGTTGAGGAAAGTAGTGTTGGTCATGATTGCGTGTGAAGTCAATCTACGGCATACAAGAGGCGCGAATGTGAATTATAAAATAATTATCTGAAATGTCGCTCACATGCACCGCCATCGAACCGCCACGTACACGTACAGATATATATATATATATATATATATATATATATATATATGTTGTGTAAAAAAACGGTTTTTGTAAAAAAGCTGCTTTTTTACATAAAAAAGCAGCTTTCTTACAAATATATAATTGTAAAAAAGCAGCCTTTTTACAAGAATATATGTTTGTAAAAAAGCTGCTTTTTTATGTAAAAAAGCAGCTTTTTTACAGTTATATAATTGTAAAAAAGCTGCTTTTTTACAGGAATATATATTTGTAAAAAAGCTGCTTTTTTACAAGAATATAATCGTAAAAAAGCTGCTTTTTTACAAAAATATATATTTGTAAAAAGCTGCTTTTTTACAAGAAATATCTTTGTAAAAAAGTTGCTTTTTTACAGAAAAACGGACAAGATGCTGCATAGAGTACCTTTAGAGAATTTGAGTTGGAATTAGGGTATGCCAAAACCCATATACCAAAGCGCAACTGTCTTAAAGCCTCAGTCGAACACTGAGTCACAACGTTAATATTATGCGAAACGTGTAGCATTTCTAGATCTGTTTAGTTGCCTTGTTGCTACACTTTTTGAAGTGTTCGTGATAATGAAGCGATCTTGCATGCCCGGTACATCAAGCCTGTTTCATTTCGATCAAGATATTGATTTTCGTTCGCTAAAAAAACGAGGGACTGAAACTGGCTAATATGTTTCGACATGTGAATGTTTACGCAAGGGTCATGCAGAGGTCACGAAAACTAAATCATTTGGTGAAATCAGGATATTCACTTTTTTAAATTAGCTCTATTTAAAATACATTCATACGAATCTCGTGCTTCGGTGATGCGAAAATTAAGAACGGAAGCGGTTTATTATTTGAGGCCAGCTGCTTCATCAAAACTAAACAGTCATCATTCCGGCGGCCTTCGATCGGCGAGTTGAAATTTAAATCTGTTTAAAACAACAAACGTCTGCTTTTAGGCTGAGAGTTAGAATATAATACGAAGAACTTGCTCCAGTGTTTATCGATTTAAATTTATTTCAAACAAACGAAAAAACCTAACCGTTTTAATTAGTCTTTGCTGAGCTACATGTATAGCAGACAGACCTTTTTCTTGCAACCTAATTTTGTAAAGAAACCGGCCATACAAATGTTCACACATTAAAATACAGAATGACACTGCCAAATAATTCAAGCCTTTTAAGCGTACAGAAAGATTCAGAACACTTGCTTTAATTGAAAGAAAGCTATAGCCTTCGAATCATTTTTTTTTACAAATATATAAGTGTAAAAATGCAGCTTTTTTACAAAATATATAATTGTAAGAAAACCGCTTTTTTACAATGCCGTTTTTTTACGCCACATATATATATATATATATATATATATATATATATATATATATATATATATATATATATATATTTTAACAGGGTGACCTGACCCCTTCAGTCGCAGGACTGGTATCAACGGGGGCCCTGTGAGAATAAAACAAATTTAAAGTAAAAGAGAGTATGTATAAAATATCTATCTATCTATAAAATCTACTTTAAAAAGATACCGCTAAAATGCTAAAAAAAGTTAAAAAGTTTAAAAGAAGTACTAGTGTTCTCATAAAAATAAGTAAATTTCGAATTAAAAATGTTCTAAAAATAACCTAAGAATAAAAAGCAGAGATAGCTTGAAAACGTTCCTTTGGCTGCATAGTCTTAATAATCGTTGGAAGACAATTAAAAATGAATGCACCATGATAATAAAAAGACTTTTTAGCGACATCTAAATGAATGTTTGGAAGTATAATGTCAGTAAAAGACGATCTATAGTGCATCTCTGATTAAAAACATGTTGCTTGTCGCCCTGGCTACGTAACAGGAAATAGTCTTTAAAATATGAGGGAACGTCTCCGACCAAGCACTCGTTAACTAACAGTGCACAGTGCTTTTCCATAGTTTTTGTAAGAGGCGGCCAACGTAGGTTCTCGAGTACATGTTCGAGTATTGTTTCCGTGGCTATGTCAGGTTTAAAACCGTATACTATTTTCGCAGCTCGTCGTTGTAGGCGTTCAAGAGACTTTTTGTTAGTGCTGCCCAAAGGGCAAAAGCACGTATCACAATAGCTTATTATCGGTAATACTGTGGACAAATAGATCTTATTAGAGCAGGAGTTTCCTCAGCAGGAGCTGTCACTGATGGGCTCCTGGTCACGCATGGTATATTGATTTACGAAATTACCTCAGAATAAAAGTTAACTAAGTTTACTTAGTGTAATAAGTAGTAATAATAAGCCAAAAAGAACAAGGATTGTTAAGATTCGAGAAGTTTGAACGGGATTGCAGATTTCAAATGTTAAAAATAAAGGTTATTTAAGATTTTCAAGAATCGCCCTCCGTGGGAAAGCTCCTTAAAAACTGTTCTCTTTAAGGTCGCGCGGGACCCTTGCTCATTAAAAAATTCATTAGCCAAATTTCTTGACGGAGTGCTATCTTGTAAAGCTTTAATTCGCTACATTTTGAACATCGATTCCTCTAAAATTTAACAAGGATATTCGGGGATGATGGAATTACACCATGATTCTCCTTTTACTGAGGGATGACCGTTGACTGTGATGTTACAAGCCCTTAATAATGCGATTTTGTATCCAAGTTTTCGGGTAGGACAGCGCACCAAATTAAATGATTATATAGCCTAGTGATAAATCTTAACCTCTTTTGTGCTATGGCTAGAACGAAATTTTCAATTTCAAAAACTGCTACAAGTTAATGGCTTCTAAGAGAGCAAAAATGTGAAATCTTAACTTTGAAACGTGCTATCTTCATTTTGAAAAGGAAATTTAAAAATTCGCTCTAGTCATAGCACAATAGAATACACCAAGTTTATGTTCCTCGCGAATCAACTCTTGAAATTCTATATCGGCGGAGAAAACTTGGACACAAAATTGCAGGTTTTGGGGCTTCCAAAGACCTTCCGAGTCACTGTTTACAACAACGGGTGATATATTCAAAGCTGTGAATCTAATTATGATAATTCCCTATGTTCCAACGCACGTGGCACAAAGCTGAGAACAATTACTAGAAATTACTTGTACAAAAGAGTTTAAAAACAAATATTCTCATGAATATTTCGTTTGTTGTCGGCTTCAGTCGTCCGGCAGTTCGTGCATACTCTTTAAATAAATACATACTAATGATTGCAAGGGTCCTGCGCGACCTTAATGTCAGATCTCGACTGGTGAAAATTTCTCGACTGACCGTGTTTTTAACTAATAAAAAAAATTTCCACCAACTTAAAAAAATCTCCACTCGTTCAAATTTCTAACCTCTATGCGGCTGTTCATTGTGCTCGTCACGCAATCACCTCTACTAACTGTGATTCAAGGGGCACTAATGCATGTTCTCGACAGACCATAACTTTTTTGACTTCTAACCCGCTGGCTCAAGTACCCATCCTCAATTCTAGAAAGCTGGATTTGCATCTCGCTGGCGACAGCTGGTATGATACACAGAAGCCACATTGTAGTACCTGATTACAGTTTTATTAAAAGATTATATAAATAGGTCACATTTGACAACTCCAGTTAAAAAACACAGATTCCCATTCCCATGTACAATGCAGTTCACATCTTCCCTTTAATATGCAAGTTTTTTAAATTGGCACAGTTCTCTATAATAAAATTGATTACATCTTTCCCTCTAGATAGGCTGTCATATTCCAATTTACACCAATGAGTTTCACAGCAATCATGCCATGGCCATTTCATGCTGTGCAGCATATCTAGACAAGAAAAAAAAATAGTTTTGTTCAATATTTATATGTGTATGGTGAAAACGTTTAAGCCTCATCACCACAATACAAAGGCTTTCATTCTTAATGGAAACTGCTCAACTCAATTTTTATGTACCAATTCAGTTGTTTACTACAGTGTAAATATTTAACAATCATCCTACAAAATTGTGCGGAATATCACCTGATACTACAGCTGAGTTGGCTAAAATCAGATGAAATTCCGCAAGATTGAGCAGGATAATTGTTTTGTTATTCAACAAAGTACATGTATCAACAAAATATATTTTGCAACTAGAAAAAACTGGGGTTGTGCAGCATTTCCAAGATTTCAAACGAATCTTGACAAGCTATGTATGTCGCAGGATATCTGTCATGACGGATGACAGATAACAATCCCATTTTGACCATATTTGGACAGCGTGTGCATTTGTTGAATAATAACGGTACATACATGTATCCTGTCATACTTTATACCAAGTTATTTTTACTAGTCAGGTAATATTTGAATAACATTAAATAACAGTGACAAAAAAGGTGGGTATGTAGGTTTTTACTGAGTCAATCCTCAAACCCAACTTTAAGGAATTACGTTATCATTCTGTACATTCTTGACTTGACTTAGCCTCTTCCTCTCCTTGTACTTCTAATATTTCATGTAAACACTTGTAAAATTACCGCAAGTAAAGATTTCACTCACCTCCCCGTTACATAGTGGAATAGTTGCCTCTCTATGTCTCCAAGCAGAGAACTGGCACCAATTCTAAACAAGTTAGGATGTGTCCAATCATCTCCAAGTTCTTCCTTCATCATGGAGAGCCATGTTAAAGAATCTTTGGCACTACGGATCCCACCTGCTGGCTTAAAGCCTACTTTGTGACCAGTTTGCTGAAACAGGAAGCAAATAAGGTTTCTTAACTTTTTTTATGAAAAGCATTAAACATGTAAATTAGAAAAACAGAGAGATAAATAAATTTGTTTGGGGGGAGCTGGGATCACAAAGTGGTGAGAGAGCTCAGGTTCAAAACCTGGGTTGAGTTTGTTGTTGATCTCAACCTTGCTCTGAGGGTTTTTGTTTGGGTTCTCCAGTTTTCCTCCCTCCACAAAAACCAGCACTTTTAAATTCCAATTCGATCTGGAAGTAGGGGATAAAGAGCCACTCTTTGGATATGACACTCTTTAAGTTATTCTTACTGTATTTTATTTATACATGTATTTGACTCAATTTTTTCTGAGAAAAATCTTAACAAAAGAAACAAAAAGAATCAAAAATGAATAGATCAGTTTACAAAATCCAGAAAAGTTATGGGTTCATAATTTACAAAATGGCAACATAACTCTGCATACAAATACCTTATTGCATCATCATCATCATAGCTTTACCAAATAATTTGTTTCTCTTAGGAATTCTTTTTACCGTACATTTGTATTTGTGCCCAATTATATTCATCTTTGACCTGATGATGATGTCAAGCTAACATTGAAAAGTCATCCCATTTAAAACTTTTGGACCAAGTTGGTTTTAACCTTTTAAGTTTTAGCCCAATGTTTAGCAAATCTCTTCTTCTAGGCAGCATAACGACGCAGATAAAACTGAATAATAAGAGTGCCCAACATGGATTTAACAGTTGCAGCTAGAAAGATATTAGGTTCTTTATTGGATGGTCAACACTTGTATAATTTCTCTCATGGCAAAATGCCCATACACTACAGGTACATGTAATACCTGATAGTAATCCCTGACTGCCCGCACCATAACCAATGCAACTGGGAATGTTGCATTTACCGACTCTTTACCAGTTGACGTTTTAATGAAATCTGAGCCAGCCATCATCGAAACCAAACTAGCTTTGTATACATTGGTTAAAGAGCCAAGTTCACCTGTATGACAAAATAAAATGCATGTGAACCCAATGTGAAACAACCCAGTGGCTGACAATTGGCAACTTGCAATATGAATGGTTAGCTAATCAGGTGTTTTCTATTGATCAACAGAAGGCCAACTGGTTATACCAGTACTTGTAAATGGCTTTTCATACACCACTGCCAAAAGGTAACTAAAACTCTTGCTCACCGTCCACTAATGACATTGTATTAATGTCGTCAGTCGAAAAGTATTTACAAAGGGGTAAGGTAAAGTGATTTAGTTATAGTGTACATGTATGTGACATCTTGCAGGGCACTGTAACCTGTAACACCTGTTACAGCTGAGTTCACTTGATGTTACAGGTGAAGATGTCAACTGAAGTTACACTTGCAAACAGAGCAAAATGATATGGGTTATAACTTCAACTTAAATGACAACCCTGTTCTGGGCACAAGAATCTAAAATTAAAAAAGGGACAAGTTTGGCATACTGGTACAATGACTGCAATACCCCTTTTTCAGTCTATCTGTTTCATTTGTAGACTGATGACCTCAGACAACATCAACCCTCCAAAATTATTTTTTTCCTTAGTGGCCATTTGGCCACCTTCTGTTCAAGTTTGGTCGCAAGTGAAAAATTTTAGGCGCTAAATTAAGCTCACACTTTCAATCCTTCTTCTCAATTATTAGTCGCCAGGCTGGCGACTTCAGTTCTAATTTAAATGCCTGCTCCAAAATTTTAGTTGCCATGGCGACTTAAATGGTCTTAACTTGGAAGGTTGAACATACAAGTAAAAAATAATAGTACCTGTGGCAATAATTGTCTTAAGATGAGCTTCTCCACAAGCTTTGCGCATTGCCTGCACTTCATTATAAAGTGCTTCCCAGTTTCCCTCCAGTACATATGCTCTGCTGATTACAATGTCGATTTCTGTGGCACCTGAAGCCACGGCAGTCTCTATTTCCTCCAGTCTTTGCTTGAGAGGAGTCTGACCTGTAATAAAACCCCACATTATATTTCTTGTGACTACTAATCCTGAAAATTATTCTGTACTTATTGAATTCCTGTAAATTATACTGTACTTATTGAATTCCTCCAAGAACAAAATAATAAATTTTGTTCAAGTGCAATATTCCTAGTTACTTTGATACAGAAACTAGCATTAAGCACTGGCCTGGAGAGACACTCTGCTCACAAACACACTTAATACAACCAGGAGGACAGGGGGTGTGAGGGAGGTTACAACCAGGATGCAAAACTTTCTTAAAAGCACTAACAATCACTACTGCTCTAAAACTTGCTTGAAATGCAATACAAGAGCTTTCCACGTATTAGGTGCCATGGGCCCCACAAAGGCTCCACCTCTAAATACAGCCCCAACATGTAAATTTTTTACACCCCTGACATGACGGCCTCTACAAGTACTAAAACATATCGATGAGGAGGGGTTTGGAGTTGAAGGGGGCGGGGTAGTGGCAACAAAATAAAATCATCGATCAGAGTTAGGTTCGTTTTATACCTGCTGGGAATCCTGCAGCCACTGAAGCAACTGGAACATTGGACTCAATATTCTTGAGAGTCTTGACAGCGTCCGGAACGCGCGATGAGTAAACACAAACGGCACCTGTGGTTATACCCTTGTCGGCCATACCCATGCTTTCCAGCAAGTCTTGTCTCACGGGGTTTTGTGCCTTGAAGCACAGCCGAGCAACATTGGTCGCAGTGTCATCCCCTGAGAGGGTGGTTAGATCTATGCAAGTCACCGCTCGGAGAAGCCAAGCCGCTTGCCATTGCTTCTTTATCGATCGGCGGGTTTTTAGCGTGTCTGCACGTCGTTTAACTGCAGGAAGGTTAACTCGTGACCTGCCTACCCACTCTAAATCGAGCGGAACTCCAGGATTACGAACTAAATGGGAAGACATCTTGGACAACGTGTGAGGAGAGAGAGCGAGGAGACTGGCGCCCACTTTGTTCTTCTTCTTGAGCCCGCGTGTTACAGAAAAATGCCAGCGGTTGCCACCCATCGCGATACGAAAATATGGCGGTTTTTGCAGTGGTAAGTAGTTTACAAAATCATTGCCTGAGAGCAGTGGCTTGTCAGTTGCCAGACCACGAAACTTCGTTAGGTCTGCTTCCATTAGAGATAAAGACAAAGCTGGTTAATTTGCTCTCCAAGCGAGGTCTTCTGACGGACTCCAATCTTGCAAATGTGAGTAGCTAGGATGTTTGTTTATTCATTGTGTCTAGATACCCGGCAGCCGGGAAGTGTTTTCAAAATACTACATACCCGGCAGTCTGAAATTATTCTAGAATTTCCACGGAAAAACCAATCCAATCCTCCTCAAAACTATAGATCTTTGCTTAGAAATGCCAAGCGATTTCAATTATAGTTTTGGCTTTGTGTTTGAGGAAATTTTCGAGCTTGGGCATACTACAAAATCTTGATTCTTCGACACTTAGAAAAAATTCGTACTCTGACTCCGGTGTCAACTCTTATAGAATAATTTCTACAAAAACTGAAGTTGAAACCTTGCGAGAGTATTCGATATTTGCTGAGAAATGCGAAGCGATTCTAAATAATGTTTTGCTTTTGTTGTGGACGAATTCTCTTGGCTTCGGCGTACTATAAAATCCTCGACTCACGGGCACGGTTGTTCAAAAGACTAGATACCCGGCAGTCAAAAATTCATGAATAATCAATACATTCAATATCCACAAAAATGATCATTGAAACCTAGCTCCCGAGAGTATTTCAGTATTTCAATTTTCGGTCGGAAATACCAAGCGAGTTTTTACAATGTCAGTTTGGTTTTGCACAAATTGTACGAACTTTATGTGACTCACGGGCACGATTTTTCAAAGACTACATACCCGGCAGTCAAAAAAGCTTCCCGTTTTTCCATCAAAATTTCCATTTGAACCTGCTGAGATGTCGGTGTAGAAATACCAAGCGATTTTCCAACTTAAGGCCTCAACAATTGCCTCGGCAAAGTAGTACAAAATAGCTACAAAACGCTTGAGCGTTCGGTGACGAAAGTCCGCCACCGATGTAACTTCCGGTGTGACACTTTAGTGGCGTGACAAAGGTGGCACGTGGTGTTGCTTTTCGCGCCAAAACGAACTCAGCGTTGGAAGCGACGAAGTTCTTCTGTGGGCTAAACGGCTTAGCGTTGGAAGCGACGAAGCTCTCGGTTAAATAGAAATACAAAGCGTTCCTCTATATATAGTCACTCAAGTAGATTTTTTCAAATTCAGGGGATTTGTCCCCTCAGTGAGGAGACCACTCTCAGATCAGTTCGCAACGTGTGCCTAATAGCGTTGAGGTTCTGTTGATCTGATTTTTGACTGCCGGGTATGTAGTCTTTGAAAAATCGTGCCCGTGAGTCACATAAAATTCGTACAATTTGTGCAAAACCAAACTGACATTGTAAAAACTCGCTTGGTATTTCCGACCGAAAATTGAAATACTGAAATACTCTCGGGAGCTAGGTTTCAATGATCATTTTTGTGGATATTGAATGTATTGATTATTCATGAAATTTTGACTGCCGGGTATCTAGTCTTTTGAACAACCGTGCCCGTGAGTCGAGGATTTTATAGTACGCCGAAGCCAAGAGAATTCGTCCACAACAAAAGCAAAACATTATTTAGAATCGCTTCACATTTCTCAGCAAATATCGAATACTCTCGCAGGGTTTCAACTTCAGTTTTTGTAGAAATTATTCTATAAGAGTTGACACCGGAGTCAGAGTACGAATTTTTTCTAAGTGTCGAAGAATCAAGATTTTGTAGTATGCCCAAGCTCGAAAATTTCCTCAAACACAAAGCCAAAACTATAATTGAAATCGCTTGGCATTTCTAAGCAAAGATCTATAGTTTTGAGGAGGATTGGATTGGTTTTTCCGTGGAAATTCTAGAATAATTTCAGACTGCCGGGTATGTAGTATTTTGAAAACACTTCCCGGCTGCCGGGTATCTAGACACAATGTTGTTTATTTACTGACTTTATACTTGTCAGATCTGAAATTCTGCTGATCCTGCAGTGTATAGGTCTGTTACAGCTGCATTAATGTCCATTTTAGGCGTTGCAAGAAGAAGAAGTCACCCAAATTCCCTGTTAAATGTTACGATAGGTTCTTTCAGTCTTGAAAGATGAAAATACTAATTAATCGGGCGTGGCCGATTTATAGTTTACCCTTTGGTCGTCCTAGAGCATAGTCTCCTGTCGGCCAAAAAGACGGGGATAGCTTGGGGTTGCTACAAAACCGCTACGGGTGACGCATACCGCAATGGTTTTCATTTTAGTTTTGACAGGAAATCGTTGCAGGCACACTTGGTCGACTTTTGGGTTAATGTGTAATCAGGTTGTGTTTTTTTGCTTCGGCGGAAGGACAGAGAAAAAAGCTTACGGGGCAAAGTACAGTATGGGGCCCAGTTCTCGGCCACTTTTGACGTAAACTTGTATTTCTTACCTCAGAAGAACCGCAGGAACTTGAAATTTCTCCCAGAGCTAGGTACATTATTCAGCTTTTTGGTGTAAAGCTATCGACCGGTCAAAAATTAATTTTCCCGAGCAATAATAAAAATAAAAGCTCCATTTGTGGGCCCAGTTCTCGGCCACCTTGGCCCAGTTCTCGGCCACTAAAAAGCTTGTGCGTAATTATCTGTAAAAAAAATGCTCAATTAATTTTCACAGTCATAAAATCACTCTGTAAACCTATTTATGTTATATCGATCCCAAATTATTTTTATGAGGCTTTGTTTTACTTTAGAAAAGAAGGATTTTAACGCGCCTAGTTGCCTATGTGCAGGTTCTGGCAAAACCGCATTGTGTGACCAATGCATTTAGATGGTTTATTTTGCAGTGAAAAGGTCTTGAAAGAGTTAGGTGTTGTAGAAATAATAGACAAGACAAGAGTCAGCTCAAAACTTAGAGATAAGATTGAACTTTATTTTTAAAACATTTATTTCTTTCATTCTGGCAGCAGCAGATGAAATTATATTAAAAACCAAGCGCTAAGCTGTGATAGCGAGCAGGGTGGCCGAGAACTGGCAAATACGCAAACGTCGCAAGAAAAAATTTCGAAGTAAATTAAGACCAAAAAATACAACGGTTCAACGAAAAGTTAACTAAAGCAGAAAGCTGAATTATTCTACGTTTCACATGCCAAAAATTAGCTCGTATGGTGGGGGCTTTTGGATAAAATACGAATTTAACTACATCCATGAATTTTAAGGAGCCGTAAACAAACAAATTTTTCGGGAATGCAAATTCACCTACCTCCGCGTAAATTCGACTTGTGAGCTTTCTATATCGAATTGAACGATCAAACTCAAGATACTTAAAGCACATGAATCAGTCTATCGTTTGAAGGAAATACCTTTTTCTTTTAATTCAACTGGAGTGTGAAAAAACGCGTTAAACACAAAGTGGCCGAGAACTGGACCCGGCCGAGAACTGGGCCCCATACTGTACTGATATTCACCATTGTGAAATTGCACTTACCGTAAACACCCGCGGATAAGCCGCACCCGCAGATAAGCCGCACCCTGAGTTTAACAACTCAAATGTTGGAAAAAAGTTTTTTGAAAGTGAATCAAAGAAAATCCAAAGTCGAGTCAAAAATCCAAAGTTGAGTCTTTAGGAAGTCTTCTTCATCGAACGTAAACTCAATGAACATTGAAACAGAGAATACTTCAGTCTTACCCACAATTTGAGCTCTTTAATATAATGAAAACCAACTTTGACATATTATGGGTGATCTTTTTCTGGCATTTGTTGACAGGTATTTCTTCATTCAACGCAGTTTTTCCATAGATTTTTGTGTCACAACATTGAACAACTTGCGTTTGCAAAACGTTCGTAGCTTAGTAACCAGGCATTTGATCGGATGCGAAATATGGGACTAGGGCGAGAACGTAAAGCAAAACAAGATGGCGATGGAGGCGTTCGGGTTTCGTGGCTATCATATCGACAAATTAAGGAGATTTGGGAGCCATCTATTGGAGATAAACTCGTTGCATGAAGAGAATTTCATAATCAGTTCGACAAATTTTCCATCGAAGTGCAAAATGAGAAAGAAACAATTGGCCATCTTACTCGTGAATACTCGTGGTATTTTCTCGCTCGTAAAGTATCAATATTTATACTATTAAAGTTATAGGCCATTGTCGACACTGCAAACAGTATAGGAGCTGTCAAACTTGCAAAAGCAATGACCGGTACTCTCTTGTAGTTTTGTGTAATATTAATTTACATACTTTTCCATAAATTAGCATCAGTCCACGAAAATTTACGGCACCTTTTCCGAATGTTCCCGCAGATAAGCCGCACCCCCGCTTTCGAGCGAAAATTTTTGGAAAAAAGGTGCGGCTTATCTGCGGGTTTTTACGGTACTTTGACAAGTTAAAGTTATTTTTGTAAATGAAAAAGGTAACGTCATTGATGTCACGCAGTGTTTTTTTTAGCAAACTAGATGGTTTGCTGGTTTCTGACTATGAATGGGGGTGTGATCTTGCGGTATATTTTTTGAGCCTGACTCCGCCGTAAAACTTTTTTTTTATTTAGCAAGAACTGTGTCGATTTTCATTTCTGAACAATTGGTCGTCAAGTCGTTTGTCACAAAGAGTAGAATGTTTGTACAGCATGTTTTGGAATTATTTTAGATTTGGTTAGTAAGACGCTTCTGAAGACCTGAGCAAAACATTGGGAATGTACAGTATTAATAGGAACTTGAATGGAATTTTTCACAAGTTGGATAAAGGTATCAACTGAAAAAAATGGACTTCAAAATGAGAACTTGGATTTTGTTGTAATTAAATTTTATCGCGGATTGGATGCATAATATCACGGCTTTGAAAGTCTTCAAATAATTAGAAAGGTTCCTTTCTTCCTTTTGATCTTATTGTTATTTTCATGTATTGATTATTCGAAAGTGGTTTTCGTTGATACGAAAAAAAAAACGGGTTTTCACTGAATTGCTTGAAGTATTTTTAGACGTGATAATATTGGCTTAATCAAATTACATTGTGCACGAAATATTTGTTATTCTTTTGTCTTGAAACTTTGAGGAAATTGAAATTTTTGTTTGACAGTAGTGTATGAAAGGCATTTTATAGAACTGAATAAAAAATAAGAAACATTGATAAAGGTTATTTCAAAGATTTATTTTGCCTGATTTTGAAGGGTTTCAGGAGTTTTAAAGAGTGCTGGTAAACGGCTGTATGTTGTTTGTGATTACGGATCTTATTTAGTTTCGAACGCTCTAATTTTTGAAAGGTTAAAACAGGTTAAAACCGGGCGGTTTCATGAGTTTTTTGGGTAGAAAGGTACGGTGGTGGTCAAAAAAAAATGTTTAGAAAGGAATGACTGTAGTAGCACGTAAGTCGGAGGTTTGCGTGAGTCACGGGGTATAGTATGCGTGAGCTGGATTTCCGGCGTCATAACGGCATGTTTTGTTTACTGAAAGATACACTCGACGTTTAGTTAGCTTAGTCGGCTTGGGAAACTATTTTAAAAATGAATGTTGTAATAGTTAATTAATAGTAATCTAGAATTAACCCACTCTCTCGATTGGAGTCTGTTCTGGATTCGCGCTACCTTTTCGCCGCGAAGGAATTTTGTAAAATTTCGCTAGTGGAAAGAGGTACTGTAAGAACAGTATCAATAACTCAAAAGGAGGAACTTCTTTGTAGCTCTGAATTAAGACGTATGATAAAATTTTAGAATAAGAAACTTTCGATATATGGTTTTCATATTGTTTTTGTCAATTTCCTTTGTGGCAGATTTTTTGAGAATCAGCTTTTCTTTCGTGTGATGACAGACACAGGACAGAACGAGAGGTGGATGAGAAAGATGCCGAAGATGAATAGGCACCGAAAAACGACAAGAACCGTCAAGGACTTATTAATCGGGCGTGGCCGATTTATAGTTTACCCTTTGGTCGTCCTAGACGATAGTCTTCTGTCGGCTAAAAATGACGGGGATAGCCTGGGCCAATCGGTTTCATTTCAGTTTTGACAGTAAATCGTTGTAGGAACACTGGGTCGACTTTTGGGCTAATCTGCAATCTGGTTCTCTTCTTTGCTTCGGCGGGAGGACAGAGAAAAAAGCTTAACGGGTAAAGTACTAATAATCACCATTGTGAAACTATAGTTGCTTTGACAAGTTGAAGCTATTTTTGTAAATAAAAGGGGTAACGTCATTCATGTCACGCAATGTTTTTGTGGGAAACTTTGAAACTAGACGCTTTGCTGGTTTCTACAAATAGCAGTGTGATCTGGCGGTACATTTTTTTGAGGCGGACTCCACTTTAAAACTATTTTTTATATATTTAGCAAGAAGTATGTCGATTTTCATTTCCGCACAGTTGGGCGTCAAAGTCGCCTGTCACAAAGAGTAGAATGTTTGCACAACTTGGTTTGGATATATTTTAGATTTGACTAGTGACGTTAGTATGACACTTCTCAAGACGTCAGCAAAACATTGGCAATGTACAGTATTGGTGTGAACTTGAATGGAATTTTTTACGAGATCAGTAATGCTATCAAATGAAAAGATGACTCGAAAATGAAAACTTCGAATAATTATAATTAAATACCAATTGAATTTTAGATGAGAAATTCCGGAAGTGACATCTGTGTTCAAAAGAGGAATTTTTGTACAACTTAAAGTTCCGAAAAAAAAGACCACATGTTTTGTAAAAATCACAGACAAACATGATCAGGAAAACAAAACAGGCCAATGGGTTTTATTCACGAAAATACAACTTTCTTAAGAAAGACTTTGTAAACAAGACAATGGAATCGAATTACATTTCACACGAAATTTGCATACATTTGAACTTGCAAAAAGAAGTATCTCTGCCGAGACATAATAGCGAGACCTTACATTAATAATTATTGTATTCTGATCTGATTGTTATTTTTTATGGATTATAACTATTTGAAAGTGGTACTCATCGATTAAAACAAAACGGTTTTCCATTCACTGCTTGGAGTATTTATAGACGCGAAAACATTCGCTTACTCAAATTACATTCTGCACGAAATATTTTGTATCCATTTGTCCCGAAACTTTGAGGAAATTGAAATCTTTGTGGACAGTACTGCATAAAAGCAGTTCATAGAATTGAATAAAAAGATAAGAACCATATTGATAAAGGAAATTTTAAAACTTTATTTTGGCTCATTTTGACGAAATTCAGGATTTTCAAAGACTGCCAGTAAACGGCTGTATCTTGTCTGTCTCTAACGATTTTACTACGGTTTCGAACGAGCTAATTTTTCAACATGATATCATGGTAGCGGGCAGAAGTCGGTTCGTTCTTAATTTTTCAATACGGTATACAAGTTACAGGTCAATATACAGACCCTCTGTACAGTAAAAAACGTTTTGGGAACAAACCCTTGTGAACTTATTTTCTATGTTGATCAGTAAAAATCCTTAGTACGACATGGGGTTTGTTATCAAGTTCGTTAGTACGTTAATACTGCAAGGTGTATAACCTCAGAAAATTATTATCAAGTGTGTTTTGTTTTATTAGCGGTTTATACTCTAAGGTCTTGGTATGGGAGATCAAAATTAAGGCAAATTTCTGTTATTATCTGGTTGCTTGGCACAGATTAGTACGATACTGAATTGGTTAGGAAATGTAAACAAACATTAAATTGAATGAGAGTAGAAAGGGAGGGACAGGTGGGGGTGAAAGGCTAAGGAGATGGAAAGGGAGGGAGAATTAAAATCCATGGTTGGTTATATCACGCAACCTTTGACTTCTGTTGTTTTCTCACAAGAACAAAACTTAAGGTGGGGTTCTACCTGAATTTGAATGGAACTTTAAGAGATTTAAAGAAGGGATTGAAGAAAAGAATGGAAACACCTCCAAACAGTTGACCCCCTCGCAAGAGCACTCCGGGTTGTCAGGAGACTGTTTGGTGTCCGTCCACCAATTTTTAACTTCAAATTCAAATTTTAAAATCACATTAAATCTCCAATATTTCTTATTTGTCTAAATTTTACTAATCCTTTGAGAAAAACTATCGCCTCCCAGACATCCCCCAAAATTGTCCAAAAATTAACAAAATACTGCAAAACAAATATATATGGGATAAGTAAAGCTTTTTTGGAATCCTTGAAACGCGGCTGAAATGGTTTTCAGTGTTTTCCAGCCCTTATACTTTGGATCAGTACTACTATTCTTCACCAGTTGCTATTACAGTAATGGTATGAAACAAATACCTAATCATTGGTCAAAAAGTTGTGATCATTTTCTTGACAATAGTAGTTACCTGATTAGGAGAAATGCGTCAGCCACCTAAAGCGTTGGAAAAATTGGTCTTCAGGTAAAACCCCGCCTTTATTAAGTATTGCGAAAAGGCTGCACTTTGCTAAGTGTTACAAATTTATATCTTCTAGACGTCTAGTTCAATCGTTTATTTGTATTGTGCGAAATATATTTTTATAATTTGAGACCATTATGTCATTAATAACCTAGGTGCTAGGGTTACCCTAGCAGGAGGGTTACCCTAGCGCTCCCACATTTCTTCTTATTTTCATCGACGTGTTTACAAGGCGCTAGGGTTACCCTAGCACCTAGGGTAACCCTAGCTGAGTGCTAGGGTTACCCTAGGTGCTAGGGTAACCCTAGCGCCTTGTAAACGCTCTGCTAGGGATAACTCGCCTACCCGAGACAACTTTATTTTGGCTCCAAGAAGCTAAATATGTTTAAAAATACCGACAAAAACAGCGAATTGTGACCAAGAAACATCGTGTTCATTCACAATTTGTCGTATTTTTGCACTGGAACGGAATTATTTTCGAATAACAGCTTCTAACGACAAAATTTTACAAGGTTAACTGAAGCGTAACCGGTGTAAGTTGACCCGGGTAAGTAGGGTTACCCTACCTGCGAATTTTGCTTGTAAACCCGGGCTATCTTCTAACCCTCTTGCTAGGGTAACCCTAGCACCTAGGGTTACCCTACCTGCTTGTAAACAGGCCCTAAGTAATAATGCAATCTTGAAAACATTCCAGATTTTCATTATTAAATAGAAACACGAAAAATTCAAATTTGGGAAAACAAGCCTGTCAAAATGACGTTGCCATGATGATTTCAAGTTACTGGCACAATAACTAATCCTACCAGATTATTGCGAGATAAATTTTAGATAAACGCGCAAAGTTTGGCAGCGTTTGGTTGAATCTTGAAAAAGTTATAAGCGTCCAAAGTCAGCGCGGGCCTCAAAAGCTCCCCCCCCCCCCCCCCCTCCCGGCCTGAATAGGTTTAAGTGACTGTTTTTCCAGTGATTTTTACTGTACTGTACCCTGCTTTTCAAGTCAAAACAGATAGCTAATTATTAAGCGCCCGATTTTAAGCTTCTCAAGCTTCTCAAGCTTCTTGTTCTCCTATAAACTATAGCTAGCTATCTTATGGCATGTACAGTAACACAGATGTTGTTTTTGAGAATTTGGTGTTTTTCCCTTGTTGAGAGGAAATTAACGCTCCATGAAATTAACACGAATTTTAAAAATTCACATTAATTTTTGTCTGCGTTAATTTCCATAACATTGATTAAGTGAAGCGTTAATTTCTGCAACGTTATATTTCCCCAAATTTTGGATCCAGTCCAGACATAGTTGACTTTCTTTTCTACAAACTGTTTTCTTTTGCAATGTAAAATCCTACATGTATAATGTTGTGAAATTATCAGAGCAGTTCGAAATCTGACACATAAACATCTTATGACTTTGGCCAAAACAATTTCAATGTTCAGTTGAAACAAAATTTGTTCTTGCTGTCACCAAAAACTGCACTTCCTTATGTTAATCATGTTACCGGTAATTTCCTTCATTTTAAAAATCTACCTCCTCTTTCATATTTATTTCCTTTATTCAGGAGTAAGTTTTCCTCAAAATATTATTCACCTTAATTTAATATGCTTTAATTTCAAATACCTTAATTAACATGAGCTTTAATTTTCTGTAATAAGATACTCCTAGTTCACATACTATAGCTCTTTTAAGCTTCTAGGGGACTTATTTCTTTTTAGGACCTTTTGAAAGGGGAGAGGGCTTATTAGAGACCTGGTGCTTATTTCAAATCATGTATTATGTTAAATACATATAAGAGAACCAAAGCGAACTTTTAATGTTTGATGAACACATTTGAACATGTACAGTTGTTTGCTTGTTCATACATTGTCATGATTTGTAGGGGTATCAAATGGTCTTTGCGAGCATGCGAGCACAGCGTTTTTCTTTGCGAGCACGAGCATTGACAAAAATTAGCCTTGCGAGCAACGAGCACTTTTCAAAAACCTACCTCCACTAAAAATCGAGCATGCGAGCACTTGTAAAAATGTGCGAGCACGAGCAAAGGAGCACCCACTAAGATTTTGCGAGCACTGCAAGCACTGCGACATTTTGAGGGACCATTCATGACTCCTATTTGTCATTTTTGAAAGGTTTATGTAAAAAGTCATCAAACCTGTTGTTACATGTAAATTCATGCACTTTGTTACAAACAATGTTGTTATTAATATTTAACAACTATTCACCGAAGTCAATGTGCCTAGTGGTGGATACTTACCTTGCTGTGAATCAGCGAGTTTAATATTCACCACTAGCCACTGACACTGAAGTGAATAGCTGTTTTTTTATACTAAAACAGTGAGATAATATAGCCCAAAAGGATGATTTTTGACTAATTTATTCCTGTCAAAGATTACAATATTTTCAAATATTTTCTCGTTTTCCTTGCTCTGAGGTGAATAGCAAAAGATTTTCAGAGTTTGAGTAGCCAATCAGCATGTGCAAAAAACGCTGTCCACTGTTATAGTAGTATATACTAATTACATAATTATAAATGAAGGAATTGCAAACCATAAGAAGTCATGTTCGTTTGTCCTTTTATAGACTGGGCATTTTTTTATGTTTTTTAAGGTATTACACCCTGCCTTAAGAGAGCTGGAGCTGTGTGAGTGCACAATAACAGATGATGGACTTGCTTGTCTCTGCATTTGTAAAAATTTGCGAAAATTGGACTTAAATGCTACCAAGCATTCAAGAGAGAGTATCACTTCTAAAGGTATGTGATGATTCTGGCTCAAGCCCTTAATTTCCCTACCATCTTGAAAGGGCACATTTTTGACAAAAAAACATAATGTACAATGTACATGTAGCCAGTGAGCAGTCTTTTGTACAAGTGGCAAAGCTGCATGAAAGAGACTGCTTTGTGGTCCAAAGGTGAGCCTGTGAGCAGGCTTAACATAGTAGTGGGACTAGCTAGTAGCTACATGCAACTTTCCTTGGTTGCAAATTTGCAAAACGTGATAGAAATGTCTGGTCATAGGGCAGTTTCGTGTAAGTAATACTCAATTTAAGTACTCATTACCCAGGGCTTGAGACTTACAGAAGCCAACTAGCCAAAGGCTAGTAGAAATGCAGTTTTGCCTAGTAGATTTTGGGTTTTCACTAGCCAAAATGTCTAGTGGAAATTTAAGGCAGTTTTGTGAAAAGAAACCCCAAATTGAAATTGACTCTGAGAGAACAGATCTAACAAGTTCACTGTTGACATATATCAAAGAATACGGACAAGCCTATTAAGTAAGTTACCGAAAAGCACCAAACGATAACTTTGTTTAGGACTTTCCAGTGACAAAAGCGACAAGTGAAAGAAAACTGTTTCTGCTAATTATCAGCCTGTCTGGGAAATTTAGACTGTACCGGGGTTTAGTTGGTCTGCAACGCAGGCTGGGGAAATCAAGCATTATTTAGGTTGTAACATTAATCAGTGACTGGGTAAGGCTGAAAGGTTGTAGTTAGCAAAAATGTTAGTCTCAAACCCTGACTACTATACATTTCTGTTAATATTGCACTGTACATGAACAGTCAAGCTCTTGTAAGTGACCACATCAGGAATTTGACTAGAGCTCAGGTTGTTTATGAGAATGAGCGCTTGTAAGCTAAGCAACCACACACTAAAACAATAGAGACTTGTCGCTTACCTAAGCCGCTTTTAGCATAAATCTTTTTCCAGCCTTAAATCATCTTATTGTTATACTACAATAAATGTAATCAAGTAGTGTGTTCTTTTATTGAAGTGCTTACTAATATGACCCAGAGTTGAATCAAAAATCTTTGAGTGGACGTTTACAAGAGATTTAAACCAAGGAAAAGACCAGGCAGTTGGTTCTTTCCAGAGATGGTCATGGTGGCTTGCAGGAGCAGTTGCTTATGAGAGCTTTGAGAAACAATAGCCCTTATGCATGTTTACGTCCGACTGACTAGTTTCGCCACCAAGCCTCGATTTCGAAGTACAAACTTGCAATTTTTATCATGAGCGAATTCCTAAAGCAGCAAAGATGAAAAGAATACCCACATGAAAACTGCATGAAGGTGACAGAGGGTGAAGATTAATTTGTTTTAACGAGGCTCAGTAATACAATGCATTTTCTTCGTTTTACAGGTATCAGCAAAGTGTTTTCCTCTTGTTGCCGCCTTCAAACAGTGTATCTCCGCCGATGTGTTTATGTTACAGATGATGGAGTTGCTTCTCTGACTCAACACTGCAGTCATTTGGAACATCTCAATTTATGTGGATGTGTCAACATTACAGATGCATCACTTCAGCTCATAGCACTCAACTGCAGATTTCTTCAAAGTCTCAACATCTCTAATACTAGGGTAATGGAAGCAAGTTATCCATAAAATACAAAATTATTGTTAATATATAAATATATATATAATTTGCCGGAACAAAATGTTATATTCAAATCCTGTTTAAATAAGTGGACTGAATAAAAATGTGGGCTTTTCTATTATATAACTGACTTTTTAAAATAATTTGCAGGTAACTGATGATGGTATAATGCACTTAACGAGTGGAATATGTCAACAATCTCTTAAAGTAAGTACAATGTTTAGCCTGTTCCAGACGTTCGCTTAGGGGAGGGGTGTGTCACCTTTTTTATTTCAATCGCCGTTCTTCTTTTGAGAAGTAACTAGTAATTTTGCAGTTCAAATAACACCTTGTTGTTGTTCTCCCTAATTCGTACTGACACATTGTCAGTCCTGAGTTTTGAAATCGACTGCCGAAAGAGAGATTTGCTTGCCTTCAAAACAGCACTAAAACATTAATAAATCCCCTTTATTAATACCTTTATTTCATATTTACATGAACTCCAACTGATATGCAGTTGAATCCCGATAACTCGAACCTTCAAGGAAAATAAACAAGGTTCGAGTTAGCGAGAGTAAAATTAGTAAGAAAATGACCTGGAAGGGAAGGGAAAATGTTCGATTCAGTGAGACATTTGAGTCATTGAGGGTTTGAGTTATCGGGATTAAACTGTATGATTTAAAATAAGCCTCCCGTCTCTAAAAGGCCCCTCTCTATTAAGCTGGGATTAAGCCCCCTTCGAAAGGTCTTCGAAGAGCTTTACTGTATTAAAAGATATGACTGTAAGCTCTTGATTTTTCTTTGACTTCTTTACTTTGCAGGAAGTTCAAGTGTCACACTGTGTTCACATAACAGATGTCAGCATTGAGGCACTGCTCGCTTGCTGTCCAAGAATAAACATTCTTATATTTGATGGCTGCCCTCGCGTTACGGACAGATCCCGTCAAGCTCTTGAAGAAGCCATGCTGCGTGGCGGGCGTATGAAACAGTTATCATGGACGGTGTATTAGCTGCTGCCAAGTTTGCAACCCTGACAATTATTTATTGATACATCTTGTTAGGATTAGCTTAATAAGATAATTCCGGTGTCATTTAAAAAACGCGCCATGTGATGGAGTTTACTGAGCAACATATGACATCAACATACATCTTTAAAAAAAGAAAACACGAGGTTAACCTAACAACGTTTCCCTAAAATTTAATAATTGACAAAAATAAAAGATTCTTTTATCTTATTGAAAAATAAGTTAACTTTAAAAATTTGATACTTAAAAATATGTGACTAATTTACCTTTTGATTTAATTTACATATATATGTGTGTTTTCTTAAAAGAAAACTTTTAAGTTATGACTTGAATTGTTTAAAATTTTTCAGCCTAGGTAAGCTGTTCTGGTTTTGCACAATGCGAATTTAATTACACTTTGCTGAATCTTCTAATGGATAACTTGTAAGAATGTTTTGCTCGAGTGTAATCTGGTTTCCGTAAAACGGGTTTGATCCGACTGGGCTTAACTGCAGAATACCCTGACACTTGAACTAAATTCCACGTAGCCGGCCACTACTGTAATATAGTAAAAGACAAGCAACACAATGTAGTTCATATAATCTATGTGTTGGGCTTTCGTGTCTGGGTTCGTGCGACAAACAACACAATCTAGTTCACATAATCTATGTGTTGGGCTTTCGTGTCTGGGTTCGTGCAGTTGCATCATTGTTCGCCTGTGAAGCGTGCGTCACATGTTTTTAATTTCCGCATGCTCTGTAAGATTTCTCAGGGTTCTCTTGTTTTTACGCGAGGAAATGAGGAAGTGAAGGACCCCGGGAATGAGGTTGCTATGGAGATATGTCAAGCATGTCACGGAAGAAATATACGTGTTTCTAATACAAGACCCTTCTGGGCACCGGCTTTGTACATAAACGAATGCCACCCAGTATAAATTGCTATAAATAAAGCAAAACTGAGAATGTATCTATCAGGTAAAAAGTTTAAATGAAAACCATTATGTGTGTAAAAACAGAGCATTATAAACACACTTGCAGAGTTAAAGATAGTGGACACAGCGTATGGGATGAGTGGGTACAATAGCTGCAGAGTAGTGGTCCTTTCGTTTAGATTTCCTTTTTTACAGTGAAAAAATACATGTAACTAACAACAACTGAAATTATTCAAAGTGAACTCTTACCCACTGTTCATGTTGAATATCCACCCTACTGAAGAAAAGAAGGTAATCAGGAAACCGGGTACCCAGGGGCACTGTTATGTATTTTTAGCACTGGTTAAAGAGGCCCAATAATTGTGCTTTGCTAGAATAGAACTCTACAAAGGAAACTCACAAACGGATAACTATGTGGACAGTCAGAAACGCTATATACGTGTCTATATATTCTTGAAGTGTGCCCTGATTCCGTTTAAATGCCATGTCGCAACATGGACTTATTTTAAGAAAAATTACTTTCTTATCTTGTTACTGTTAATAACCTGAAAGAACAATTCTTGCATCTATCTTTGATGCATTTAGTGCCGTTTCAGGAAATTCACGTCAGACAGTAACTTAGAGTTGCACTGATGTTCAAGTTATTTAACATGAAACATTACAATCATTGGTGTGAAAATGCTGTGTCCTGATTGGCTGTTCAGTTTTTAAGGTTTATGGATTTGCCAAAGGGACATTCTTGTTACATGATGTCTCTTGTACTCATCAATTTCGGTAATAACAAAATACATGCTTCTCGTTCTATCCGTTTTATCCGATTCTTAGTTACCCTTTGATGTGAAAAGTACATGTACATGCTATGCATACATGCGAACCTGAATTTTACAGTGGAAAGCCAAAGCAGAGTTGATCATCAATGGGGATGTTGAATTTATACGTCATCGAGAGATGAAGATAAACAGGGCAATGAAGTACTTTCAGTATACATATATATATATGTCAACTCTTTTTGTAACTCTAAACTTTGCAAGATCACAACGACAAAACATTAGCAGTCATTTTGAATCATCCCACGTTTTACTTTCACCTTTTGCGGCTTCTCTACTTACGAAGCAGTTATCGTCTATTTTGTACTTATACGACACCGCATCTTACAATTGCAGATCGGTGATAAGTTTATTCTTCAGTGCATTTTGGTCCGTAGACTTGTCTGCGAGGTCCGTTATAGACGATCCCAATACGTTAAATGTGTTACGAATTTAACCGTATCCATCTCGTATGTTCTTAATTTGCTAGGTGTCTAAGCGGGGTCTTTTTACCCTCTGGCGCAATAAAGTAAATGCACTTCATTCAGATCATTTTCAACCTAACTTAAAACCTACTGTACATTTTTTAAATTTGTTTTCATTCATTAGTGTAATTTTTATTGTAAATAGTTACTGAAAAGCCCTGTGAAGAGTAGGCTATTAGAGTTTTTCTTCTTCCACTCCTTCATGTCTTTACCCAAGATCCCGATCTTTCTGCCTTGGTGTAACTGATAAATCAGTCTGATAACAAAGATAAGAGGTGTAACTTGACTTCGGAATTCATGTAGATGACCGGAGGCACAATAATAAAAATAGTTTAAAACTATGCTATTTACAAATTCAAATAGTCTGAACAAAACCCGGGATAACTGAAATTTGTTCAGAAGACAACGTTGGCATCAACTTTCAAGATGTACCCTATTTTCTACGAAATTAAATTCTCATTTCAAAAATTATCATTACCAAAAACTGAAATCAATTTTAAGGCTTTTAAAAATATTTACATCGAAAGAAAACTTGAAAAAAATTGTATGGTAGCAAAAGTGGTTAAATCTTGATGCGTTCCATATTTTCTCTTTTGTAATTTATTCATTACCTTTAATGGATGCAAGCAAAATACTGCTGCAAAATTTTTACTTCTATAAATGTGCTAAAAAGTGGTGCGTTTTATAGAAAGTAGAAGCATTTCTGTTGTCAAGAGCGCCATTACAACATTTGTAACACCTCTTGCTAGTATCAATTCCAAAGAAATTGTATCGCTGACCCAGATTTATGAAGATGCTAACTGACAGTGTCAATAACCAAGACACATGGTCGGTCTAATCTTCTGAACGCTACCCCAGTCTTGACAATGACAAGTGATAAATTGATCCTCCGGCAGATGGTCAAGTGATGACAGACTTCACCCCACAAGAACTTGTGATCCTTAGTCTCTAATCCAGTCCGTCTATTATCGATAATTGTTGATATTTAGTAATCACAATGTTTCTTTTGAGATATTATTAATCATTTCGTGTAGGTGTTTGAAGTACTATTAGCTCCGTTTTGAGACACACTACATAATTTTTTTGGTTGTGCCCGTTCGGTTTACACGATGAATCATTTTCTTCTTTGAGCTCTCTGAAGTGGCCATATCTTTGGGGAGGGATGATTCAACTGTATTGTTCTAACCTGGGACCCGAGATGTCCATAGCTAGCTTCCACAGGATATTTCCTTTCTGCACCTTGAAAGCTCTTGACTTTTTTAACTCATGCCCTGTTCAGGTTCTTTCCGTTGGGATTTTCAATTGATCCTGATAACCTTGCGTCCGATGGCGGACTTAATTTCTTTCTTTTTTTTTTGATAAAAATAGACAATAAAATAAGACAAAACGAGGTTTTAATTATCACAAATATTGCGATTGTTCCAGTAAGATTTCTTTGCCTACTGATCACGTGTCTATAATATTTGATGTTTGTTTTTGCAATGGAAAACGACAAGGTTAGATACCAAGCATTTAGGTCACATGTCAAGTGGAGTATCGATAGATACTCGCTATGATAGCGGTTAATGTTTATCCTTTGTTTATCCAGAGGCATAACACTGCTGTCTCCAAATTTGACCAAAAACAGCACCCAAATGATGTTCCATCAAGTTTTAAGCTTCTCGTGAGAGTGTCATCATTGCTGATTATGGCATAAAAGAAGTAATCTCGAGATAGTTTAAAAGATAAAAATTGCGTGTCTAATCTACATAACTTGAGCCAAGCTCTGCATTCCAGCTGACTGTAGTCACTTAACCGAGCTCGGAAACAAAGTTTGTTCAGCGTTCAAAGACTTCAATTAAATCCACTTCTCACCCACTCTAAGCTAAAAAGGGTCAAGATTTTTATGTCAAGTTGAAAAAGAGGTTTACCAGTGAAATTGCCCAGAAGAAAAATTCAAAACAACATCCGTGCGACAATGAGCCAACAATGTTGAAATTTCATTTCCTGTTGACAGTGCAGACAGGAAAAAGGTGCAATCCCTGTTTCCGAATCTAGGGTCACGCGAAAAAAATGCTTCGTCAATAAGAAACACATGGTAGATTTAAGCGTCTCATAATTGTAAATAAACTAAATCCCCAGTTGTTTTTGCTTATTGCTTTTCAATAGCTTAAGCTCGAGGCCGCATTATGGAACGTCAATTCCGTAATTGTGCAATTTTGGAAAAAACATGTTGAACATTGTTTCTGAACTAGAACGCTAAATTCCCACTATGGGAGATAATGGGAAGGTGTCAACCTAACAGTAAGACCTCTTCAAAGCTCGTGCCTTAGTTACCCCCTACCAAAGACGCCGCGCCACGAAACCGTACCCCTGTCCTATATATGGTCGGTCCTCTTACATAAAAGCATCCCACTCGAATTAAGAGCTCTATGTGTGCAGCTGCAGTGATACGTTGAAAGTTTATCGCAGATCTCAATAACGAAAATGTGGCACAGCGAGTTTGCTACAAATTGGCCTGGCATGGTACAGCCGCAGATGCTTCCATCGACTTACCTTGAAGACGACGACGACTCGCATGTGAAGAGGCCGATGAATTCATTTATGATATGGGCAAAAATTATGAGACGTAAGTTTGCTGAAGAGAACCCAAAACTGCACAATGCAGAGATCAGCAAGCTGTTAGGCAAAGCATGGAATGAGCTAACTACGAAGGAAAAGCGTCCTTTCGTCGAGAAAGCAGAAAGGCTTCGAATTCGTCACATGAAAGAACATCCAAATTACCGTTACACGCCAAAGAGGCGCTCGCAGGAGAGACGACCTGGCCAGCGAACAAACTCGACATACATCAACCCAACCTTCATCAGCAGTATTTCTAACGTTGTTATGAGCAGCCAGGTGTTCGGACTGCCTCCTACCCCAGATCCGAGTCCCAAAGAGAGACATTTTGCCTCAACTCAGTACACGGACCTTGCAGGGCAATATTACTCTGCAGGAACTGAAGATTGGAGTTACAGTATGTTCAGAGAATCTTTTAACAATCAACACGATTACCATGCATACTCTCCAACAAGATTGGAAAAGGAACACAGCAGATCTCACTTTATCGGATCAGCTTCCCTTGATCGTCATAATGCCCAATTCAAAGCCGGCGTATGCTTTTCATCAGATCGGAACACAGCAGATTTTGACGATGCCAGATCTGGCGCAAGCCCTGAGCATGTGTTTTATCCCGTCGAAACTGGAAGGAAAGATGCGATGTTTTCGCCCTGTGCTTATCAGTCCGGACAGATAAAATCATCTGAACATTATTATCCTAATAGACCTCGTTCATCATTTGTCAAAAGTGCGGTACATCCCGCAGGAAATAGTGGATCTACAGTACCCACAGAAGATACACAACCACGCAAAATAGTCGGCAGAACGAGATTGAGTTCTTGTAGATTTGCCCAACCGCAAACTGTAGAAAATGATGATGAGGAAGGTGATGAGTATACTGAACGGATGAGGGGAGGAAATTCAGGGACTATGTTAGAAAACTTTACAGAACTGTTATGCGATGACTTGGACAGAGAGGAATTTAGTATGTACCTCGCCGAAGCTTACTGACAAACGCACGTTTTCCACCCAAGGTCTTTATTGATTGTTTAGTATTGTTTTAGATTGGTCAGTATCCTTCAGGCCTAGGATTATATGTTAAAATTTTAAGAGGATCAGATGCATGTTACAAAATGGGTGAAGTATAATTTACACTGTGTTTCTTGTGGCCGGATTAAGTTGATATATGATTATCAGTAGAAGGCCCATAGTAGTTAACGAGTTTAAAATGAGTTTCCATCATGCTGACATGCTGATCTAACACGCTTTTGTTATAGATAAACGATTCTGCAAGTGTGCTTGGAACACTTTTTTCACTCAGAGTAGCTCGAGAACCTGTGAACAACGTATTTGGAGGCCGATGATGGAGCCATGCTATTATCCGTAACTTTTTGCAGAAAAATGTTGTTTACGATGTGACGAAAACCACGCGGAGTTCTCTTGCGTTGATGCTATAATGATAAGGCGATGAAAAAAGCTGAGGTTATCTCTTTCAATTAATAGCTTTCTTATAGCAAGGGTGTATTGTGTAAATAGTAATAATGGAGAAATGAGCCAAATTAGAAAAAATGTTAAGATTTCACGTGCGTCTTTTCGTAAATCCGACGCAAAGTGTCTTCCTTTGTTTTGTAAAATACCTCATAGTGTAAGTGCAATTAAAGCTGATTGCTTGGTCTAGACGTAGGCAAATCTTTATGAATACCCATGGTCGCTCTTGTTTCTTAAGAAAAGCTAGGCTGCTCTACGAAGAAGCGAGTAGTTTTCAATGTGTTTAAATGACGCAGTCGCAAAGGAACGATGAGAATTATTTCTCCTAAACATGATCGACGTACATTTTTAATTCTGTCTTATTTTCCTCGTTTTTTTGAGGTCTGAGGCTGCCCCCGCAAATACCGAACAAATTTAGCGATCGCTCGCCAAGAAACGCCTCCACTCCAGGCTATAGAAAAAATATTTTGAGATAAATGTTCCAAATTGTCAGAGCTACTGTTGTCTGATAGGAGTTTAAACTGCATTCGCTCCTAAGCCTCGTGGAAAGCTCGTCCAAATTCTCCTTTTATCGTTATGTACAAGCGGGGCGCTCGTAGTTTCAAGTGGGCCAGTCAGTCTCACAAGGGTTGGATCAAAGAGAAAAACAGTCGATGAGAGTCGGGGGACTAAAATTCCGTTGAGAGTTTTCTTCACCTCTCTTCAACTATCAACAGTGCTCGATCAAACAAGCTGGGGTTATGGACTAGTTAAACGAGCGAAAAATCTCGAAGACTCTCAAATAGGTCCAAAATCACAAAGGCCTGTTGTCTATCAATGTACAATTTCCGGCTCATTTCAAAACACCGAACGTTGACTCCGAACCGTACAGGTATAAACTGAAGGCACTGTTTAAAATATCTTAAGAGGTATTAAAGATCATTTGTCCCGCCTTGAAGTTATTTCGTGTTTTAAAAAGATCAATTAAGTCAAAGAAAGAACCAAAGACATTTTTAACAGGAAAACTTGCAGCCGCGCATGCTTTGACACCTGACTTCATTTGCAAGCCATGTTCTGCATCTTGGACCCTTCTATATAAGAATATTGTTTTTAATAAGCCCGTTTTGTTCAAAATTCGTTTTGGTAGTGTCCAAAAATTGGAGATTTGGAGAGATCTCAAGTCGATATCGATAGTACCTTACATTTGGCGACGTTAATCTACCCACGTTCTCTTAATGGAGGTATTATTTACAGTAATTATACAGGATCAATTCCGGGAACTTAAAACACCGTCCGCTAAATAGAGAGTTTCCGCTAAGTATAGGGCCGCTTAAGGCATGTCCCACTATAACTTCTTTGAAGTCTAATGGTATCCTCTCGACCCATTAACCGAGTTGAAAATTCGGTCAAAATTGACACATCTACACATCTTCCCTCCGGCAAAATTCTTCACTTTTTACCACAGGAAATATTTGTCTGGATTAAACCATTTTCAGCGTTCGTGACGAAAGACGATCTATTTTAACAGTTAAATTCATTTGTAGAGGTATTTGGAAGGTAATATTATAACAGTGGCCTTTGCTCGTTTTACATAACTCTCCAATTATCACCTTGAAATAAAGTGACATGTTTGGGATCAGTGTGACGGTTGGCTTTTCTCTTTTTAAGGAAGAAACATTATTCACCAAAATTTTTTCTTTGAAAATACAATTGCAGGAGTGCTAGAAATAACAGAAGCAAAACTATTTTCAAGGGTTTAAAAACTTGGTTTGGACGTTTCTCGAAGAAAAGATATTTCCAAACATAACTTTTTAGATATAAATTTTTCCCGGTTTTGTAAGCCTTTTGGGAGGAATAAAAATGGTTGCATGTATGCTAAATATTATGGAATTCAGCCATAGCATGAAGCCCCATGCTGGCTAGTAATATATCTCTACAATTTTTCTGATGTCCGGCCGGCTTTGCAGCGAAACACGATACAAAAACAAGCTTAAGCCAGCCAGCTGGAAGATTTTTGGTGCCACTGCCCCAGCCGAGGAGGCGCCGAAGAGACGAACGGAACACAACCGATCATATCTAGAAGTCTAATGGAAATTAGAAAAAAGAGCCAGATTGTTTTGTGATGATGCACAGCCGGTTCACCCATGTTGGAAGCAAGTGCTTATTTTGTATATATGAATAAATTTCCAGAGCATAAAACATAGAAATGAATGTTTCCTTTCAATAAACATCGTTTTCTTTTAGTGACCCAGCGTTTGCGTCCAAACTTTCATGTGTGGGGTTTATCCAGCACAATGCGTGATTCTTTATTGTTCTAATATTCTATGCAGCTATGCCAATTAGATCCAACTAAATATGCTTCCTACTGTATCAAATACCGGGCTGATTTTTCTTTTTCGTTCGTGCAAATCCCAGACGAAACCGTGACTGCTTGAAATATTTTTTTCCTTGCCAGCTACAAAGCTACCCCCTTCATTAACGCTCGAAATCTTCATTCTCTTTATTATTTGACATAAATTGCTTGTCATGTTAGTTTTGAAAATCTTTTTGTTACATCGACAAAATCCCAACCTACTTAATGATTTTCTCTGTTATCGTCTGCGATAGTATCAAAGGTAAGAAGAGGTTAGTCATTCGACCAATAACAGGGCTTGGTAGGTGCCGAAATGCATGCACAAATGGTTATGTTTATTCAGTGTTGGTCTATTGCATTATAGGAATAAATTGTTCAATTCATTTGAGTTCCTTTGGAGATTATTTTCTATCGTCACGTGTCTGCTTGGGAAAGCAAAAGCTAGCGAAAAAAACTTAGTTTTCCTGTCTTTTGTTTGGCAAAAGATTGCTAATCACTACAGAGGGTCAAACTAGCCTAGCTTCTATGTTTTGTTGGTTTCCATGAACAGAGGTGATGAACAACATTGCAGAGGGGCAAGTTAAGGGGTTATGGGAAAGAGAAGTTGGCCAATGTTTGAAGCGTCCCAACTTATTGTGGCTCGGATTGTAGCTATGTGATATCAAGAGACACTCAAAATGACGTTTCTAGAAAATAACGTTGCATTGCATATGAACTTGATTTAAATTCGTTTCGCCGAAACACAATCCACCTATGAAAGGGTGCTTTGTAAAATGACGATAAATTCGAACAAAAAATTTTCTCTTGACACGTAATATCCCTTAAGATTATTATTATTATTTAATATCACCAGCTGTGCTCTTTGTAATAAAAAAAATAGGTCCGCAATGCGTACGTGTGCCTAGGGCTGAAAGCCACTTGTGATTGTAGAAATTGGAAGTCTCCCTCGTACCTCTAATTTGCTTTAAAATATGCGCGGATATTTGTTCGTGTACAGGATTGCTTGGTTAGAAGCTGGTTTGATGCCCTTGTTGACCTACACTCGTCCTTCTGAGTGTGGACTGGTGAGATAACACGCCAGAAATGGCTTTCTCGACAGCTGAGATGAAAAGCAAAAAAAAAAAAGAATAACAACGCCGGCGGGAGGGACGTGGAAAAATATCGCACAAAATTTACTACAAATCCCAAACTTCGCGATTTGCGGCATCTCAACGATTGTGGCCTTGGGAGAAGTCAGTAACTCAGTACGAGTGAAGCAGTGTGTTGAGCAGCGTGAAGCAGCGAAATGCTAATCGTCCCTTGAACTCGACTCACGATTTCATTTCCATTTAACCTTCAATAAAAAAAACTCAATTTCCTTTTTGAAGTACTGAATATTTTTAAAACACGGCACCTGAAAGTAAAAACACAAGTCGGCCCCGTTATCGGCTATAACTTTTTCTTAATCTTATTAATAAGTTAATATGTTCACAACTTTTTTAGAGATATAGAAAAAAAAAATGAGAATTAAATGTAGAAAATAGCGAAAACTTGAAAGACGGAGACCGCACAAGCAATGCTCTCCGCGGCAATCTTCAATTCCATCAATCAGCTTATTACTTCTTCTGCGGGTCCTATTGGTTAAAGCTCTGTAGATCTTGGCAGTGTACGAACCATCTTTCCCCTCTTCTGAGTGTTGGGGATCGTCTTCCACCTGTCTTTTTCCACTTACGCAGAGATTACATGACGCGGGTCGACGATCGCTGACGCAATGACGAAATGCTCTGTTCTGATTGGATCGATGACAATTCTATTGTTAACAAGAATATCTTCCATCACAAAGTGGTTCGATCAATATTCCTAGGGGCTAGGCGGCCTAGGCCCTAGGCACAAAAACTGAGAAGGTTGAAACTGAGCCGTTTTTACTCTTCTTCCTGTGTCCAAATCAGTGCTATAGAGGCACCTGATTAAATTTTAAAGACGTAATTCTCTTGGTTTCTTTACAGAAACAGATTGTTTAGTGTATGAGAAGAGAGACCATTTTGGCAAATGTAGAACGGTGTAATGAAAGGGAATTTACAAAGTACGCCACAAGATGCCCTTTGAACCAAAGATTTATAAAAATCTGGTTAGCTCGTTTCTTAAACACAACCAGATTTCTTTGGCGGTCATACAAAAGATTGGTACACACCCACAAAAACGTTTTAATCTTAAGTGACGATGATTCAAATTATGATCAAATTCTGCTTTTCGACTATAAGGCGATGTGATAAGGTACATAAGAAAGGATGATCTGGTGTGCAACAAAAATATCGGTTCATTCTTATCTTGGTAATAATTCTTTTTTAATGTTAAGACCTTTAACTATTTTTTATCTTTTTTCTCATTGTCGTTTCTTTGTCTTTTTTAATATTTTTTTGTAAAGCACCATGGATATAAATTAATAATGGATTGGGCGCTATCAGGACTCTCAGGGCAGTTTAGATTCCGGGATGAGGCAGTGAACATAGACAGCGAGAACTCAAAATGGTGGTTTGCCGGCGTACATGTAAAAGCTAGCTAAAAAACAGTGTAAAAACAGTAGCAAAAGCTTTCTAAAAACAAAAGGTTCCAGAAATTTTCTTCCAAGGTGGTTTAATAACGCATTGCACGATGAAAGGTGGCCAGTTAACAAAAAAATCCCTCTTCAATAAAACCTTTTGACGCTAAACTGAATGTATGACGGTCTTCGTCGAGGTCAGCTGATAAGAACTTTGATTATTTTAAACCTGTTTTTCCTTAGTTTCTCTTCGTATTTTAGGTTCCTGAGGTTCCCCTTTACCTTTTATAATCACCTGGAAACTAGACTAGCCTCCCCGTGGTCAAACGCTTCCGTTATGTTCCATAGCAAACTCGACTCTTCTATCAGAAGAGAAAGAGAAGACAAAGAGATCAGTAGAATCTTTTGTTGTTATCCAATGTGGCGGTGCTACGCGTAACAAAATATAATTTTATTTGTCGTAATGATGTAGTAAGATACTGCTTTACATCAGCATGTTCCTCTTTGAAGATCTTACTGACAGAATAAACCCAATAATAGGATTCGTTTAATTTACAGCATAGATATGTAGTTTTAATGCGCATACACAGTGACACAAATAGTGTTTTGCGTATTTTTTTTTTTTTCATGTCTAGAGACACATTTTTAAACTAATAACCCCAGTATTGAGTTACAGCTAGATTTGGCAGGTGACTGGCCATGGGTTGGTTCTATAGCCACACCTTTTTGCTTTTGTAAATTGATCACATTATTTTACAAGAAAAAGACGAAAAAACTGAACACTTTTAATTCTGCAAAGAATATTTCGAGGTGCTATTGAGTTGAACTGCATTGGAATATAGTAGCACAATCGAAGGTATATGGATCAATAAATTGTTTGCAATCCAATTTACCAAATAAATTTCGTTCGACTTCCAATCGTTGATTTACTGTGAAGGCTGTAATTTTTCCTTTCTTGTTTTAACTTAATTTGCGAAATGCTGAGTATGAAGGGGACACAACTGCAAGGATCATGTTTTCACTTAACTTCTCTCTGTTGGCAATTCCAGTGTATGTAGTTTGTGCTGGAGAACCAATAAGATATATTGTATACAATCACGGACAGACAGCAGAAATTCTGTCCTTAAGGTGCAACCGCTACTCGTTAGCCAAATAACTGATGTAAGGAAGGTCATACAGGTAAATCATAAAAATACATGAAACTGGAGTTTAAATCTTAATTTTTTTGTTTTAAGGCGTCGTAGTACTGCAGTAGAATTTTCTAGTGTGGTGCTTTATTTTATCAAAACTGTAATTTTTATAACAGCTGTATGCAGGTATGGTGTAACATAAAGAGTTGTTTTTTTTTTCTTTACTTAACGCCTTTTCGATATTTAGGTATATTATTTATCTTGTACTTTACCTTCGGTAGTAAGGTGGGTGTGTAGGTATGTGGGTGGGTGGTTAGGTAGGTAGGTAGGTAGGTAGGTAGGTAGGTAGGTAGGTAGGTAGGTAGGTAGGTAGGTAGGTAGGTAGGTAGGTAGCTATAGGTAGATAGGTAGGTTGGTAGGCAGGTAGGTAGTTAGGAAGGCAAGCAGAGGTTGGTATACTTACCTACCCACATCTGCCTGCGTACCTAGGTAGGTAGGCAGGCAGGCAGGCAGGTAGGTAGTTAGGTAGGAAGGCAGGCAGAGGTTGGAGGCAGACAGATGTGGTAGGTAAGTAGGCAGGCAGGCAGGTAAGTATGACCACAGAGGTAAGTTGGAGGCACTGCCTTTAGAGGTCTCCATTAAGTCTAAAACTGGAAGAGACTAATCTTCTATTTGTTATGATTCGTCTGTCTTTGGCAGAATGAAAACCATTTTTAAGCGTTCTATACACTCGTTATGTGAATAGCATTTTGAGGTTGTTGCATATTGTTATTGTCATTATTGTCACCTGTATCATCCGGGGTATCGGTAATGTACATGTACTTTTTGGGGGATGCAAACTCCAGTGTTTCTATTCTGCCCCTCTGATTACATGATATCGTTATTTTGATAGGAGATAGTGGAATTGCACAGCGATTCACAACTGCTGATTTACCGCAAATAATAGCAGCTATGGCTTTTCGGAAGTTAGGCATTCTCCAAGCGTATAAGAACTGGTTAATCGAGCAATTGACCAACGTCAGAAGAAACTGTAGATCTCGCAGCCAGTGGATGAATATGCAGTCACACTTGTCACATAGATTTATAATGTATATCATGATGCACGATGGTATCAAACACAAAATAAAGAACATTAATATCAAGTTAAATGCTCTTGTTACTTGCTTTTCCATGGCCATAGCTTTCGACGCAACGTGGTCCTGACAAAATGAACGCCATCTGGCCACTTGGGCTCTTAGTTTGAAATAAATTCGACAGTACGAAAATGTTACGATTACAAACGTTGTAATAACAGCAGTGTTGGCGAATAGAAACGCGAACAGGTAAAATCCGGTTGCGAAGTAAATAAAAGGTATTGTCAGCGATAAAAGCCATATCATCCCAGAGATACGAACTACAGCACAAGAGGAGAGTTTCCTTCTGATAGAAACAACTTCTAGATGTCTATCCAGAGTGAGAGCTGAAAGACTAAGAAGTGAGGCTGTGCATGAGATGAAATACGTAAGGTGGACAATCCATATTGTTTCCATGACACCATAGTTAAGAGCCTCGCGAATATGCCACACGACAAAAGCAGGTTCGGTGAAGATACCTACGATGACATCACTCAAAGCCAACTGGAGAACAAAGTAGTTGAATGAAGTAGATAACTCATGGTATGGATCCTTTATAATGGCGATACAAATTAGAATATTGCCTGGCACGGTAATAAAACAGAGCACCATTGAAACAACTGCAGTCACCACCGAAGTAGGGAATGGCGCTTGCACGTCTTCGCACAAGTTCGTCATAAAAACCATCTTCTCTAGTCTCTTCTTGATAGAATCCAATGGAAAATGTTTGTACCAGAGACTACGATTCACACTGCTGGGGTGCACAGTTCGAATTGAGTAAATGAACCTGTTGTTTTTTTTTTAAGCTTTAACTCTACGTTTCTTCAGCTTTCTTCTTTTCCATACACTTTTTATAGACGCTCACAAATTGTTAATTCTTCTCAATAGCTGTCTTCTTCAGTCCTGGTTCACGTATTATTATTTTCCTTTTGATAGGTGACATCGCTGATACGTCTAAGAATAAGAGATTTTATGTAAGCGGTTTTGTTTAGAATATCAAGTAATAAAATACACTATTGGACTCATGGTGACCGGGTGAGGTTGGGGTGGATAAGTGTTCATAGCAACGAGGTAATTCCCTTAGCAACAGAGATATCTCTTAGGTTATGCATGCATGAGCGAATCTTATAAATGAAAACAAATTGCATTTCCCCCCTTTATAAAAAACGTACAATAAAAAATAAACCAATGATTAGATTTGTTTTTGTGAATACAGTAATCCGGTGAGGACCACCATTTTGATTTTAAAATATTTTGTAAGATATCACAAAATATCCTAATCCAATTAATGATAATAATATTAAACTTTGCTGACAACTGATAAAATGGAGTTGACAACGTCTACTACTATATACAGCAAATTCGAGAAAGGTTGTCGATAAAAGGCACAAAAGTGCACGCGACGCAAGGTACAAGGCTGTATTATTGCACATAAAGTTTCTGTTTTTTCTTTCAGGAGGCCTTTTTCTGTAGCTTTACTTTTACTGTCGCGTGTTTTCAGTTTTGAAAATTCTTCTTCCAGCGTACCTTAATTCCACATGTCTGAAGAGAAAGAAAACTTGAAAATTCGTGTCTGTCATGTCGCCATCGTTCTACTTCTACCCATAAAACCTTTCGGTCTTATCGCGTGCACTTTTGTGCTTTTTTTCCGACAACCTTTCTCGAATTAGCTGTATTCATTTACAATGGTGTCTGCTCTACTTATATTTGCTCGCTTTTATCCATTTAAATGTCCCCTGAACTTTATACAGAAAACTTCAGCTTAAAGAAAGAATGTGCAAAAAGTTAAAAACTCAAAATTATTGTAATATCACTTCACAATCAGAACCTGTAACGGATATTTGTTCTAGAAAAACTTTTCCGTGGATTGGAAGGGTTCTTTGCACAGACAGTAATTCAACTAACAATTGGGTCTGTCCGATCATTGTTCGCTGAAAGGAAATCTATTGTTCATGTACAAAAGAAATATTCCCATAATGCAATCCAAAAATTATCATGCTCGTGATAAGTTTCTTTAGAAAAGCAAAGCATGTGTGTGCTTTTGTTTTAATAAAAGCAGCCACTGGCATCAGTTGCACAGATACTAGATAGAAGTCATAGAATCTAGGCTGGTGGTAGTCAAGAGCTTAGTCGATAAAAGAGACGAAGACAACTAACATGCGTCAAAGTTCACGCTTCAGAAAACTCCAGACTGAAAATATAATCTAAAACTTGCACGAAAAACTTGTCTCCACAAGACTGAATTTGCGACTGTGCTTCGAGTATTTCGTACCAGGGAATCGAGTTATTCACATTGTTGGCGTCTTCTCCGCTCTTAAAAGTGAGATGCAAATAGCAATTATCTGGAAATTATAAGTAATATTTTTAATCGGCTTTGCAGTGAGCGCAATCACGTACGGGTGGCAGTGATGTCGTAATGCGTGAGTTTTATAACAAACCCTGGACAAAATACAAATATAGGAAAGGTAAGGGTGAAGTTACGAATAGTAATATTTCCTACCTCTGCACGATTCGTCTTGTGACTAGCACTGTTTTTGTTCGCAATGGATAGATGGACGCAACGTAGTCCTTCAGTCGATACAGGCTGTTGTAGCAACGCACTTAAGTTTGAAGATTGATTTGTCTGCAGTGTCTAACACCTATATCCGGTTTTATTCCACAGGGATGCAAATAATTTGTTCCCAGGGGCACTCTAGTGCAGTCGTGACTTGTCGTAATCACAAAGTAGCGTCTAGTCGTGGAGATTAAGATGATTCGTTTAAAAATATTGAATTCAATAAACAAGTATGTTATCGAATCAGTCATCCAACGACTACAATAACAAAGAATTCTGTTCCTCTTCACTGATATTCAAATTTTAAAAAATAATTTAATTGCTCAGAAATATTTTTATCAAATACGAACTTTCTAGATTACTTCAGAATATTAATAAAAACACAAACAACAAAAAAGGCCTTTAAATCGCTGGAAATAAAAATCAGACATTGTCATCAAATTTACTAGAGTCTATATTTTGTACCTAGCCCCACCAAAAGTACAAAACGAAGACCCCGTCAGAATCGTCTGGAATGAAAGAGTCTCGGACATGACTCTCGACCGGACGTTTGACCAGGGTCTTTGTTTTGTACATAACCCCCCTTTACCCTTTCACTCCCATGGGAAATACCACATTTTTGTAAAACGGTAACTATGGACCCAAAGACCACATACAATATACCATTTGAAAAGTATTGTTTCTGGTATGTCATAAATCATACTAACAGACCCAGAGGAGGTCACTGTTTCAATTCAAAAGGTGACAAAACCAAAAAAATACAACATTAAAAAACATCTCATTCCGCCTATATTTTGGGTATACCCCTAAACTATAGCTTAATTTGCAGCTCTTAATGTGTGGGTTGTTGTCAGATATTTACTTAATTTTAAAATTGAAAGAGGAAAAAGTTGCAAAAGTTATAGGGGTGGTTAATCAGGTCTCATATGCTAGGGGGTATGATTGTATACCTTAAAAAGACATATCTGTTCAAGACCATTTTCCTGTCCACATTTGGGTCTTAGGTCTTCGGTCTTTGTTTTGTACCCACCCAATACTGAAGTAATAATTACGTAACACATAAAAAAGGCTTATAATCGGCAGTAATCCGGCTTAACGCTTAATTGAGTTCTCTTTCGCTTCGCACCACAGCATAAGGTCCCTGGGTTAGGGGGAGGGAGGGGCATATGAAATAATTTTAAGACGCATATGAAATAGACGGGGATGTTCGCCGTTTCGTTTATGAGGTCTATATTGCGAATTTCTTATCTCACTTGGGGTGTTCAAATATTTTCAGCTCGTCAAGGGCTAGACATGAAGAAATAAAAATCTCCGCCATAATTGGCGGATTAGACCAATCAGGCAAGAGAATTGTTTTTTATGGTCAAAGAAAGTTTCACCCACACTCAAATGGGTCTCCGACGAGCATACCGATCCCTTTGAAATATAGATTCCTGCCAATTCCAGAATTAAGGTGAGTGTACTTGGTACTTTGTGTACAAAAGCAAGGTCCAAGGTAGTTTTACAAAAAGCAATCTGCCTATCTTTAATCAGCCTTTAATAGATAAAAGTAGACCTGATCAGTGTTATTATACTGTTCTCGATGTAATAATCTTTCCTGTCCTGTCTAGGTCTATACAAAAAGAGCGGAAATTAAAGTTTTTACTGAACTCTAGCTATTTCAAGGAATTTTCGGAATTCATTAATGGCATACCACAGGTACCCAAACGTAGCTTTTGTTCAGTATATTATCGTAGCATCAATAAAGACTGGAAAAGCAACATTTGAGATTAGGGTGAGTTATTCAGTCACTGTAGTGATTGTGTTGTTTAAAGTTAGAAAAAGCGCATTACCAGTGGAATACTCAGCTACTACTCTGATCTAGAGATCTTAGACATAATTACTTTGTAAGTTTTTCTTGCGCTTGGCGAAGCTGGAAAATGTGAATACCAAATGTGTATTTATTCTGTGTTTGGACGTATACCATGCCAACAAGTGTTGTTCTGTTTGAATCTTAACAATTGCGCCTTTCTTGTCTTTCTATAGCTTTCTACTTAGCGCTCAAGGCAGTCTCGTTGCACGATAAACACTGCGATAAACACGGGTACCGTACATGTCTTGTCAGGTTCGCGCTCACGCGCGCACCAGGTCAAGCCGTCTATCCGACTGGTTATTTCTAGACAACAATTATTATCAACTGTTTTTCTATGCTATAAAAAACAAACATTTTTCTTACCCTGTCAGTTTTAAAGCTTTTTTTCCTCCCCTGAGATACCATATATAGTAACTCCAGGATAAAAATACGCGTCGCTGATTCTGCGGCCGCGCCAGCACACCGAGCTCAGTTCAGTTGAATCTCATCTCAGCAGTGAAGCTTTATAGTTAGAGATAATCCAGATATTTTTGTGACACCCAATATTGTGCAGATGACGGATGGTCAAATCAAGTGCTGATAATACTTAATAGAGACAGCGCTTGGAGATGTAAACCGTTTAATATAATTTGCAGCGAGAAAATGGCTGTCCAGTGATAGGGTGGCGCATCAGCTCGAATAAATTGGCACAAATAGAAGGATTCCACTGTCTGTCACAGTATTAACAGCGGGATCAGTGATGGTAGGTAAAACATTTTATATTTTCAGGCAAATGTTTGAAAGAGGTCGATCCCTGCATGCACGAATGCCCGGCTGAATTATTCTCCTAAAATAGATCTTATTGTGCATGAATTGCAAGAAACCCGATTCGTCGGAGGTTATTATAACTTGCGAAATCATCTTTAACTAAAACAACATTTGTTTTAAAACGTTGATGCAAGATCAAATCGATGATTTCATCATACAGTATCTCGCGCCTAGCGCCTGTCAAACCAAGACCTCTTTCTATTCTTTGTTCTATTTTTACCCGTCACGTCAACCTTCGATTACATGTAATTGATGTTTGCGTGACATTTCTGTTTGAGTGGGCTTGAGAGAAGTCCGAGGGAGAAGTACTGCCAAAACTAGCAAAAGGAAAGCAAAAAATTCATTCGCAACAGACGCGTACAGTCGTCTCGCGCTGAGCTATAAAACTACTTTTGTTTTAAAACTGATAAGGTCAGGTCGATTCCAATACTTTGTAAATAGTCAGCACTCCCTTCAATAGTTATGTAAACATTCTGTCTGATTTGGATTTCAAGACCGCCAAACAATGGCTCTCATCGCTCACCGGGTGAAAACTTTGGGTTACCTGGAATCACGGAATCGGGAATTTTCTCACAGATATTTTGTATCTCGTTTTTCAGTTGAAGAATAGTTGAATAGGTCTGCTAAGCTAAGGTGTGAGAATTTCCTGTGAAAACCTCAGAAAGGAACGAAATACGAAAGCTTGACCTACCCTTTTACCATCTTCACTTACCACATAATAAAAATAAGATTTAAGCTCCCGCTCCACCCTTTCACAAACCTGACAAACCTGTTACTCCACGAATACTCCCACTTCTCTCTTATTAGGTCAGCCACCCCATAAAATAAATACTGCATCCGTACCACGAGAATAAAAAAAATGCTCTTTGCAATTTACCTTTCTTATCACGTGGCATTGGTCCTTGCGAAATTACATAATCCAAAATAAACATGCCTCAAAGCGCGCCTAACTCTTTGCCGATAATTGATATAACTGATATAAACTGATCCTGGAATGTCAAACTTCATAACACTCAAAAAAAAAAGAAAACAAGCATATTCACTCGAGGTTTTTTCTAAGTTGTACGTAGGAAATAACCTTTACATAGATTGCAACGAATCGCAGTACGTCTAACGGAAAATCTTAAAATATAAGGCAACAAAATTAATTCCAAATTTCGGATTCGATGCTTCTTTTTTGCCCTGGCCTGGGCGGCTTGGCATATTAAACCGTTTCACTAATGTTGAGATTCAAAACCGAGCTTTTCATCAAAATATTCGTACGCGTGATTAATCAACACTTGTTTTGCACTTGACTCTTAAAGATAACAGCCTGTCATTGAAGCAGCCCTTCATCGTTCGCCACAACCACAAAATCAGCAAAGATTTACGAGCTTTTTTCTTTTTTTTGGGGGGGGGTCAGGAGGAAAGCGTTAGGCTCGTATCACGTGACGTTTCATAGCTTGAGCCGGAACCTCTGCTTGCCGCCTATCGCATAAACTACTCTTGAAGCTTCTTCACTTTCGCAAAATATCTATTACTAAAACGTTAAGGTTAAGTGAGAATTTAAATCGAACAACAATCAAGTAAAGTAGTTCCGTGACTAGTAGCAGTTGAAATCCACAGTGGCAGTGAGTATATCACATTGGAATGCGATTAATTGATGCAAGAACAATTAAACATCCCCGTGATGAAAAAAGCAGGTTCATGTGCTTTTCAGTAGATGTTTATGTTGCAAATAAATCTGCACTGCTATCGGCCTGCCTAAGCAATCCCATCAGACAAAGGACTGTTCTTCGCAGACGCACTTTGAAAGCAATTTTCCACGAAATCATTACAGCTGTTTCGGTATGTGCCAGCCAATCAAAGACATTCGTTTTGCATCTAAATGAATCTAAGCTGAAAAAAAAAACATGCCACGAGATTATCTTTCTGCACAGTGACTATCATTACATTAGTGAGGATGAACGATATCGCGGGATTCTCAGTAGAGTGCGAACGCGCGCGGCCGTCACGTACTTCTCGCACGCCTCGCGAGGCTCCCTGTTCAACAGGCTATTGTATCTTCACTGAATTAATTAGCCTGCGTAGCTAGCGGTATTGTTGGGTTTTATAGCGCGCACAAGTAAGCGGCGAAGCCGCGACAACGCATTAAAACCCAACAATACCGCCAGCTATGCAGGCTATGAATTAATACAGTGGCAGTTAAATTTTCTAAGGTATGCTGAACTAATGTTTTTTTAACAGGTGAAAATGCTGGTGAACTGAACCAAGCCTAGAATGATGCCTTTTATCAAGCATTTATGTGAAGAAATTTGGCCGCCATTTACCCTGTCCGTGTTCACGGCGTCGGTATCTGTGGTACTTTGCCTGGTCACTGTGCCTGGAAATGTTCTAGTTTGTGTGGCAATAATTAAGGATCCTTATAAAGAACTAAAGACTTCATTCAACTATTTCGTTCTGCAGTTGGCTATTAGCGATCTGGTCGTTGGAGCTTTGACTGAACCGGTGTTTATTGTGTTCCACATTCGGGAAGCCATGAAATACCCGGTCATGGAAAACATTTGGATTATTCACTTGACGTTTTTTATTTCATACACAGCGTCGTTGTTGAGTCTTGCTGCGCTAACCCTGGACAGATATCTAACAGTGATGTCTTACTACAAGAGGCTCTTATCAACCAAAACAATCGTCATGATATCGGTCTTGATATGGGTGATATCTGTTTCACTACCATGCCTTTACTTCATCACTGGATTTTACTTGTTTGCGTTTATATTCACGAACACCGCTCTCGTCATAATAATCAGTATATTAACGTTTTCGTACATCCGCATCCATCAAAGATTAAAAGCTCAAATCTCTCGCTGGCACTGGTTTAAACAGACTCAAATCAAGCTGGACGCCATATCAATGGAGAGAAATCTAACACGAGCTTTCTACACTATTCTAGCAATATTCCTTGTGTGTTTGCTACCGTCATTTATCATGATTTACGTCATCAATTTTTGTGACGAATGTGACTGCATGTTTATTCATTGGCTGAGGGACCTGCAGTTTTTATTCCCGTTGGTGAACTGCTCTTTAAATCAGTTTCTGTATGCCTGGAAAGTACGGAACTTTCGCCGAGCAATTTCAGCGGTTTTGTGCCAGACAGTCTCGTACCAGGTCACTGCGCCGATCATCAACACTAATGGACTGATTACCGCTGACTCTAATTCTGCAGATGAAATGGAACTGATTCCTCTGGAACCTGGCAACCTTCGTTTAGTGGCCATAGATGAGATCGGTGAAACAAATCCAATAACTTTAGCTAAAGAAGAAAGCTTCTTACCATTTTAGAATAGCGTGCACTGAAGGGTAACAAGTCTAGCAAAATTAGTCCCTGAGCCATGAGTATTCACGCGGGTGGTATTATTTGAGGGGACACGATAAACAAATACAGTGCAGCGGAATACCGGGAGGAACCCTGAATGCAGTGGTGATTTCTGCGTTAATTATTGAAGATAACGAAACAGTTAGAAAACAGCATGGAAGAACAAACTGAACCAGTCAACACGTGTTTCCTAAAGGAAGAAGACATTTCGTGTACTTTTCTTCCTCGAGAGAATCCACCCTAATACACCTGTAGAGGTGGCTTCTTGTTTGATAACCCCAGCTAGACTTAAAATAAACCCTGAAATCATGATAGCGTTGCCGCATTCAGCGTTCGGCATTCAGTCAAGAAGTTTTTACTTGCCGCTTCCCTGCCCTCCCAATAATAATCAATTATCCTCTATAAGTGCTGTCACGGATACTCCCAGCCAAGGAAATCGCGCTTTTTCAAAATAAGCTATTGTGGAAATTTGGTTACATTTATTGTCGAGAATTTTGTAACTTCTGTTTGCTTGGGTATAGGACTGAATGTTAGTACTTTCAGAAAAAACACCGATTGTCCTATTTGCAAAGTGAAAGTAAACCCAGCCACAGGTAAAGGTTATACAAGTTCTTTCAGTTTCTGGTACTTTCTCACAAATTCAATTAACTCATATTATTATATGGCTACAATAGTACGCGCGCTCTGATTGGCTGCTGGCGGGCTTTTTCTTGTAAGACCGGGCATAGATTCTCGGCTCGGGGGTTTTTCATGGTTTTTTGGTGGAAGCTACTGCGCATTGCGCGACATACCGACATGTACTATCTTTTCACCTGAGATGCATTCCGATCTTCTGTTGCGCGGGGCCACAGGCGGGGTTCACCCGGTGCTTGTGCGCTAGGCCATTAACTCTCGTCCGTTCGGTCACGGATCTCTCGCCTGTGGCCCGCTCCTCGGTCATCTCAGGCCTCGTGGATCCCCGTATGACCTCACTCTCGGTAATAAGTAGTATATATTAGGCTAGGCTTTCACATTATTATGTAGGAAGATTTTTTTCTCTTATAAAATAAACGCTAAGAATTTATCCTAGCTTTGTGATGGAGGTTACAAAGATAATGTAAGCAAAAAACGGAGTGCAAGTTTCATCATCATCATCATCATCATCATCATCATTACACACGATAGGGTTTAAAGCATAATGCTTGTTGGGTCGTGTATTATACTAAATACTAATAAACTAATATATTTCTAAATTACTACTAAATACTTATATACTAAATTGGATCGTAACTTATATAAAAATAATTAATTACATAACAATTAACAACATTTAAAGTCATTGTAATGCCTAGGGAGTGACTGAACCGACTGAGCATTGAAATTAAGCTCCTTAATGTAATTGTCATTTTTCACTTTTCGATAGAAAACCGAAAATTGGGATCCTGTATTATACGACGAAACAGCATTCCATAGGATGGCCCCCCTATGTCCAATTAAATTTTTTACAAAGTATGAATTAAGTCTAGGGACCACGATATTATTGTTTCTTCTGGCTTTTTTCGCTAAGTGTGACAATGCAGCTGGTGCTTCACCGTTTACCACCCTGTAAAATAGTTTAATTATCCGGAGTTTGTATAAGTAGTTTAGTGTGCTCCATTTCGTGTACTGGTAGACTTCAGCGGATGGCATATCGCGGGGCAAGTTGTAACTGATCACTCTGGCCGCCCTACAATGGAGCACTTCCAAAGAATTTAGTTGCTCTGCATTAACACAACCGCCCCAGACGACAAGACCATAAAGAACTGCTGGCAGGATGACCTTAAAGTACAAATCCAGAAGGGCGTCTCTCCTTAAGAGCGAACTCCTCTTTAAGAGGTTCAGTTTGTTCACAAAACTCTTTTTTACATCTGTAAGATGATGTGACCAGGCCAGCCGGTCATCGATAGTGACGCCCAAAAGGCGAGTGTGTTTCACCCAGTCTATTCGATTTTCTCCGATAATGATCGAATTTAGAGGACCGATATGCGGTTTTCTCATCAGAAGCATTGCTTCGCACTTTGCCGAGTGGGGAGTTAAAGATTTCTCTTGGCACCAAAATAAAGAAGACGAAACCGTATGATATTACTGGAATTACATGTATAGAGTACTATTCGATACTATAATTTTCAGAACCCAATCCTAAAACTGAGATCAGGTTCTCTTTTTTTACCAGAAGAGCGGGGAGGACGGATAAAAGAGCGCTTGATCTAAAAGTTTGGCGCTTTTATCTTCCTCGGCAAAGATTTCTTCTTTTCTGGCTGCTGTATTTTATCTAGATGTTGTTATTGGTTTTGTTACTGCATTTGTGTTCAGGTTGTCTTGTCCCGTACTGTTGTGAATTTTCGAGGGGGGATACTTTTAAACTCCCACTGCGAACTAAAATCCCGTGAAAGACCTTTTATTTCCCTCACTTACCATCGACACTGAACGACGCTAACCAATAAAGTTGTTGATGAAAATTATTTCGGCAATGTGTTGCCAATTATTCCTAACCAATCATGAACTTAAACACGAAAGGAAAGCCGTTAAATATAGAATAAAATGGACAATAAAGCTCAGAGATGTGAGGAAAAGTCTACGAGATTTTCATGCAAACAAAAAGCCATGGTTCCGTTGGAGATTCTCCCTTGTTAGTTTGCATACGAGAGGACTGTTCAAGTAATTAACTCTATAACAAACACTGAATCGAAATTATACGCTTTAGGCCTGAAAGGATTATGCTGTTTTGTTTTCAATAATCAGTTTCGTCCTCAGTTACTGGGTTTTTGTTGTTGTAAGTCTACTTTCTCTTTCGCACTCATACACTAAAGGAGTTACCTGGCATGTGTAGAACAACCATTCTTCTCCATTTCTTCATTGATGTGTCGCATCAGTGTCAATACTTGATCTTTATCGCTTTTACTCGTTTGCATTATAAATTCCAATTTTAATTTCAGTTTCGGATTATAATCAATTGTCGTTGCTCCGATTATTTTTTATCTTGTGTTGCTTCATTTTCGTATGTAATTTCCATAACAACGAGTTCCTTTCAATGATACAAGTAATTATAGCAAATAGCTATGTATTTGTTCTGTGTGTTTATTTTCAGAAAATAAATGCCTTGTAGTTGTGAATTATACATGAAAAAAAAAACACGCGTCCTGGTGAGTCCCTGTGTCGTCGATAAAAGCCAAAATTCTTAATTAATCCCTATCACACCATCCGGTAAATTTCCTAACATGTTTACCACACCAAATGTTATGAAACGCTTTACAATGTACTACCGCAGGCAGCAGCTGCGCTTGTAAGTTTTGCCCCTAACATTTCCTTGTGTAATTATTTGTTATATCTAACACAATCCCTCTCCTTACCGTGAAGTTGTTTTTTACCTAGCGTACATCTCAGGTTCTTACCACTGCAAATCTCGGAAGTAAAGATCTCTAGCTGTTCTAGCTGCTTGTTATTACACAAATTTTACTGAAATCGGATATTTGTTAGAATTAATTCAAATTCAACCGGAAAATGTCACTTATGTTCATCACCAACCGAAAACACGCAAGTAATATTGCTAAGCCAACTAAAACATCTGCCTTTAAGCTTTTCTACAAGGATAAGTGGATTTTTGACACAATTCAACTTTGCCGGACCAAAGGTGAAAAAAAACTAATATTCAAAGCAAAGAAATACGTCGGTAAGACGTTATAATTTCGTTTTAAAAACAGCAGTTCATCTTTTAAGTTGCTAAATGTCAACAACAACAACAGAAAAGAAAAGTGCTCCATTTTTGCAACGACTAGCCAACACAGAATTAATGAAATTATTTTTTCGATATTTATTGTGCAGTTTTAAATCCACTTTCTTTTCTAGTTGTCGTATAGGTTTTGCATGTTGTGATCGATAATCTTTATTACTTTCAGGGATATAACGAGACTGAGATACCGTCAAATTGTAACAAAGTAAAAAAAGCCACTTCAGTAAGCGGTAACCGATTTTGAATGGGAGAGGAGATTTGATGAAGAAACCTGTCCCGCAAATTTCCGGAAAATGATAGATGACAAGATAATTTAAACTGAAAAAAACGCCGCACTCGTTGGATTCTGAATTCAGTTGTGAATTAACTCGCGATGACATTCGGAGCCAATCTCTGCGACGATGTATGGGCACCATTTCCTACGTCCGTCACTACTGCTTGTGTTTCGGCCATTTTGTGTGTAATCACAGTCCCCGGCAACTTGCTTATCTGTTGGGCCATCATCAAAGACCCAAACAACGAGCTCAAATCATCGTTCAACTATCTGATTTTGAACCTGGCTATAGCGGACTCATTCATTGGCATTGTTACCGAGCCGGTGTTTGTTTGGTACCACAGCTCCGAAGCAATGGCACGTGAAGTCCTCGGTCTTCGTTGGTTGGTTTATATGTCATATTTTATGACCTCAACTGCTTCAGTGTTGAGTATAGCTGCACTGGCAACAGATCGCTATCTAGCTGTGACTTCTACAACCATACGAAAACTGTCTTCCTCCAGTGCTATAACTGCTTCTATTGCTATATGGGTTATATCCTGCGGTTTGCCTTTTCTTTACTTTGGCACTGGCTTTTACATGTTGGCCTTCATTTTTGCCAACACAGCCATAATCTTAACTCTTATACTGCTAGTTTGCTATTTCGTTCGCATTGTTAAGAGTCTTAACGCTCACGAGAAACACATGCGATCTGCTCTCGGACAGACAGCGCAACGTCGAGGGCTTCTCAGAGAAAAGAAAGTAACGAAATGTTTCTTTTTTATTTTACTGTCTTTCTTTGTATGCAGTTTTCCATCTTGTGTTATGATCTACGTCATTAATCTATGCAGCACGTGCAGTTGTGACGTCATACACTGGTGTAGGGACCTTCAGTATTTGCTAATACTTGTAAATTCTTCATCTAACCAGTTTTTGTACGCATGGCAAATGAGTAGTTTCCGTCGAGCGTTCGGGAGAATACATCCTCTTCTTGCTACCTGGGAGGGACGAGCGAGAAAGTCAACTGTCTCACAAGCACCTTCAAATCTAGATGATCCTCAAATTATGGCGGGCTGAGCTTTCAGGGTAAAGTTCAACCCTCTTCCAAACCTTGGGTAAGAGAAACAAGAAGGCAACTGAACCATTTTGTTAGAGTCCGCAACTGAAACACCTTTATCATGCCGGGCTCAGTATCGATTGGACTTTTCTACATGATAGGCCAGGGAATTTCAACGGCTCTAGTCCTGACAAAGGGGTCAGGATCTGTCGGATGAGCCATGCAGATTGCTCATCGGTGTAACTAACACGGTTTCCATGTACGTGAAGTGACTTAGTACTCCTCCCCCAAGCACTTTGTCAGATTGCTCCATTCCAGCTATCTGTCAGTATCCATTTATACACATGAGTGGAAAGAGGCAGAGACATAAACGCTGTAGAGAACATATTGGAAATGGTCAACGCCTGAACTCACAAATCGCTCGATAAATGACCATTTTACATATCTGTCTCTCTTTCTCCCGGGGGGGGGGGGAGGGCACTCCCTTATTAGGGTTTAACGGGGAAGTGCGGGTATGGGTATAGGGTATGGTTTTCAGGCTTTTCTGTCTTGAACGGGGTATATATTTCACCTTTTTTTGTCTTAAATGGGGTATCTTTGCATGGACCAATGTCAAACAGGATAGGCTTACATGCCTGCAGAGGTGTAACAAGCCGACTTTTCACAAATTCTTCCGTATTCTGACTTACGTTGATTTCGGCATTGATACTTAGCTTAATTCACAATCACAACAAAGCCAGTGAGGTACTTGTTTATGTCTTAGACCATGCGGGGTATCAAAAATTGGCCTTCTGTCTTAAACAGGGTAGGAAAGTCAGAGGTTCGTGTCTTAAACAGGGTCAGGGTTTAGGAGGCCGGGCCGCACCTTCCTACCAGAAATTATGTCGAGTACCCCCGGGCTCTTGTTAGTTGCATCAATTCATCGAAACAGCATTTAAATTTTTTCATTAACCTTTTTCATTTCTTTATGTAGATATTCATTTACTTTTTTAATTAATTTGTTTGTTATACCGAATTTTGTTTCGTTCAAGTAGTACACACCCCTCAAAAATTGAATTACTGATGCGAGTAAAGAGTAATACTAACACATGCATGCCAACCTTTCATAACTGTGGTAGTCAGAGAAGTGTTTTTTCCAACCGTGTGTTACATGCATCTCTGGTTATCTGACATGATTTTACAAAACTTTCCTCGTCTCATCGTCAGCTTTAATGCGGCTAGCGCCCTCAATCAATGAATCAATCAATGAATCAATCTAATTTTATTTATACACGTGACACTTAGGAGTACATACAGTTCTCGTTAGAATGTGTACGTGTGTAAAAATAAACATTGAATATAAATAAAAATAAAAAGTATATTAAAATTCTCAAAAATTCTCTAAAATTCTCATTTGAGGGAAGTAACCCGTACAAGGTAGCAACCTCGTTCCCAGGGCTTTTCCCTTGGCGATTTGGCTCAGGTAGGTCCGTCGACCAATGACCTAAAAGCCCAGAGTTGGTGAGACAACTGTCTTTTATCTGTTAAGACACCATTGTCGCTTGTTTTTTTGTTTTTTTGCATTTGAGAACAGTTGCATCGAATAAGGCCAGTGATAAGTTTAGTTGTCTTAGTTGGCTTTGACCACCAGCCAACTTGGGTTACCCATAGCAAAAAAAGACAAGAGAGAAGATAAAAATTTATTGTACGCTCTTTAAAAGGGAGGGGATGGTAAAGTTGGGCGGGTACGTTTGTTTGAATCTGGTCTCCCTTGTCCAGATATAACCTTATTTTGAAAAGTATCTGTTTTTTTGTCGATATAGTGTGTATAAATGGAATAAAATTTACACCCCCTTTCAGTGTTACATGCATAGCTATTTTTCTACATTCATTTTTCGACATCGTCTTTCGACGTGCTGTTTGAAAAGAGCCGATCAAAACCGATTCATACCGGTGTTGGTTTCATGCAAATGAGCCCTCAAGTTCAGAAGGTCATACTTGTGGGCTGTGATTGGCGGATTTTGAACCGTCTTGTTGTTTAAGCCGTCGAAATCTGCTTTGCTACTGATGGACCCGGGCCTTCTAGAGTGTAAGGCTTAACCACGTGACTCTCTCACCGGGTTCTCGTCCCTGCAGGGCCGCTTGTCCTTCTTAGCCGGCGGGGCCTTTGCACGAGAATAAGGGTTGCAGAAGGGCCGGTGGCCTTTTCTCGTGCAAAGCACTAATAATTAAGCCCTCGAGTGTGGACAAGGCTTGGGGCGCCGCGCAACGTAGCCTGCGGCCATGCTTTCGATCGGGGGCAATGGCGCGAGCGGCAAAGCTTTGAACGAAACCGCGAGCCGTTGAGTCGCCTCGCTCGCCGAAAACATCAGAGGCTTTGTCGCTCGCGTCCCTACCCGTAGCCTGCTCACAGGCTTCGCGCGAAGACATTTACGCGCGACGCAGCGCGCGAGAAACGCGCAGGCTCAGGTCAGCGGATATTAAACGGCGCATGCTTATTCAACTCCTTGATGTCACATGAAAAAAAAAAAAAAACAACAAAACAACCCCATCCTTAACAGCGTCTCGCACGAGAGCGGAGAAAGAGGATGTTTTGAAAGCTTCAGTGGTCGTCATTCGCTCACTAAAGCGTTATGGAAAGGTATTTGTCTTCATATATTACTTTACAAGTTGTGAATTCTTTATTGGCGGCGATATACTAGTTCATAGTTAAGCAAATGAGTGCAGCGTACCGAGCAAAATTGAGCGCTAATCCCCTTCAGGCGGCGCCGCTGCATTCTGGTCTTCTGTGTCTAGTGTAGGAGCTGAAGGTTCGCATATTTTCACCTATTGCAGAAAAGCAACGTAATTTTAACTGATCTGCGTATTTGGATGCAGTCGAAGCCTTTTTTTTCGATTTTTATATGTATTTAATGGACCAGTCGCCATCTTGGTTAACAGACCGATATGCAGTGCGTGCAAGGGACGGACTGTTTTCCCGCCAAAACGTTTTACATGCCCGTGTCGGTGCGCCAAAATAATCTACTTCAGGTACTCAAGACTTGAGAAGAGAGTTAAGCTTATACCCACTGTTATACCACATGAGTGTGTCCATATTATTGACCTATAATTTATTGGTTTATTTGGTATAAGAAAAGAGACCAGGCTTGCTTTTGGATGCAGGAGCCACAGGCAAGTGCATTCAGTTGCTTTTCTAAACTGTGCAGTGCATTATTTTCCCATACGACATAGAAAAAGCTTCTCTGGTTTAGTTTAGAAAATAGTACAAAATTATCCAAAACCAACGACAAGATGCTAGACATGACAACATTGCATATCTTTTGAAAGACATACAGTATTGCTTATACATCTATCAATGTTAATCCCGAGCGGGGGGGGGGGTCGGGCAAGGGGTGGGGATTTTGACATTTTCCATAAAAAAAGTGAAATACCCCACCGCTGGGACAAAATGATTGGACAGTTAGCCTGACCCCCCCTCCCCCCCTCCCTTGGGCTTAACATTGATAGGTGCATTACAGGGGCGTAGCCAGCTTTTTGAGACTTGTAAGCCTGGTCAATCAGCCGTAAGGGCCACTTTTCGAGGGGGTGGGGCGGAGGATGTCTGCTGCAGAAATATTTTTGGATCAAGACTCTTCAAAGTAAGTTCTATACTTTTCTGCTTATATTATGTGTATTTCATAGCACCTAAATTGTAATATTTCATAGGAAGGATTTGGTCCAGTTTTCATTCATTCCAAAATAAACCCACTTGTATTTTACAGCGTATGCCATTGTGGGTTTGTCTGTCACCTGGCTAGTCTATGTTAGTCTTAAAGGCTTCCAAGTTTGCATTTGTTAGATGAGCCATGTTCTCATCGCGAAAGGGCCCTTTCGCAATTACTGGTAATTGCAAAATATATATAGCTAAGGTACGTTACAGATTGCTTTCGGTTTCATCTTGAAAGCGTTTCAGCCGGAATTTTTCTATCATCATACATTTTAAAAATACGATTGGGCTGAAAGCTTTGTAGGCCTGGGCCTACGGGCCTATAGGCTGGCTACGCCCCTGGCTTAAGGAGCTATGTCACGGTATTTTATTTATTTTCGTTATTTAAGAGGTCTTAACTTCAAATTGGCAGAGAAAGTCTTTTATTGGCAAAATCACGTCCACATAACAAACAAGGATGATTTTCGCGCATTGCAATTGACACTTTCATACAAATTGAGATAAACTTGAAAAAAGTCGGGCCGACGTTTTTCAAGTTTACCCAAACACAATCTGTTTTAATCTTCCCAAATTTTGTCCATCCATGCTCCTTTTCTGGCCTTTCTGTGTTTCTTTTGAGTTCTTCTGGCATTTCAGCTTCTTCTCGAGAATTCAAATTATTTATGTATACATTTTGTCTGGTTGTCCTTATAATTGCATGTGCAGGTTCCAGATCAGCACTATGCTTACGTATGCTTACTATGCTCCCTGTGTGGCTTAATGCCATACACTGTCTCATAAGGACTCTGCTTGATAGCACAGTGGTAGGCAATATTTCTCACCTAGGCAGCTTCCATGGAAGACTGACACCATTTGTTGGTTTCTTTATTTGTAGAGATTATTAGAGCCCTCATGTCTTCTTTCCATGACCTGTTTGATCTTTCAACAAGGTCCCTGTTTGTTGGGGTACGCAGAGAGCCATGCCCTTGCTTGATCCCTTTTTCTTTGCATAATGTTTCCATTTTTTGGTTTTGAACTCCTATCCATTTTCAGAAAGAATCATGTTTGGGAAACGTGTAACAGTAAATTTTCAACACTCTCAGTACCTCATCAGCAGTTTTGTTGATATGTGGTGAAACATAAACATATTTGGTGTGCCCGTTTATGATGTTCGTTGCCCATGTGTGTGGGTCACTGCATTTGGCATGGACAGTTTCTGAAATCCATTTAGTCAATAAATCTCCAAATGAGAAATAAAACGAGGAGAGTGAAAAGGTTTTTCTACGACTTTATACCCCATTTACATGCGCAAAAAAAATCAGCACGGCAAATTTGTGGCACCGTGCCAACAATTTTGGGCACGGCTCTCCCAATTATTGACATGTAAACATACCAGTCCCAAAAAAATTGTGGCACCAGTGCCCAATTTTTGGGGGTGCTGAGACTACCTTGCTGTATTGTGGAACTTCCAAAGAAAAAAAGTGAGCAAGAACTGAACAAATTGAAGGTTTGTTTACAACTGGCATATAATGGTCTTAAATTTAAAAAATATTTTCCCAAAAATGTTTGTTTTCTCCTGCACAGAAACAAACTATTCATTTAGTTCGGAAGCCCAGAATATAAAAGTACAATTTAAATGAACTATGATTACAACTAAATTTTTTTAATTCCTTTAGCTACTAAAACTTTCTTTGCAGTCGCAAGTTTAAAATTAATGTTTAATAGTGTGAGGGGATACACTCCCTTGTTTTCAAGTATGAAGCGATTGAAAATGTTCTTCTAGCTGCTCGTTTGTTTTAATAATCACTGGGAAGCGCAACATAAAATCCACATCTTTGATGAGAACAATCTGGAAGTGGTACATTACAAGTATAAATTTTTTTGCAAAACTTAAAGTTATAAAGAGGACACTACAGGTTTTGGAAGATTGGAAGAGGAGGGAAACTGGTTTTAAGCTTTCTTTTTTTTGTTAACGCTCAAAAATTAACACCCACTGAGGGCCTTTGTTTAGTCACTTGTTTGATTTCTGATATTTCAGCAACACTTGCGTAAATTATACTATACACACACACTTTCTGTGAAGTTTTCTATATTTGTTCACTGACATTTTATTATTCATGCGATTAGAGTCGCTGATTGCCACTAACTGGAGCATCAAGAAACCAGATAAGATCTTCCTCTTTGGCAATTACTGGTGGCTGTGAAGCTTTTGAAATTAAGATTGGCGACATCTGCTCTACTTTTACATCCTCACTAAACCATAGGCAAGATTCCGGATGTTATTTTGGTGGGGGGAACCATGCAATGACAAACCAAACATACTGACAACTTGCAAATTTGTGCAAAAGGATAGTTTCAATAGTTCCAAATCTTAAAGCTGGAAGCCCTATTTGGCAGATAACACTTTTTTCAGCTTTAAATGTGTGTGGACGTCTTCCCTTTTCTTTATATACATATTCTGGCACAAAAGAGGCTAAAGAATGTGGTCCAGCTAATAATTCTTCTTCTCTTCCAGATAATGCCCTTCCCTTGGGAATCCATTTTTCAAAAGGTGGAAATGATCTAAGTCTCCTCTCCTGCCTTGCCTTGTCTTTCTCTTGATTGTAGAGTTGGTATACCACCTTATACTCCGCAACCTCCTCTTGGTAGACAGACTTCATTTTCATCAAGGTTGTCTCATTCACCTTAACTGTTGACACTCCTTTGGAAGTCTCCATTGGCTCGGGTTTGCTTGCAGTTGGTGTTTGTAGATGAACATTTGGGTCGGAAAGGTATCAATCCCGTAATACATTTCCCATGTTGCAGGATATTTGCTTTTGGTATTGGCACCAGTTGATAAATCTGCAAAACAAATTAAAGAAGTGTTTCTTAGAACTCATACAGATAAACAACTAATTATAGGAAGCTATAAAAAATTAATTATGTACCTTGGCCAAGCTTCATGAATTGTCTTTCGAACAGCTCAAAAACATACTTGATATGTCTTTAAAATCGCTGCTTCTGGAAACCTCCGATTCATTGCCCTTCGGCACAACCATGAATTGAAGCGCTCGTAGGGGAACATCCAGGTGGTATACACTGGCCCAAAATTCTGGATATCATGTATAATGTGGTGTATTATGTGGGTGGTAATAACCTGTACAAATTGAGGTAATTATAAGTCAAACATTGATAATATTAATTTAGAACTAAAGTTTACTCAAAAAAACAACAGTGTCTGTTGTGTGAACCAGAAGTACAATCTCAAAAGTTCTAAATAATGTAAGTTCAACAAACCTTTTCTTCTCAACCTTGTCCAACAAGTGACTCATGAGTCACATCTCAATTTCCTTGTTCAATTTTATGTCCTCTGTCTTCAGCTTGGAAAATTCCACATTTCTGTGATTTTTGTTGATATGAATTTGCTGCAAACTAACTTCTTAACTTTGGGAAGATCTTGGGGAACAATGTCACTTGCAAAAGCTACAACACAACTGTCTATTCTTCTTTTTAATCATTGTTTTTTTTTTAGTTCATTCTATGTCTTCATTTCTTTTTCATAAAGTGCTAGACACTGTCTGTCAATTTCGTATCTGCATCAGCCTCTTTTGATTCATTTTGATCAATGGATTCTTGATCCCTTGACGTTGGTAAGCCTTTAACTTTCAACTTGTATTCTGTCTGTCTCCATGGCTACAAACTAAATGGAACAACAACTAAATGGAAGAGGAGATTGTTATTTAGAGGGTTCCCCAAACCCCTTGCATTGATCGTCAGTAATTTGAAAATTAAAACTTAGAAGAAATAATTACACGCGAGATAAATGCAAATGAATCAGAACAAAACAAAGACCAAAATCTACTTATGTTTAGGTTTGCTCCTTTTCTTTTCTCCCGCCTTTCTTTGGGCAGATCATCTGATGATTTTCGTTTTAACTCACTGTTGGAATCATCCATTGGAGCCGGTGCAGACAATGGAGCAGGCGGCGTGGAAGTGACAAGAACAGGTGACAAAACATCTCTAAGTTATGGACTAAGCCGCCTGATAATCGCTACATCTGATAATTCAAATGGAGCGTCGTAGACCGTTACATAGGTTAGAGGGCTGTCGATATCTTGAATCGCGCAATGTTCACTGTTTATTTTAATAGAGTTCAGACTAACAAATTTTTCCTTTGCCACCGCCATTTTAAAAGTGATCACGCATTCACCATTCATCTTTCATTGCAAACGATTAGTCTCGGTAGGACAAATTGCAGCATTGTTCAAGGCCTGAAAGACTGATCTCTCAGAAGTGTTTCGCGAGGGCGTGAACAAAGCAGAACGCGGACGTTTTGGCATATTGTCCACAAAATTATCTTGTCGTGTTGTTGCTGACTTAGTCAGTCATGCCAAAAAAAACAACTTGCCAAATTCACAAAAATTTTGTTTTTTTTTTCAGCATTTTGCAGAGTGTAATGGAAAGATTTCAAGCAACAACAACAACATTTGGGGGGTTAGAAGCACTTTAAAACGTCAATTACAAATGTTAAATAGTTTTAACAACTTTATTTGAAAAGGTCAGCACATGGTTGATGTGGACCTGTACAAAATAAGATATTTTTAATTATAATTAAATTACAATTAATAAATAGAACATACAATGATACTTACATATTTTCATCATATTTCCCAAATTAGCCACTGGTACATATTCATTGTCAAAAACATCACCAAATCCCAGGTTATGTAAAACTTGCTGTGCATGTGTCTGGCTCTCTGGCATTTCAGGATTTTTGGTCTTTGATTACTTCTTATCTTTCATTCTGGTATACCTGTTTTGATGTCACTCAAGCCAACCTTTAGCATGGTAAACTTAAACGCAAGTGCTGCATTTGAACCCTATTCTGTCTTCATCTTCTTTTCTTGAACTTTTGGTAATTTTGCCGTTGGCCATGTCACTGTTGTGGTTTGCATCAATTTTCCCTTAGTTTGCATTTAACTTTTTCAAATCATCTAACTCCATCATCATATTTTCATCCCAATCTTAATCCTCAAAGACTTCTCCAATTTCTATTTCAGTTTTTCCAATGCAAATAAACCCCATTTTGTTTTCGCAGCATAATGGGTTTGTTTTGATGTGATGTCAAGAATTTTCACTGGGTTTCTTGTGTGATATGAGCAGTTTCCTATCTAGTACTTTCTACTAGTACTTCCATGGGCAGAAGCAGCTAATTGCATTGTCTGGCCCCAATATGAAGTATGCAGGTCAAAAATCAATTAAAAAAAGTAGGATCTGTCCCAGGTCCTATCTAGTTTTTTTACGTACTGGGCAGTGGGCTAGGCTGAAAAAAGCACTAGCCCACAAGAGCAAGCTACAAGTCAGGAATTAGTTACAATTACAATTACAATTAGTTACCAGCTTCCCCTTGCCCATTTTCAGTCAGACTCCCATAATAGAGTCCTTAGAAGAGCTTTTGGAAGTGGAGCTTGCTCTTGATTTCATTGTACGACACAAACCTATATGTGGAGTTCGAAAAGCTTGCTTGACTCCTTATGGATTTCGAACAAATGTTGTCTGTTCAAGTGACGAAAGCCAATTTTGAATTTGCTACTTTCTCAATCTACAAGGGCAAGCGACTAGTTTGGAATTAATTACCAGCTTCTCCTTGCCCACCTTCAGTGAGACTCCCATTATAGAGTCCTTAGAAGAGCTTTTGGAAGTGGAGCTTGCTCTTGATTTCATTGTACCACACAAACCTGTACGTGGGGTTCAGAGCTTGCTTGACTCCTTATGGATTCCAGACAAAAATTGTCTGTTCCAGTAACAAAAGCCAAGTTTGAATTTGCTTCTTTCTCAGTTCAATTACATGAGTCAACTCAAGCTCCACAGTACACCTTTCCTTCATTGAATTGCAGCCAGGGATAAATTTTCTTCCAACTGGGTTGAAAAGACCATGATCAGTGAACTAAATATATAAAAAATATGTTGCATGTAGATTTGCAGAGTTAGATTATTTGTTCATTATGACATTTATTGCTACTCAGAGTTTCATGCTTCTTGCAGGCAATCATCAGGCATTAAAAGATAACAGAATCTGCAAAATATAGAACAATGCCTAGTGGTGTCTCATGTAGAGATATCATTGGTTAAGCCAAGCAAGCACTGTCTTCAACAGGAATTTCTTAGAATGTCTACTTAACAATTAGATTATGAGCTCGAGATTTCTATCGTGTGATAGTTGATGAGGGCGAAGCCCGAATCAACTATCACACATAGAAATCGAGAGCGAATAATCTAATTGTTTTAGTATAAATCTACTAGACGTTCAAAACTTAACAACAAGACAGGTTCTCGTTTTTATTAAATAATGATGTAAATAAGTCACACAACACGCGGATAATTGACAACTTCACCACATTGCATTGGCTTCTGTGTGCGCGTTTGCATTTCATTCACGATTTATTGAAACCGTTATATGCCCGAAACTGAAGGAAAAGCCAAGTTTTTTATTGTAAAATGACGATTGAAAGATGTACTGGCGTACAAGGGCCCTTGGAAGTCAAATTTTTTTTTAAATTCGAAAACGTAAAAGATCAAAAAAAAGTTAAGCGAGTTGTTCGCAAGGAAGAAACCACATTGCACTGTTTAGCTTCTGTGTGCGCCTTTGCATTTCATTCACGATTTATTTAAACCGTCGTTTGCTCGAAATTGAACTAAAAGCCGGATTTTCATTGTGAAATGACAATTTAAAGATAGACTGACTTACAAAGGCCCTTTGGAAGTCAAGTTGTTTTATATGTAGGAAACTTGAACGATAAGAAATTTATGAAAAGTTGAACGATTCGCCCGCAACCTTGGATTCGCATTCAATTTTGTTGTTTTATTAAAGTCTTATTGATGCATAAAAAAACTTGCAGGTCGAATCTGTTTAGCCTTTCTTTTACTGCTCCTTGATGGGACGATGAAACTGTGTTAGTTCGCAAAGACATTTTAAACTTTATTTCCACAAAATGTCTCGGTGAAACGCATCTCTGAATGTTATAAAATTATAGATTCGCCCGCTTTTAAGAGCGTAAATGAATATTAATTGCTTTTCTTACCGTGTAAAATCTTCATTACATATTTCGGTACAGTCTTTATCTTCTCCAACATCGCCCGGAATAGTAAATAATCCAAGTCCTTTTTTACGGTCAATTTAAAAGCGAAAAAGCGGCGACCATTCTGTTGACAACCGCACGCTGTTTCGCTACTCACCTTCTACAACAGAATAGAAGGTGAGTAGCGTAGCCAATCAGAGAACAGCATTCGTGATAGAACGCTAGTAGATTTATACTAATTGTAGATATCAGTTCGCTTTTATTGTTTAGTGTTGACCTTCCAGGTTTTTATACAAAACTTTTTCCCATCAACACAAATTGCATCTCTTGCTTACATTTGAATGCGATCCGGCTTGTTTAACCTTACGCCATTTGATTTGCACATAATATTCCTATCCTTTAGGCTCCAAATCTATTTACTTAATTTGGTTATGTGCTTATACCAATAGTTACTAAATAAGCATACATGGTTTCTATATCTAAACTTGAAAGTCGTGTCACATAGTCCTGTGTATGTCTCTCTTGAGGTTGATGTCTTGACCTCGGCTTGGTAAATGATGTGTTGGTTGTTGTATTTTCCATCCATTGGGCACATGCTTTTACAATCAGTATCATTGGTGGGATCAGATTCATTAAATTGAGCTTTGTTATGGTTGGAAATAATGGTTTTGGTTCTCAGTTTGAAGATATTTCAGAAAGCCTCTTGTAATGGTGTAATAAAATCCAAGGTGTTTTTTAGGATACATGTAGATGGTGGATAATTGGATTTCTTGTGAATGTACAATGGGACTGTTCTGAACTGAAATTTTTTTTGTTCATTTTGTGAAAGGCGTGTTGTGTATTTACCAAGTGAACACTAGGTCCGAGTGATGACATGTTGAAAAGCGAGATATGTGTGCTCGACGTTCAGATCGAAGAGCAGATGAATTTTGTATTGAATTTTGTTGCGTTTTTGGAATAAATCGTTCATTTTCAGGGAAATTACCATCCTTTAAATCACAAAATTCAACCTAAGAATGATACTCTTCATGTTAGGCACTCAGGTGAAACTGAACTTGGTACTGTTGGTTTTGTTGCAGCAGTCATTTTACCAGGTAAACAATGTGGGCTCCAAAATGGTCCAAGACAAACAAACTTCTTTTACTGAGAAAACTGCTGGGTCGCAATTGCCATACTTTCTTGGTCCACAGCTTTTTGCTGTTTGCATCCATCCAGCCCTTAGGATGATGATGCACAACTTCATGTACACCTGAAAGAAACTTCTCTTTTGGTTGGTTCTTTTGCTTGAAAATGATCATCGGCTTCAACATTGTACTGTCGCCAGCTAGAAAGGAAAGGACGACTCTGAAGTGGGACTTGTGCCCAGTTGTACTGAGAGATATGGTTTTTACTCCTCATGCATTGTCTGTTCTCACTGATGGCATGTCAAACCAGACAAGAGTCGACCATATTGCCAGTGTTCACAAGTTCTTTGCTGCCTTTCTGCCTACTGCTGAACACTAAAGAGTGGAAGTCTACAATCTCCTGTATGTCCCCTGGCAGCTTCTGACCAATCTTTGCCTTCTGGTGAAGGGCAAGATTGTTGCAGTGAATAAATCCTGTGCTCCAGTTGTAAGATGCAAGCACATTGCAAGCTCCTTGATTTGGATCATGTTCTATGTGGCTCGTAACATTGCAATGCTTCTTGTGTGCTCCATTCCACTTGGTCGAGCTTGGATTTACCCTTCATAAAAGATGGTATAACCAAATTAGCATGTGTAAGTCCAACACTCTCAGTGATGGTGAATCCCCAGTCTGCCATCCCCATGTCTCATGGAATCAGTTTGTCCAGAAAATGACACATCACAGTTATAAAGTTATCTGAGACCTGACCTCCCCAGGCTTCAGACACAAAAGAAATAGTTTGGCATTGTGGCATCATTCATACCAGAATATTGATCCTGTTGTGGTGTTTGTAACTTGAAAATGACTGTTCTCTGGCTAGCAAGTTTGATGGTCTTTCAATGAAGACTTCAAAGCAGTCAATCACAACAGTTGTTTTCTTTCCAAATGTACACTGGAAGCACTGGGTCAGTGTCTTTCTATGTTTGTCCCTGTCTGGCCAGTACAAAAAGCAAAATAACCTTATGCCCATCACAACAATCCAAGTGGAAAAATATTCCTAAAGTTGTTGACACTAACACAACATACTGGTATGCAAGATACAACAACACAGGGAGCAGATAGTTGAAAAAAATCAATAAAAACGTCTTACCTCTTAAAATTGCGTACTTGTGTTTTTAAAACCTCATTTGCAAACCAAATATAAGCATTCATTTGCGATTGATCAAACCAAACCGCCATTACTTGAATAGTGTCGACCGCTGCTTATTGGGACCGTGTATTCTGTTGGACTAAGTCCAACGAATGATTTTCGAACGAGGCACGAATCAATTGTTCAAGAAGTTCTTTCTTGGCCAAGGTTTCTTTTGCTTTCTTCCCTACTCCAGGATCTGACGAGCGAATGTTGCTCTTGAAGTACTCTTTGCAGTGGTACCTTTCTCTGGCAACAGCCCAGGCACCACAATACCTACCTTTTCCTTTCCCTTCAGCTGACATATTTTAGACATCAATGTCACAAGCTTCATCACTTAAAATTGGGAATTGTTGTCCAACTACACATTTCAAAACAATTGAATTCAGGCTGTAAATCAATTCTGTCAAAGCATGGTAATGACATTCAGAGAACATGGAGACAGGAATGTTAATTAACATGCCAAATTCCTTTTCCAGGACATCAGAGACAAGCAAAGAGTGTAAGTCACTAAAGTGGCATGTGAAATCCTTTTGTTTCACTTTCCTGGTCGGATTTTCCTGCTGTCTTATCAGTGAAAATATTTTACTCCACTGCACACTGACAAAAACGTTAGTTGACTGAAGTTATTCTGATTCACACAGAGAGGTAAAAATGTCATTGACCTTGGCTACTAATTCTTGTGCATGTAGTTCCTCTTTGTTAATTGAAAGTGTTCGCAGAAAAGTGCCATAATCAAAGTCATCAGGAATTTTGTGGAATTCCTCTGATTCCGACATCTGTGATAACAGACTGTCTAAGTCTATTATATCTTCAGCCGGAGCAACATTACAATCAAGAAATGCTTGGGCAATTTTATGAATTTCATCAAAGTTCTCTTTACACAAAGGTAAAAAGAGTTCATCCCAGATTAGGTGGTTTACCTGGTCGTAAAGCACTTGCAGTTTTTTGGGTCTGCTATATCGGTTCTGTCTCTTGTCTGAAGGCCGTCCTCCCATAAGGCCATGGACAACAGTTTGTGGCTGCCTGGCCACAGTTCTATGCTGCTCATGAACAGCTGGCTACCCCATTGGCAGCAGGCGTGTAGTTGAATAAATAGGGTAGTAGTTCAGTGTTGTTCGCTTTTTCTGTGGAGTGTACCTTTACAAGTGAAGGCAAGAAATGCATTGGAACTCTGATCCCTCATTCCTCATCTATTGCCCATTAGGAGGGCGACACAAGGGGATGAGGAAGCCACGTCGGGTAATTGCAGTTTGAGAACAAGAAAAAGAGACAATAAGGACTTCCCCTGAATTACAATCATGTCTGACGTGGAAGGAGATGATGTGCCTACAACAACCAGCATTGGTGAAATGGACATTCCCACTGCTCTTTAAGAAGTTTTGAAGACCGCCATGGTCTACGGTGTTCTTCCTCGTGGATTGCATGAAGCGGCCAAGGCATTGGACAGGCGCCAGGCTCATCTTTGTGTCTTGGCAAATAACTGTGATAAACCAATGTACGTCAAGCTTGTGGAAGCCCTGTGTGCTAATCACAGCATCAACCTTTTAAAGGTTGATGACAACAAAAAAACTTGGAGAGTTGGCTGGTCTTTGCAAGATAGACAAAGAAGGAAAAGCCAGGAAAGTTGTTAGCTGCAGTTGTGTTGCTGTAAAGGATTATGGGAAACAAGGTCAAGCCCATGCCGTCTTGATGCAATACTTCAAGTCCAAGTGCGCCTAAATATGGCATTGACTTGCTTGTTTGCCAACCAAATTAAAAAAGTTTAATTTGAAAAAAAAATTGAAGTTATGAAACCCCTTAAAACACCTGAAAGCCATGTGGCAAGGCGCACCACATGCTTAGCAAAACATCCTTAGATGTCTGGCACTTGGATGTGCAGATGCCTAATAACAAGAAGTTGCTTCTTCTTAGAGAGAAGCTTCTTGAGATAGAAGCTTCCCTCTAAGCGTACAAGCTATGGCGTCATAGGTCAGAGCCTTTCCATGTCTTGCTAACTTGGCGGCTATGGCGAGCTGCTCAGCAATGGCTAAAGCTTTGTAGTCGTCAAAATACTTTTCCCTTCTAAATCTGTATTGTGTAATCCTACAAAGCCACACTGGGACATCAAAACCAACTTCCTAACCGTAAGCTGTGTAAGGAGGTCATTTAAAAAACGAGAAGAGGGAATGTATAAGATATCTACTGGCTGCCTACCCTCGAGTGGGAAAATTTGTAAAACAAAACACTAAGGATAAGCACACAGGGTATTACTAAAATTAACTCATGCTAACTAACCCTGGCTCACTTTTGGATCTTGCTTAACAGATAATAAATTCAAAATAAATTTATGTTACAAGTAACCCTTACCAGAACTACATATATTTGACATATATAGGTTGCATATATTTTAACATATATGTCAGCCATATGTGGCATAGGTTTGCCATATATGTAAGATGTATGTTACATGTATGTCAGATGTAGGTATTTGGAACTGATGTACAGCGGTTGCATATGTGTCACATATATGTCAAACATATGTCAACAATGTGTAACATATATGTAAAATAGTTGTGATAATTCATTTACACTGCAGGCTCAAAAGGAGCATGCATATACATTGAAAGGTGATGCATGTCACATGTAACCTGAAAATGAGACATAAAATATATACTTACTAGTTCTTTTGTATCCGTTTCAAATCCTCTTACTTTTGTTGATCAGTATATATACTCTCTATGTATATATATGTACATTGTAACTGCATGAACATATAATCTCATGCATACCGGTATATAAATTTATGCAGCTAAAAATATTTTTCTGGCAAGTGCTTCAATCAAATATAATTTATTTTTCTCTTTCATTTAACTTACAATCATTTTAAAATCTATAATCAAGTATGCATGGTCCAATGACTGAACAATGATGCTGACAATAAAACGGAGTAATAATTTGTTTAGAAAAAGACATATAAAATTCAAAAAATACAATGTATATTCTAGTGCAACCTGGCCCTAAATATTTAATTGGTTAAAAATATAATGCTCAGGAACATGCAACTGTAACGAAAACGTTTTGAACACTCTTGCAACACTAATCGTTATTTTTAATTTATTGTTATAATTTCTTTCCGTTGTTTTTTTCCCTGTTCACTTCTACTTTCATTAAGTTACGTTACATTTTCCTTTTTGAAACACATCTCCTGCTGGATGTGCATTTGTCTTAAATTGCTTTACGAACAACAGCAACTGTAGATTCTTTAAAAACAGACTGCACAAATGCTGTAAAGTGAAAAGAGAGAATCAACTTAAACTATGTTTGCAGTAGATACAGTACTATTTCTCAAAGCCAGTTTTATGTTCTTAATGCCAGCTAGGTTGTCTCTTATGGAATATCACTGCATGAAAAATTTTTCATGATTAAGGAAGTTTATAATAACCCAATCTCGAGCCCAGAGTGACCCCCGGCTCCGCGATCCGCCAGCGGTTGGTCAGCGGTAGGGTCGCCGGGACTCACTCTGGGAAACTGAATAATAATTCAGTGTCTTACTGGTCCTCACAGAACAATAGAAATCAACACGGAAGTCTGAAAATCTTCCCCGGAAGTAAACTAAACCGGAAACCCTGGAAAAACATTTTTGTTTTCCATGGTCAAATGTTCAGATGTATTACCTTAATTTTGTAAAACATCTAAGAACTCGTGATATGGTGCTACATAAATGAAGCATTTTCTAATTCTACCATTTTTGAACTCAAAAGATACCATGAATAAAAAAAGGACTTCCTTTAAACGTCAATTCTGAACGGAGTTTTAAAACAACAACGACGGCGTCGCCAAGGACAAGGTCGATTGAAAACCCAATTTATAGTTGACTTACAAATCTCGCTAGAACTACTGTTTTCATTCAAATCTCCGTTACGGTTGAAAAACTGAATATCGCAGACAGTGCTCGATTCAAAATAATAACTAATAACGCAGAATTTGAACATTACGCGTTGTTGTTTTGCTGAAAAAAGGAATTGTACAATTTTGTGCACGTGAATTGCGTGCACGAGCTGAGTCGCCGAAATGCTAATTACACCTTTTGAGATCTTTTGAATAGCGTTGACCGGTGTGGCCTTTAACGTCTTTATTAATATTACAGCCATTCGACGAGGAAAAAATTATTTGCTCGAAAACATGCAATGCGCTGTCAGCGAGAAGCCTCTGAAATATACGAAAGTCGCCAAACAAAAATTTTCATCAACAGAACAATAGCTTGTCCGTGCATTTTGCATTATGTAAACTTTTTGCCGTCAACTGCAAAACAGCAACTTACAAACGCATGCAGTCTACACAGGCGGAATCCTGAAAGGCGAACAATATCTTTGATTTAAAACCAATTGCAATAGTTGCAATATAGCAGTATGCTTAAGAAAGAGACTAAAGGAAATCAAAACACCAGACGCTCTTTTGTTAACTGCAGAACGTTTTTGTTACGTTTGTTGCTTCGATAAACACCAGTTCTGTCGATACTGTGTTTAAGAAATAGTTCAACTTTCTCGATTTACTTCCGTTCTGGGAAATTTACTTCCGTTAAGACCTAAGAGCATGCGCAATAAAAACCGGAAGACCAAGGTTCTACCTGAAATTCACCTGAAATCGACCTGAAATTGATCTGATCGATTCCAGTTTCCCAGAGTCCGTCCCGTGCCGCTGACCGACTGGACGGACTCTGGGCTCGAGATTGATAATAACCTGAATAATTTGATTACCCCCCCCCCCCTAGCTTCCAACAAGAGCCCCCACCCCCTTTATGCGGTCTCCCCCTTTATGGCACTTGCCATCTGGTTCAAAAGGTGAGACTTTCAGCATCAGCCATTCCATCTGAACCTGGTCGATGACTATATTGGCATGCTCCAAGACCCCAGAAAACTGTTTGCAGACAGCCTTGAGTTCTTTTGTGCCAAAAGCTGTCATTCCAAAAAAAAAAAAAAAAGAAAATGCACTTTTGATTTATTCGTTTATTTATTTTAGAACTGATTAATTGTATATAAAAATTTCCAAAAGCGATCTTGTCACAAGTTGCTTCAACCTTCTTGGTACAGAGTGGGAAAGGAAATTTGCAATTTGGGTTGCTGCAACAACATCTTCAGAGACATCTGTGAACCTTTTGTCCAATGTTATCAAGATGTTTTCTACCAGTGACTTTGAGTACATGGCATGGAATTACCTCTTGGAAACCTTACAGGTCATTGTCTCACCCTTGAACCCTGCAGAAGTCTTGTGATCTTTGAGGAACTACATAACCATTGTTAGGCCATCCCCAACAAAAGATCGATAGATTTTAAGGTAACAATTTTGAAAGTTTGTAGAACTCACCAGACTGGATCTCTTTGATGTAATTAGCTGGGTACGTCCTGCAGTAGGTTACCATACTCCTTGTTATTTGCATCGAGAGGGTTTGCATCCCTTGAATAATGGTGGGCGTTTCTAGGTCGCATATTGTTTCGTTGTCCTGCGCCTGAGTGTTGACTTGTACTCCAGCCACATCATTCTTCATGGCCTCAACTGTGGCAAGGGCAGCGCTGGTCACGACGGCTTGCATGGTTTTGTTTACTGTCACTGTAACAATTAATCTGATTTGAGCGAGTTGGTCGCTGTTAAAGTCAATTAAGGCCTCCTCGTCAAGGAAGCGCTCACCGATCATAACATAGAGAATTCTTCCAACAGAGCTAATTAGCCTCTCCCAAACACCTCCTTGGTGGCTAGGTGGCAGTGGATTAAAGTGCCATTAAATATTGTTTTTGAAGCAGCTTGCATCCAACTCTTTCTCTTGGTCCTAATTCTTTCAAACTTTCATGACATTGGTCTCTCCTCCAGTGAAGTTTATGCCATTGTTACAGTAAATAGGCAGTCCTTATGTTGCTACAAATCTTGTGACCGCATTGATAAAGCTGTCTGTGGTCAGGCCACTTGCAATCTTGATGTGGACAGCTCAGTTACTGTGGCAGGAAAATGCGTAATGAAGCTTGTGTTTTTTTCTTGTCGATTTGGTAAGGGGTCCTGCGTGGACATACAGGGGCCCAAAATAATCTATACCCACGGCAGCAAACAGGTTGATCAACTGGTGGCTGTCCAAAAAACTCTCATTGCTGGAAGAGGTGCTGTGATCTCTGCTTTCATACTATAGCATTCTGCTGTTTATAGCATTCTTCATCTGTCAGCGCTCCAATAGCTTTCAGATCGTTCAGCTCTTTAAGCTGCAGGAGAATTTCAGCATGTGAATAACCTGGCACACTTGAACCCTAAAAACAAACACATTTTATTGATCATTTGTCAAATTTGTCCCCAAATGAACAGATAGAAGAATGACCGTCTGTAAATGGACACAGGCATTCAGTTCACTTACCACTGTTGAGCTGTGTTCGGCTGCAACCCGCGAAGGCTTCTTAGCCATCTTTGGTCGGAATATTGGCAGCGCCGGCGCTTCGTCTTCGCTTTTAGGAGAACCTAAAGCCTGAAGTGATAAAATAGATATCGCATTTTAAATAGCCCACACTTATGTTAAAAGCTAAGCGGCGAGAATTTCAAATGAAATTATTGAATGCCTACGAGCATCTCCGCCCAGATTCGGTACTGATAAGGTTGGAAGGCATTTTCACCGTGCTTCTCTTTCAATTTGATCGTGTAAGCTTCAATCTTGTCGTTCACTGAGGAAGAAGGAGCATCCATCTCATCGTGGGAATCTGTAAACATTAAACAGTGTAGTAAGAATCTTAATCAAGGACGAACTGGGAGAAAATAGGCAAGCACTTGCTTTTATTTGCAAAATTATGCTTACGCTTTTTTCGTCACTTTTCTTTGCTGGTTTTGACTTCGTCCATCACCACGGTGTGGTTGGGGTCTACCCAAAGAGCTTGACCATTGATGGCGGCATACACATCAGACACGTCACTATCAGAAACGACCCAAATCTTTTTGTTCTTGTCGATAAATCCAAAGCTGAAGCTCTTCGTAAATTTTTCGCCCGGTAGAATTTTTATTTTTTATTTTTTTTTTTATTTATTTTTTTTTTTTTTATTGCAATTACAAAAAAAGAACATTAATTACACAGTAAAGTTACATACAATTTAGGAATAGGAAAAAAAAAGAGAAAAAAAAATTATAATGAGAAAAAAAAAATAATAAAGTTAATTAATAAATATGATATAATTACAATTCACTATTACAATTCTCAAGTTATTACACACACAAAGATAGCCTTAAGGATAGTAACATTTGAAATAATAACAATAATACATTTTTATTATATAGGTTTAATTATCCATTCTTTATTAAAATATTCTTTTTTTGTCATTTTACTTTCTATTTCATACTTAATTTTAATTTTGGCTTTAAACCCCTCAATTTTAGGAAGGGTTTGACTTCTTCTGCAGTCCCACAAGAACAATTTTCCAATAATTATGAAGTAATTTAATAGATCAAGTAAAGGGCATTTTTCCGTAAATATTCCAAATAAAACATCTTTTAGGGAGAGGTGGATTTTCTGTTTTGATAGGTGCCAGTATGATGCAAAATCTGTCCAGAATTGTCTAGTGTGGGAACAGTTATAAAAGAAATGATTTGAGGTTTCTGACTCAGTTTTACAAAACGTACACAAATCATCGCTTCTGTAACCAATTTTAAGTAATTTAGTATTCGTATAAAAAATAGAGTTTATAACTTTATATTGGAAAGCTTTAACATAAGATTCAAGTGCAACAGAATGTGGTAATAAGAAGATTTGATTGATTTGGTCGATTGTGAAATCAAAATCCCTCTGCAATTTGAAGGTGATATTGGGAGGTTGAGCCTTTCTGGAAACAAGTAGAGAATAGTAATCTTTTGATCTTTTTTGTTTAATATCGAATATGTTATTCTCAAATGTAAAAGAGGGAGATAGGGTTGATAATGGTACATTCGCAATCCTTAGCTGTGAGGGTATAGAGTGTCGGAGGCCTGCCCACTGAAGAAAATTGGTTTTGTTAATCTTGTTCGAGAAGTGAGTGAAGGCAACGTTAATATCCCGGTCAAAAAGAAGATCATGCGTGTACGTGATTCCTGCCTCGCGATAATTTTTGAAATAAACCGGTTTTTTATCGATTTTTATGTCTTTATTATTCCAAATAATGTTTTGATAATCCTTTTCTTCAGCAAAGGTATCGCGAAATTCTGACCACCATTGCAGAAGTTCGTAGTTAAATTGAGAGGATAAATTGAAATCTTCGTTTTGAAATTCCTCACGCGTCTCCGCCACTGGAAACCCCTTCACCCTGGCTGTTTGAAATGAAGATTTCTTCTTCCCTGACAGAATTCTGATATCAACCGTCAAACGCTGATGAGAATCTTCTTCAAAATCACCCTCCATGTCTGATAAACTTATTTCAAAACTGGCGCGTGTTGGAGTGTGCTGAATTTCAATTGTTAATTCATACTGTATTATTTTTGGCTCATTATCTTTTCAGTGTGTTAATCAGCACATGAACTGAGTATTGTTCTGCTCATTCTTTTGTTGAGCAGCGTTCTCGTTAATGTGCTCAGGCTCCCTTTTTGGGTTTTGGAAGTTTATTGTTGATTAAAGCAGTACAAACTGATGCCAGACATAAAGTAAAAGTAATTACTTCATGAAGGTTAGTATGCATTTGCAGAAAGTCATTGTCGACACTAAAAACGTCGCAAGCTGTAAATGATGCACTGTCATAAAAGGCAACAGACTCACTGCTGTCAGCATTTGCAGCATTCGAACCAGTGGAAAAGGCTGTCACACACGGGTCAAAGGTACATGTCCCCACATAGGGCCGCATGAGTTGCCGTGGCTGATGAAACGAGAGGTGCCAGCTCATCCTCGACCGAAAAAAAATGTCATGCGGGAATAAGGAATAATGTCACAAGAATAGTCACGCTCAAAAACATCAGGAATAATGTCACAGGAAAAGTCGCACTCAAAAACATGATAAGGCTCACGCACAAAAATTGGGGAGTGGTCATGAACAAAACCATCTGAATACTCAACAGAAGAAACTTGAGAAAGGCAGAATGGTTCATAGTCCGGTCTGTGTATTAAAGTTTGTAGTTAGACATGCATCACCAGCGGTCACAGTCGTTTGTTGTGATCTCTTTGGACACTGAGATGAGAACTCCAAACAAAATTTCTTAACTTTTTCCTTGATCCACAATTGGCACAAATGTGACAAAGCCATTTCAGTTCCCCTTTGACCAGTGCGTAATGATCCTTATTATTAAAACACGAACCACATTGAAATACGACAAGATAAAATATTGGGGGCACTCCTCTTTGGCTCTTTCAACACAGCGACCATGTCACTTGATTTGTGCATCCTGCCATTGCCCTAGTTTCCAGCGACATGAAAGAGTCCCCCCAATTAAGGACACCAAGCTTTACTTCCATAAGTATGGCTCCATGAAAGGCTACACTTTATTCGTATACACTGGCCAGATACATTTGATGGGTCAAATGCTCGGTTTTGAGCCTGGCACTCGGCCTGCAAAATCTTGGTTGACGACAACATACTTCTGTATCCCGCTACGAATTCCTCTAAAGAGAGGTCATCATAACGCACATCCCTGCTGACATAACTTAAGGAAAGTTCACTTTGTGGCCAAAGTTGAGGTCGCACCACTCTAGAGACGACCTTAGCGGTTTTAACAGATTTTAATTTCTTACCTTGGCGACGGCTTGAATGATGCCAATAACCCTTTTCTTCCTCAGGAGAGCTGGTGTTGGAGTTCGTATCAGAATCAGTCGGCTTCTGCTCAGATAACCCATCTTCCCTAGTTGTTTTTCGACATCACGGGCCAGAGAATCAAAGGACTGTAAATCATGTGATGTAACTGCCTTAGAAGATGCACTCTGTTCGGCACCTTGAGTGAGGACTTTGTTTTCGGTGCGAAGCTTATGCAGCCATGCGCACAATTGAGCCTTCTCTTTGGTACGCTCTGCTTCCTTTCTCTGTTGCTTAAGATTGGATTTAATCTTCTCCTCAGTAGCCAATAATTCCTTCAGATAAGTGAATTCACTGTCCTCTTCTTCCTCGACGCCGCCACATGCCCCTGGCTTGGGCACTTCGAAACATCAGAAGATTTACTGAAGAGCGTAAACATCATCTTCTTCGGAACCACTTGTCAGACCCTTGTTTAGTTTCGCGTAATCGACCCTTGGTTTATTTCGAAGATTGTTTGCCACAGTAAAACGGAAAGGTACTCTAATCACTTGGAACAAATCTAACATGCTAAAAATCTAGAAGAAAAACTACACACGTGTCTGGACGACGAAGGTTAATAACTAGCACAAAACATATTATCTCAGAAGACAATATTAAACGGCAAAATGAAATTATATGGAATAATAAAAACATCTTAATAAACAAACACATGATCTATTTAAAACAATGGCACCAAAGCGGCATTACCTTTATTAGCGACTTGCTTGATGATGATTTTGGTTTCTTATCACATACCACATTTCAACAAACTTTTCAGCTGAAAATCCCGTTCACAACTTATTATGGTCTAATAAACGCAATTCCACCAAGCTGGAGATGCGAAATCAAAGCAGCAAAAGACCAATTTGAAAACGAAAATGCGTCGCAAGAATCCCCTTTACGCAATATTATTAACACCCGTTCTGTTTATGCAGCTATTACGGATCATTACTTCCAACCTCCAACTGCTGAACAAAGACTTCTACGGTATGGTTTCTCCCAAGAAAGCCTAAAAAATGTTTACAACTTCCCTTTTGCAATTACGATCGAAACAAAGCTTCAAATCTTTCAATATAAAATCATCCATAATATACTTCCTACCAGGTATTCGCTTTTTCGTATGAATTTATGCGACTCTGAAACTTGTCATTTATGTAAAACGCAGCCGCAAACATTGCCTCATCTACTCTACCGATGTCCAAAAATTTCTAATTTCTGGACTGCATTTCAAAAGTGGTGGTCCGAAAAACAACAAAATACAATTACTCTTTCAGAACGCGATATCCTTTACGGCTGGCATGACAACGCCATACAAACAAAAGATATTTTAAATTACATATCACTTGTAGCTAAGTATTATATCTTTTGTACGACCCAAGACTGCGATGATGTACCTTTTGACGGCTTTCCTCCTTTTCTAAAAAACAGATTGGATACTCTACAACATATTGCAGTTAGAAATAAAACTATTAACAATTTCGAATTAAAGTGGAAAGACTTTATGTAAGCTTATTTCCTTGTTTATTTATTTTATATTTTTTCATTTACTTTATTTTCCTATGTACCTGTACCTTTATTTTCATATGTAAATTGTAACAGTTTATAAACTACGTAACTTAATTGTAACTTACGTCTGCTCTTTTTTTTTTCTTACACTGTAACATTTGTACAATGTTAAAATGGCAATAAAGATATTAAAAAAAAAAAAAAAAAAAAAAAAAAAAAAAATAACTAGCACAAATTAAACAATAATTAACTGATTGCTCTCCAAGGCTGGAGAGGCTTAGAATTACCTATTTTAACTAGGTCAAAATAACACAACCGCTACCTACAACCAATCCGGCCGTAACAACAACAATAACAAAAAATGGGAATGCTAAAACTATATATTGGTAAATCCGATGGCCTGTTCTCAAACGCATTAAATCTACGATCTATAATCAACCCTTTTTTCACTTTTACCAAACTGAATAAAAGACGCTTAGTCATCCAATTGGTATCCGATTAACTTAGTCCAAACTTATTTTGCAACTTGTAAAGGACTCGAGTATGGGCTTGGGCTGCCCTGTAGGTAACTGGTATAGTATAAACTCAACCGTTTTGCATTTTGTAGCCGTTTTTTCCTCCTCTCTTTATTCTTCTTAAACATAGACATTATTTTCGCTATGTTTTCGTCCATTCCTGGACCTGTTCAGTAAACACATTACTTTAAGTTACAAGAAAATTGATGTTCAATGAGCTGGTAGGTTCATTTGATTAAAATGCCAAAACGCTGTAGTCTACACAAGAAAAAGATGTTTGAACAAGATTATGGAGGCATATGTCGGTACATGTAAGTTGACACTTTCTTTTTAAGTAAGGTTCAAAGTTTATCTTAAATGAAAATTCTAGGCAGGTTAGTTCTTCATGTGCCACTTTTCAATAAAAAGAAAAGGGGCAAACAACTTGAATCTTTCCATTTATTGACTTGGCATTATCATCCGGCTAACCTGTTATCTGGTTCCAAAGTCCAATCTGTAGGTTGGTCTTTTTCCTTCAACTTAGCTGCAACTTTGTGGACGCAGGCTACATTAAGTACAATCATATGAAAATAAATAATGAGTAAAAAAATAATGATTTCCAACACACCAATTTTGGGGAATTTTCTAGTTTATATCTTTTTTGCCAAAGTCACCGTAGGAGACTCAAGAACTGTTCTGCATAGCATTGATAGCAGTTAATTCAACTGTAAATATTTCTTTGATAAGTCAACGAGCTCTGATGAGTGTGACATGATGTTCAGTATATTACTTTCACTAACTAGATAATAAATGTTACATTCATCAAGAGGATGATGACTAAGAATGTTCTGTGTCAGACCAACATGTCTGGGAGAGAGTTTGTCACTTTGGAACAAGAAACACAATATTTTGTCAAAGGCTAAGAATCCTGGTTTTGATGTTTACATCCATTTCATTGGCGCTGTCATCCAGCGCACATGAGTCGAGAAAACATGCTTCATGTCAATGCCACTTACAGAGTTATGGTAAGGGGTAACTTTGATGTCATGGTGAACCGTCAGGTTGGGTTATTTAATTCATCTTCCACTTCATTGTTTTTTTGGATTCTAATAATAATAATAACAATAATAATAATATTATTAATATGTTGTCAAGTTACGTTAAGTGTTTCCTAAGTTCCCTTTGGTTAAAAGATAAACATTGAAGACGTTGGCTACATACCAGGTAATTTCTCCATGATATTTCTCAAACTTGCCATTTCTCTTTTACACATTCAATCGTCAGCGCTGACGTTGTTATTTGAAACTTGTCGACCTTTGACTTTAAACAAGCAGGAAAACTGGCTTGGAACTTGTCCAACAATCCTTTATCAGGCAGTACCCCCTATACTATTACAGCAAACCTGACGTAAATGTTGCCTATCCCTTTCTCTTCTTTTCCAGGTCACTCCTAGGGGTTGGATTTTGCTAACCAACATAATGACCTTTCAGTACAGACTGGAAGCAAATAACTGCTATTGTAGACATTTTGTAACAATAGTAGGTCTAGTTTTCAAACTCAAGCCCTTTTTTTAACCTAGGTCAGGTCTATTTGAGCGGATATTTGGTACTCCTGATTAGCGCTGCGGTAGATACTTCTTAAAAAGTACATTAAATGACCTTGCTTTGAAACTGTCACAATGAATGCTGATACATTTGAGAGATCGCTATTTGATTTGAACATCAATTAGCAACTAGCTGTAACAATGATGGACTGTAAAATGATGACAAAAATAAAAGAAGAAGAAACGACTTGACTATCATTCCTTGGGCTGATATGAACTGGGTACATATTGTCCGTTGTTCTGTCTTCAGTGATGGTTTGAAAAGCACACGTTTAGCTATAAGAGGAAGATAAAAAATATCAAAAGATCAAACCTCGAATAAAAGGGAACAGAACGAATTCTAAATTGGCTGGTAATGCAAATATCTAAAACTGTGACGCTAGTGGATAACAGTTTAAATGATTTTGGTGGAATGCCTTGTGTTTCACCAGAATGGTGAATCAAAGGCAGGTGTGATACCTGGAATAAATGACACCAGAGCAATTTTGCGTGATTATGGAATGTAGGTTTTTGTCAACAGTAAAATGTTGAGGCTCAAGAGTACATGTAAAATGTCCACGGTCAAAAGTAAGATGTCAAGGGTGGAGAGTAAAATGTTGAGGGTTAAAAAATGTCGGCCATTTAATTGTTTTCACTGTAACACATTGTTTACTCAAAGCATGTTTCAGTCCATAGACAGTTCCTTTTAAAATTGACACAGTAGCTACAGTTGAAAAATGCAGTTTTAGTTATATCTTTTTTTTTAATTGAACGAATTTCTGATTTTGAGATTTCAGCAAGATGCAACCAACCATCGCCCTTTACTTTACCATATTGTTATGCATAGTTTTGTAATCTTATAAGCTCAAATGCCATAAAAAGGGAAGTATTTGTCATCTACAAGTTAGAAATTGTGGTATTGTGGAGTAAGGCTCTGCAGTATTCATGTATAAGCCTAACCTGCAATCATTTGTAGGGTACTGCATGGATGCCTGACTTGGTTGAAGAAAGAAAGCAGGTGCTAGGGAATGCCCCCCAAGTTCAAGTTCAAATACAATGTCAGTTATTCGTTTTTCGGCGATCATCCTTTTATTTTATTTATTTATTTATTTTATTTATTAGATTTCCCAACATTACAAAAAATATTTACAACAAAAAAGATAAAATATATAATAATCTTGGCTACAGCTACAGCTTGCCCGAAGGGTAAGCTCAAAAATTGTGTTTCTTTGCACCCTTGACATAAACGTTCAAATTGATTAAGACTTAACTTAAGTTTTAATGCACTAGTCAACTTGTTCGTCTATCGAAGTTTGCCAGTTTCTCTGTGATGTACATGGAAAAATGACACTGCTTTTTTCTTGAGAATGAAATGGTTCTTTATTACTTATAACGATAAATTTTAAAATTCCAGAGTAGATTTCAGAAAGCCCACTCTTCTTTGCATGTTATTATTGTTATTCCTCGACCCTTTTAAGCGTTGCAACACATGTAAATGAAGTGGTGGTTTATTCTGAAATCGTAGAAATAACTTTATTAAACGTCTAGCGTAAGATAAAGTATTAGTTGCGAGTGTTTGCAATAAAAGCTGTCAGCACTTAGCAGATTTTGTAAAACAGCATTATATAGCAATTGAAAATGTGACTTGCACATATTAAAGTTTACGTGACCATTTAAGAATGAGAGTAGCCAGAAACACTTTCAATACTTATTTCCCTTTAAAGATACAATTATAACGATTACAGTGATCTAGTGTTTGATAACGTCACCTCAAACTAACTGATACAGTACAAACGCAAAACTAAGCTTGGCGACAAAAGAGCGACAAAGCTTTTAAAAACGCTTGTCAATGTTTTTCAACACATCTTGGCTGGTCGTTTGTGAGTGTGCAAATCTTTGGACACTTGTTTCATTTAGCTTCTTGGCAAACTAAGCAAAGTGATCTTTTACATCCCTACCTATCCCTCTGATCTATAGGGATGCATTCCCCAGGCTTGCCAGTTTTATTGAAAAATTCCTTCATTTCATTTTGTGAGCCATGCGGGGTGTTAGCAAAGCCTTTATCAAACAGAGATATTTGATGCAACATAGACATATTTGGTTCTGTTTCGATTGTTGATTTTCATCTTGAACAGTAACAGGATACGTTTCCAGCAGAGCTCTTCACATTCTGCATCACCTTCATGAACTGAGTCAATAAACTGCTTTACAACCATTCCCAGGAGTAGCGTAGAACATGCACCGAGGCCCTTGGAACTGGCAACCACTGACAGTCTAACTGGTTTATCAGGGTCATAATAACCAAATACAGGTGTACTAGAGGCCATCAACTTGAGCTTCTGGAAGCTTTCCTCTTGCTCCTTTTTCCAGTGCCACTCAACCTCTTTTTTCCAATAGTTGTCTAAGCGGGGAGGTCACATCAGCCATATTTGGCATGAATTTGGCCAGAGTACTGCATGAATCCTAGAAATGTTCTCAGTTCCTTTGCATTCTGTGGTTGTCGCATTTCCTGTACCGCACAGATTTTTCTGGATCGGCTATGAGCCCATCCTTTGTGAGCACGTGCTACACGTAGCGTACAGCTTTTTTTCTAATCTGTCATTTCTCAGGGTTGACTTTTAGGTTTGCTTCACGAGCTCTGTCTAAGACTTGCCGGAGTCGTACATCGTGTTCTTTAACATCTCGTCCCCAGACTAGTATGTCATCTACTATGGGTTTGGCTCTTCAATATCTTCAAACAAGTTGGACATGGACTTCTGAAACACTTTAGGTGTTGATTTTATCCCGAACGGGAGTCTTGTATATCGATATCTTCCAAATGGAGAATTGAAGGTGCCGAGCTTGGAGCTGACTTCACCTAACTTGATTTGCCAAAATCCTGACCTGGCATCTAAGTTTGAGAACACCTTTGCTCCAGGAATTTCTGCCACAACTTCAGTAGTTTTCATTGGATAGTGTTGACGTTTAATGGCCTGGTTTAGATCCCTTGGATCGATGCAGATACGAATTTTGTAGGGTTTTCTAAACGTGACCATGCTGCTGACCCACTCAGTCAACTCAGTTTGGCGGACAATCACTTCAGCTTCTTCCATGCGATCTAACTTTTTTTTAATATTGCCTTTGAGTGCCACAGGGACTTTCCTAGGACAAAGTTACGCTGAGTCAATCTTGTTTGCATGTTCTCCAGGAAGACAACCATGTCCTTGCAATAAATCAGAATACTCTTGCAGTATGTCGGGAGTATCTCCCTGGTGCAGTTTACTAGTGGTTGTTTGGTTGGCCTTTGTTTCGGTGTGTGTTGCTGAACTTGCTGGGCTGGTGTTATCTGCCTGTTGGTCCTTAGGAGATGTGGATGTAACTGTATGTGTCCGACTGACTAGTCCCATCTCTGTGCAGGTGGCTACACTAAGTACTGCTGGTACTTTGCGGTCAACAATGTAAAACTTCACTTGGTACTGTTTGTCTTTATATTGGCATGGCATTGACATCGATCACATAACCAGAGGAGGACTTCAGTTGCGCAGCTGACTTTGTAAATTCTGCTTTGATTCCTAGCTTGTAGAATTCTATAGAATAGAATAGAATTCTTCATCACTGCTTCTTTCCTGCACAAAGTTTATGTTCTGTGGTAACTTGGTTTTGCAAACGTTTGCGAATTGGTGTAGCTTGTCGCACTTGCCACATTTTCGTCCTAGTGCTGGACATACACTGCTCTTCTCATGTGTCGATCCACATCTTGTACATTCTGTTGACTTTCTTTCCTTATCTCGGCGTGAGCGTTTGGAACGATCTTTCCGTTTCGTATAGCTGGTTTCTAACGCTTGTACTTTGGGATCTTCGCCAGCCATCGTCTGTAGTTGAGCACTTGATATTTCTTGTGTTCTAGCGATATAAACGGCTTGTTCGAGAGCCAGTTTAGAACCTTCATGAATCAGCTTTTCTCTTGACTTCTGTGAGCGACATCCAATTACAACTCTGTCCCTTACCATCTCATCTGGATCCTGATATCCACAATCTTTAACTAGCAGCTGCACATCGGTGAGGAACTGGTCGAACGTTTCACCTTCTTGCTGTACTTTGTTATGAAATTTGTATCCTGTGAAGACATGGTTCGATTTTGGCTTTACGTAGGCTTCAATCTTGTCCTCGTACGTTTTTAACAAATTCAGCAATTCATGCAACACAGCAGTTCCTTAAAATTAATAGAAAAAATAGTATAAACCCGTCAGAATAATTGTTCAATTGTCACTTTATGTGTCATGAATTTTGTCAGGAAACTACATGGACATCTACAAATTCAATATAATTATAATTTGAATATGTTCAAAGCTCTATTAATAAAAGGGTCAGACCATTATTTTTTTGAAAGGGGGAGTGGGGTGGGGTGGGGTCAGGCTGTACTGGAACTTTAAAACAGTAAAAAAAATCCTGCACAACCTGACCCCACCTTACCCCTCTAAAAAAAGGATTTCTCCCTACGTCCCCTTTAACAAGTCCCTTGCTTGAAATGCCCACCTCTATAAACCTCCCCCTCCCAATATAAACTTTATGTCCAATGTTTTTAGGGCCAGAAATTGAAATAAAACTGTAAGAACACTGACGTACCTGCATGAAGTGGGATATCTTGTCTTCTTAGCTGAGAGAGTACATATAATGGGTTTGCATAAGCTAAATAGAAATAAATTGCTGGAGAAATTGCGCTGAAGCTGGAACCTCCTTGACTAATGGAGTGGCTCACAATGATTCCAGCCAGTTGGGACAGAAGACCTTTCGTGCTGTCTCGCACAGGGAGCAAAGACAACCATGAACCTTCAAAAAGGCGTTGTTGAATTTCTTTCAACAAAATTGCGAAAAACTCAGCTTTAATGGCACCTGCATCTAAACCATCTTCTCCATTGAAGGAAATGTTTAGATTTTTTCCTTAATTTGTCACTGTTAGTAAAGGCTTTCTTGTAAAATACAAGTGCTCCTCTCCAAACTTCTCTCTGTCAGCATTCAGGCCGTAATTATCTGAATTAACAGTTGCCATTAGGCTTTCATCCACACTTTCACTTGATGCAAAATACAATTTATCATCAGGGGATGTTTCAGGTGCAGTTGAAACCAAGGATATTTCTTCTTGTGACTCACACGCTTAATCTGCAGCTTCTTCAAGGGTTGCAGCTCTCTGAACGGCGTTTTCAATTTCATTTCTGTCCATGAGACTTCACTGTGGTATCTTGACGTTCAGGGCTCTGAATTAATGGAGTTTCACGTTTTCCAACCTCTTGAGCACTAACATACCTCTTGAAAGCCTTTCTCCATATCTTTGTACTCTTCCATCCGGATACCACTGTCTTTGGCAGCTTTGATTTAATGAGAAAAACAAAATATGGCTGCTCTACATTTTAACCAAGACCTTTAAGAGAACGAAGATGTTTCTCAATCATGTCATAGGTTTCACGAAGTGTAGCAGTGACAGTTGAAGAGACAGGAAAATCCATTAATGCTGAGTAGTGGGCATCCATCGTGAGATCATGTCTTCGAAATCTCTCTTGAAGTAAATTTACGGCTACTTCATAGTTATAGTTAGTAAGTTCCAGCCCAGAGATAACTGCACTTGCATCTCCTTCCAATTCAACTTTCAAATAGTTGAATTTGTCCACAGGTTGAAGATTTGTTTTTCTGTGAATGGAGGCGTCAAGTGAATCCCAAAATTCCTGCTACTTCAGAACATCTCCGTTGAAGTTCCAGTTTGGGAAGTTTGATACTGGGAGTATGATGAGTAATTGGAGTACCAAATTGTTTTTCCAATTCAAGACGTTTTTGTTTCCTTTCTGCTTTTATCTTAAGTTCAGTAGTTGTAGTTGTCTTTTTGAGCTCCATTTCCTTCTCAGTTGGAACCAACTTTCTGTTAGCCTCCAATTCCACTTCCAATTTCATTAGTTCATGTTCACGCTGTTTGTCTATTTCACTCTGCTTCAACATTTCCAATTCTAGTTTCATCTTTTCCATTTGAATCTCTTTCCCTTGGTGAAGTTTTGCCAGCAGAAGATCCTCTTGTTGAAGTTTTTCCATTTGAAGTTCTCTTTGATGAACTCTTTCCTCCTTTTCAGTTGTTTGCCGTTTTCATTGGTAATATTAATCAGAAGTATTTTAAGATCGCAAATAGATTCCTCTCTATCAAGCCTGAGAACGCTGAAGTCTTCCATTTCATTTTCCAGTCACTGGCTTTTAGCTTCGTCCTCTTTGGATGCCTCTTGTAGCTGTTCCAGTAAATCTTTATAAATTTCGAGATTTCTCTCCAACTTGATGATAAATTGGTTGGTTTTGTCTTCGGTTTCATCCAGAGAAACATCCTCCTGAAGGAATGTTTCAGTTTGTTCAATTCGATCATTCAGTCCCTTCTTCATAGGACTCAAACGCTAACAAATACATCAGACCATTTTCCACGTTTGAAAGGTTTTACAAGCTCGCTCTGTTACCACATGTTGCCGAGTCCAACTATTTAACTATGAAAAGCCCAAATGTAACTACAAAAGTCCAAGTTTAACTACGAAAAGATTAACCACGAAAAGATTAACTACGAAAAGAATAACCACGAAATTTCCAAATTGTTCGTAAAACACGTTGTTAAAAAAGTCACAAGTTTTAATGGTAACCAAGTCTTCTTTCAAGGTAACCTAGCTTTTAAGCTCGTTTCCAGTTTATCGCGGTAACTCCGCGACAATTTGTATTAAAAATTAAATAATCACAGCCTGAAAACGTAGTAATTATTGTTGGTAAGCACACAGCATTGGCTGTAGCATATTGTTTTTTTTTTTTTCGTTCGTGTCATCCGACGTTGTGTTTTAAATCCTTTGCACTGCTTTCAAACAAAACTATTAAGCTTATTAAAAATATTTCTACCACAAAAAACTTCTACACTACTGTCACTTCATTCATGTATTAAAGTACAATGTCTGCAATGTACATCCCTCGTATTTCAAAATCAAAAAAAGTTATTCACTGTCAGTTTTGTGTCAACTTGACGTCTAGCTACGTCGGATTCCCACACACAAAGTTGGTTTTCTTGCCAAATGGAAGGTGCTTTAAAAAAGGCACTTCCTATAGACCTATAATTTACTCTGCCCGTAATACCTGAAATTCGCCTCTTTTCGAACTTGTTTCATCAATCTTTTGTCAGCACTAGCCGAAGGTAATTCAGTAGAAGAGCTTTGTCCCGTGGGACTGTTTGACGAAATACAATCTATTTTCTCTAGGCAATCTCTTTCACCTCGTCCATTTTGATTTTTGACACTCAGGAACCAAAACGTGGGAAAACAGAAATTACTTCATGTATTTTGTAACGAATTATAGCCTACCAAAGTCAATGAGTCGAAATGAGGAAACGCCATATCGGAACGACAAAACGACCAACTATGCAAAAACTACGAGTCCAAGAGGTCAGCCGACAAGTTGAACAGACAAGACGATGTGTCCAACTCAGGAGACGACAAGTCGACTTCATAAAACACCAAAATGAGCTGGCCTTTCGACGAGTCGAACCATTTTGATTTTTGGCACTCAGGAACCAAAACGTGGGAAACCAGAAATTACTTCATGTATTTTGTAACGAATTATAGCCTACCAAAGTCAATGAGTCGAAATGAGGAAACGCCATATCCGAACGACAAAACAACCAACTATGCAAAAAGTACGAGTCCAAGCTGGCATTTCGACGAGTCGAACCATTTTGATTTTTGGCACTCAGGAACCAAAACGTGGGAAAACAGAAATTACAAGTTGAACAGACAAGACGATGTGTCCAACTCAGGAGACGGCAAGTCGACTTCATAAAACGCAAGTTGAACAGACAAGACGATGTGTCCAACTCAGGAGACGACAAGTCGACTTCATAAAACGCTGAAACGAGCTGGCATTTCGACGAGTCGAACTATTTTGATTTTTGGCACTCAAGAACCAAAACGTGGGAAAACAGAAATTACTTCATGTATTTTGTAACGAATTATAGCCTACCAAAGTCAATGAGTCGAAATGAGGAAACGCCATATCAGAACGACAAAACGACCAACTATGCAAAAACTTAGAGTCCAAGCTGACATTTCGACGAGTCGCACCATTTTGATTTTTGGCACTCAGGAACCAAAACGTGGGAAAACAGAAATTACTTCATGTATTGTGTAACGAATTATAGCCTACCAAAGTCAATGAGTCGAAATGAGGAAACGCCATATCAGAACGACAAAACGACCAACTATGCAAAAACTACGAGTCTAAGAGGTCAGCCGACAAGTTGAACAGACAAGACGATGTGTCCAACTCAGGAGACGACAAGTCGACTTCATAAAACGCCGAAACGAGCTGGCATTTCGACGAGTCAAACCCAGAAAACAATAAGGCCATCCCAATAAAATGTATCGTTTCCCATCGCCCAACCGACCCGTTTTTTCAAAAAGTAAAAACAAAATTCCAGATTCACTAGTCAAAGAGGCAAGTACTTTAATTTACATGCACACGGTCTTGTTTTATTAACAACAATTGGTATGATGTGATGTCTTTGTCTTTAATAAACATCGATACTACGTTATTAAAGACTATTTAGACATTTGATAAGGAATAACAAACTAAAAGTCCACGTTTTCGAGTTGACTTTGTAATCAGGTGTTCTTACATAGCAGCCCGGCCTTCTCTGGAACCCAAACCCTTCAAGTGTTCATTCTCTTTTTTTGCCCGACCGACCGAACCACCATCACAAGAGACGGGGCGATGGGAAACGAAACATTTTATTGGGATGGCCTAACTCGAATAGAAGTATTGGTGTGCCGAAATGACGAAATGCAATAATAAACGATGAGTCGAACATTTTGTAATGATCTAACTTCATATACCTCTTTTGAACAGCTTGGGTAAAGTCCATCTTGAAAGATAGCACTTCAGGAGGTGCCTTTGTTATGGCATCCAAGGGAACTTCCAGTGCTGTACCTAGCATTAAGAGATTAGGCAAAGCCCCCATCGACTTGTGTACAACACCTCGATATGCCATCATGCAAGCTGGAAGCTGAAGATCGCAGTCCTTTTGGTTTTCCTTAATCTTTCCACACAGGATTTCAACGAGAATATGGTTGAAACGTTCCACCTGTCCATCAGATTGGGGATGCAGTGGAGTAATGCGAGACTTCTGATGTCTAACAACTTGCAAATTTCAGCAAACACCTTCCATTCAAAGTTAGTCCCTTGGTTGCTTTGAAGTTGACAGGGTACGCAGAAGCCACAAATGAACTGATGCAGTAACTTCTCAGCAACAGTAATGGCCTCCTGGTCTTGGGTAGCTTTCAGTCCATTTAGCAAAATAATCGGAGACCACCAGTATGAACTTGTTCTTGCGTGGAGTGTCTGGCAGTGGGCCAAGAATGTCAATTGCAAGTCGTTCCATTGGTGCTCCCACCACATAGTTAAGAATTCAATGCAACATTCCGGTTGTCCTTCAGGATCTTTTGCCCTAGTGACGGAATGCAAAGGGGACACAGTCAGTTCTAACGAAGAATCTTGCACCTTGCAAGTAATGTCGATGTTGCTTCACAAATTCAACAATTGCCAACAGCACACGACGAGTCACACAATAGTTCCTATCAGACTTGGATAATATCCGGCTTGCAAATGCAATAGGTTTCTCCACCCTGTCCTGAAGCTGTGATAACACTGCACCAATTCCATGGTCGATATGTGGGTGACTAACACAAACTTCCCCTTTCCGGTTGGATATGCCAAGACTCTACCAGAAAGCCTGACATTGCCCTGTACAAACAAACTCTGTCTTAGCTTGTATGCAGTGATTAAGCTACGACTGCAAAATTTGGGATGAACCGGCAGTTTCAAGAAGCAAGTGCAAGGAAACTTTTGACCTCATTGCAGTTCCCTGGAATGGGTCATGTGCGACCTTTTTCCACCTTTCCAGGGTCGGCAATAATGCATTTATCTGTGACCAAATGTCCAAGGTTAGAAAGAGGGAACACTTCTTTGGCTTAAGCTTAAGTCCTGCACAGGCTACACACTCAAACACATGCTTCAACCACTCTAACTCGTCTTCAAATGTGTGTCCCATAACAATCACATCATCCAGGTAAATCATTCAGGTCTTCCAATGAAGACCCTTCAAGACTAGTCCATCAATCTGGCAAATGTACTTGGTGCATTGCATAGTCCAAATGGCATGACATTCCATTCATACAACCCACTTGGAATTACAAATGCTGCCTTTTCTGGGTTTTTGCCTTCATGGTCACCTGCCAGTAGCCAGAAGCAAGATCATGTGTGGAGAACTATCTTGAGCTGCTTAAGCAGCAAGTGAATCATCAACTTGTCACAATGGAAAGGCATCCTTTAGAGTTGCTGCATTTTATTGGCGATAGTCAATGCACAGCCTTTGGCTACCATCCGTTTTCATCTCATTCCCTTCCGATAAATATTAGAATCTCAATATTAAACACGTCTTCAATAAAATGTACACTTCTTAATACTCAGCGTCACTTAAATTAATAAAAGTAACCGTGCACGGATTTACGGTTGTAGGCAACTTGACCTTCAACCATTTCAATGTACTTCAATGTCATTGCGTCTAGTTGTGGGCGACCAATGCACCTCTTTTCCATTTGCATCACTCACAAAAGCGATTGTGAGGCCATTAATAATTGTAAAGGCAGTGTTTGTGTTATTATGTCTTCTGCTGAGGTGGAAACTTAGGGCAGGTTCCTCACGAGAATTGGGTTCTTTAACAAAACAAACAGTCAACTCTTCCTCATAACTTACACCACCTAAGCTAATTCTGACGAGAGGTATGGCTTCAACAACGCCAAGATAAGATGGTGACTGCATGGATCTGTCGTACACCTGATTCCCTCCCATCATACATGATATGAAGCCCAGAATCCAGCTTGTAGAAAGTGGTTGATCATTATATAGTTGAAGTAAGTAAGGATTAATTGTTAAGTATGTCTTTTGCCATTAGCAGAGAAATGACTGTACATGCGTTGCTCCCTTGTCGACCCCCCATTGTTGACTGGGACAAGGAGAAAGGCAGTTCTCAGAATGTGACGGTATGTATCATTGAAGATGGAACATGTATTGAAGTGGTTTGTGGTGGTACACTTCAGTTTAAAGACTGTTGTTGTGCTGATGATGGTCTTTGGTGCTGTGATTGATTGTTTGATTGCAATATATGAAGACATGTAGTACGAGAGCCACAAGATTTTGTGTGACCAGGTTGCCACAGTGCGAACTGTGGTTTCGAAATCCACACATTTAGGACTTCACAATTTTTATTTCCTTTGTTTCCTTTGGAGGACTGTAGTATACTTTCACGTTCTTGACAATCTTTACAAGCTTTTTGACACTTTCAGCTTTCGTGATAACTCTCCCGTTTTTCAATCAAAATCTAGCTCCTCTCCCTTGCGCACATGACTTATCTTGTTAATTAATTTGAACCATGTTACCAGATACGTTATGCAACTACGGATTTTGGACAAAAAATATCCATAAATACAGTAGGTTCTTAGCAAATACTACATATAACAAAAAAAGTTTTTATCACAATGTTTGGTAGGCATTGGCTTTAAATGAAACCACTTCTAAACTTTGCAACAAAAATATAGACTGATAATGGCCCTTTTACATATGTTAATGCATAAGCCATGTTAAATGACTGTAAATGGCAATAGGATCCAATGTAGTATAAAAACATTCATCTACAGTGCATGAAATGTGCCAAGAAGGGAAGTTATTTCAACAGGCACAAATCAGTCGGTAAAACAGTTTTGTGTTCTCTTATTATTCTTAGAGCACACCATTGCTAAAATAGAAAATATATCTACTAAGTATTTTGTAAAATAGAAGCACAAGAGAGGCTTTGTAATTTGATCTTAACAAGGTTGCTGAGAGACTCTTTAGCCTTATCTCAAACTAAGAAAGAAACCATACATGACTCTTTTAGCTTGAGAAATATTTTAAATTTTAAAAGTTCAAAGCAGGAAAGTCAAGCTTATTTAATGATAAACATGTGAATATGAGTAATTGTTTTACAAAAAGTAAGTGATAGGACTCGATCTCTGGTTAGCTCCAGCTTTGTGCATGATGTTTGTACAAGTGGAGGTGAGGTTTGGGTACTTGTACTTTACTTTAGGCCTAAGATAGTTTGGATGTAGTTGATGGTATGCTACAAGATAGTCTTTAAGGTCTTCAACAGAAAAGAAACCCACATCTGCAATGATTTCAAGCTTCTGGAAATTCTGGTCATTTTGTTGAAGGACTTGTTTCACATTCTCGGTTTGGCTGATGGGCTGGCATGTTGAACGAGTTGTAAATCTGATTTCCTTTTATAATTATGCTAGTGTAAATTGGTATGACAAGGCTTAGATATTGCAATTGTTTAGGTATTAAAAGAAACCCCTCCAAAACTTTTTGTCCAGTTTGTGCAGAAATTACTGTGCATGCATTGCTTCCACCCATTCTTTCACCTATCTTCCACCTAGGATACATACGAAGGCATCAACCACTCTGTCACATCTAAATGTTGCTTCTTTGTCACAGATATGCAAAGAGTATCTGATCTTGGTGTTGAGGCTGGTTGGTCATTGGTACTGCTCTGGCTACTCTTGTTCACTTTGTGCCTTTATAAGGCTTACTATAAGCTTACTAGAAAAAAGACATTGATCACTGAAGACACAGATAATTCCAACCCGCTGTATATTATCAGACTATTCTTGCTTTACAATAATCGTGTGATGTCTTATTAGATTGAATAACCGAGTATCATATTACTACATTCCTCCCCTTTCAGTTACATTTCCATATGAATATATAAATGTAAAAATCAACTTAAATTTTGTAGCGATCAAATATATTAATGGCTGATTCATAGTGATTCAAAATGATCTAATAAAGTAACTGTAATGACTTCAATGTTTGCATTCATATTCGATGCTCATTGTTCAGTGTTCAGAATTCTGTTTCTTAGTCAATGTTCCTATTGTTTCTTATTGTCCAATAGTTAGTGTTGTTCAAAGTCTCTCAGGTGTCTATCAAACACTGATGTGTGTCCGAGTTGATCGTCTAGGTATGGTCTTAATTTTCCTCTCTGGATTGCCAGTAGCTTCATCTCTGGGTGTTGCTACTCCAGTCTGCTTGGTGCTGTATGCAGATGGTATTGGGTTTGACTGTGGCTTGCTGGCTTTTTCGTCGTTTGTACCCATGGTGTTTGTCTTTAATGCCTTAAACGTCAATGCATCCCGGCAGATTGTTTTTCCATCGCTTAGTCTCTTGGCGAAGATAGTAGATCCTTTCACTTGGGTGACCAGATAGATGTGTGGCTCGTATGGAGTCTGGGCTTTCCTTTTTACATCGCGTTTGACAATGACTGCCTGGCCCACTTTAAGGTTTAGTTGTGTTGCTCTGTGTCGCTGGTCGTGGTATTGCTTGATTCGCGCTTTGAAACTTTGGTCATTACTTCTGACATCTTGCTCCTGTGGTGCAGTTGCTGATGGGAAGTGTTGAAGTTTCATCTGGACTTCTCATCATCATCAACTCATAAGGTGTCTTCTTGGTAGCTGGGTGTGGCGTATCTCTGTATGCTTGAAGCACAGTCGTATGTCGCCTTGTGTACTTCCATTCCTTCCTGATTTGCAGTGGTTGCTGTCGTGTTCACAAGTTTGTTGAATCCTTCAACTTGACCTTGTGCTTTGGGATGTTTGGGTGTCACCTTTTTATGCTTGAATGCCATTTCTGCGGCAAGGGTCTTGAACTCCTGTGAGTTGAATGGTGGTCTGTTATCAGTCTGTACGGTCCTTGGTATCCCGTGCGTAGCGAAGATTTTCTTTAGCTTTCTTCGAATTGGTTTGATTGATGTTGAACTGATGAATTCTGCTTCAGGATATCTGGAGTATTGATCTGTTACAACCAATACGTACTCGTTGTTAGGGAAGGGTCCACAGAAGTCTGCTTCAACAGTATCCCACGGTCTTTCTGGTAGATCTGTCATCTTGGCAGGCTCGGTGGGATGTGTGTTGGTTGCTACCTGGCAGCTGAAGCATGAGCTAATGATATCCTTGATGCGTTTGTTCATGTTAGGGAACCAGTACTTCTTTCTGATGAGTTCTTTGTTTTTTGTTTTTTTCAAAAAAAATGCACATTTTGTTATGTGCAAATTGTTATTTCATTGTATTTTATTTTCTTCATATAATTTTTGTTTTCATCATCTGTTTTTCGTCATTTGTCAATCCTATTGTTTTTAGAATTTAAATTTAGTTGTACTTCCATTTAACAGTTACTTCTGAAGATGTATGTAGAAGCATACGAAACGTCAAGTAAAAGGTCTATTTTTTCTAACAATGCGTTTTCCGTAATGTTCATCACCGCAGTTTGCGTGCTATTTTTAGTTAAACTACGATAGCCAAAGAAAAAGAGTATTTACGATATCATCAGAAAACCTCCAGTTGCCTCGTCCGTATGCCAAGTCTCTTACTATAGACATGTATGTCATGAGTCTGGGAACCTCGCTAGGTGATTTCTCGCAAATACGAAGAAGGTATTTGTCCACTGCTCTATGTTATTGATCCACAGCTTTTTCTGGTTAGGAATTATGACTAAGGTTTGCTGCCCCCGGATTTATAAAGTTTTAAACTGTAGGACTCCTCAGGGGGTTGCACACTTAAGAGCAAACCCAAATCAATGCATTGATTATCCCAGATCTTATTCTTAGTCTTAGCGGAAACTGAGGAACTAAGGGGAGCGACAACAGACACAAATTGACTCTTACTTGATCGTTCATCATTGGATAACTCTGTTGACTGGCTTGCCCCTGTTATTTGCTGGATGGCCTCTGCAACTGTTTGCTGTACCAAGGGCGTTGTGTCAGGTTGGGACTGAGCGGCAGCGGGAACAGACAGGGTGGGTTTTCTTTTTGAAAGCTTGATTGACGGCAACTGCGATTCTTTGCATCAGCTGATCCTCAGACACTGTATGAGTCAATAAACTGGTAGATGTAGTTGGATATGACCTTGTTGACGTTTTGGTACTGGTTACTTTACGCTTCTTCGAAGGGGTGGTCTTGACCGAAGATTGGGGAGGGGGGCGTTTGGGGAGAGTCTCAAAGTCCCATCATTAGGAAGTAATGCTTAAAATGTTAAAAAATTGATTCCCCGTATAGAACGAGATACAGGAATAAAAAACAGAATTATTGCACAACTTCATGTGCACCGCAGTAAATTTTTTAAAGTAACATAAAGTGTGTGTGAGATCACAATTATTCACACAACGGTGCATAACACGTGAATGGCACAGGACTCGGTGTACATATTGCCTGGCCAATAAGATCATGATACACCGTGGAATAATGTACAGGCAAAGGTGGGGTATAATTAACCCAGTCTTGAAAACCTGACAAAAATGGAGTATAAATAACTCCAACTGATAAACAACATGCTGGCAGTGCATAGGCATAGTCCAAACACAAAGCATGATAAAATGCAGGATATATTTAACCACTCCAATAAATATAAACATGCTGCTGAGGGTATAGGTAACCCAGACACAGACATCACACACTGAGGTATAATTAACCTCAAATTAAAAAGGAACAACATGCTGGCAGGGCATAAATAGCCCAAACACAAAAGCATGATACAATGGGTTATAGTAAACCCTGTTATGTAAGAACATGTCGGTAGAGTATGGACAACACGGAACACGAAACAAATTGGGTGTGAATAACCCAAAAATATGAGCGTAACACCCGTAGGAATACATGATAAAAGAAAGGTGTAAAAAGCTATGACAGGTAAACATAAGTAAGGTGTTGTCTACCGCAATAAATAAGAACCATGTCAGTAGCATAGAAGTAGTAATCCGTAAAAACACCTTAACACAAGTATTATACCAGGAGGGAATGAAAATAACCCGGCAAGGTGGCAAAGTGATACACGTAAAGACATTCCCAAAATGTAAGTAAGAAAACAATGGGGAACACAATATATACCCCGAATATCAGCATGATATAATTAACGACGCATAAATATCCCCAAGAAGTAAACATGGAATAAGAGATCCGTAAATCCCCGTAAGAATATTATAGAAATTATAAATAAAGAAATGTGGACAATGGGCAAAAATGAATCGAGCACGACAAAGTAGAAAGACAGTAAAATCCTAACCTAATTCAAATAATGAAAATTGTAATCGTAGCTCTCTGATGGAAAATAAAATTGCACCACGATAGCTTCGATAGAGCAGTTTTTCTTCTCGCCGATTTAGATGGATTCCATCGTCATCGTCATGGTATACGTTGATCCAAGGACGTACTAGCCCTTGGTGGCGCCAAAAGGTAGCATGTGTGTGTGTGAACTGTTTAAGACGGCAAACAAAAGAGTGTCCGATAACCAGAGCACATGACGTGTCCTCGTCTGCATTAGCCATGATAAATCCTCGGGTAATCAGAAACGCGAAATGAATAAGAACTGACTAAGGACAACGACCTCAATAAAAAAAAAGGAATACTCAACTTTCAGACCGATGAAGGGAAAGGATGTCCTCGGATGGAAATAATGAAAATGTGTTATCATAAAAGGGTGTTTACCATTTTCAAAAACCTTCCGGAAATTCCTGGTGGGATGTAAATGCAACACGACTATTCTGTTAGTTCCACTGGAAAAATCCCGAAAAAACCGTACAATTTAAAAAGGTAGTCCCGTTTTCCTGGTGGAAATTCCTGTTCCATTTACACATTTTTTAGCCTTTCTCACTAGTCCCAAGTCTTTTCACAGCCGGGTCTCACGGCTCCTCAACGAAACTGGCGGGTCAGTCTTACGTAAGTTCTTCACAGGTAAGTTTTTAGGGTTTAATGGAGTGCTCTACTCGTGTATTTGCAGCAGATCTACAAAATTCTCTACATCACAATAAATGGTAGGTAGAATTTGTGCCTGAAGCCAAGCTTTCTTTGGGTAGAGCAAGTATATTGAATTCATCGATCGAATATGGATCAATATGCTGGCAAAGAACATTTAAAACTGATAGCGTTACTAGTGTGGCACAGGTAGCGTCTCATGAAAGTTGTAGCCGCTGCAAGGATATTTATTTCCCCATCATCTTCTGAATTTATCAGACGTTGCCCATCAACTAAGAACTTAATGATTTCGTGCGTCATCAGAATGGACATAATACATCTTTCGCGGACTATTTTAGGTAGCAACAGAAACTGCTTCTTGTACCAAACATTCGTTTTGGGGTTTTCAATTATGGCAAGGTAAAAAGGACCTTTTTCTCGCAGCTCTTGAGAACGTCTACTGAGGTATTGCTTCAGCAACTCAACGGGACATTTCCGACCGCCAGTAGCGAACATTTTTGGCAGAAACTCTGTGCCGCTGTCGTCCACACAAAAACTGAAGTCCTCGACTTACATTGAATGGTGTTCCTGTCTTCCCCTCAGGCCAAAATGTTGAGTTAAGAGGGGAAAGAACTCTTGGGATGCAGTCACCGAGACTTTGTTCACTCCATAGCATTTCTTCTCTCTCGGTTGTCAGTGCGCTCGCGGCGTTGGGTCTTTTCACTTTTCCTTGCTGTCGGAGACACTTCACTTTTCCTTCAAGTACCAATTTGGACTAGTGGAACTCTCGGTCTCCAATTATGGAATACTTGTAGCCACGTTCTTTTAAATAGCGGTCAAGGGCTGCCAGCATGGATTGAGGGTCCTGAAGAGGGGGGGGGGGGTACAAATCCCATTTCCCAGCCAATTTTTGTTGAAATCCCAGTCCCAGCAGTGAAATTTTAGGGAAATCCCAGCGCATGGAAAATCTGGGCTCAAACGTACTATATGTCCAGTAGTTGTGTTCTTTTGATAGTCCTGAATCACGTTTTTGTTTCTGCTAGTTATTATTACTGATACTTTTGAGTACATAACTTTTCATTTGTCCGTTTGTCTAAAAGAGAATTAGAAATTTTTATTAGCTTAAACTTGAACATTTATTTTCATCTCTTACCCACCACTTTTCCAGTTATCATTTTCCTGATTGCAGAAAGTCTGCCATGCGGCTTGTGAATCGTCTTAATCTACCTAGCCTTGTTGGTCGAACCATGCTTGGTGTAGTCACAAGTGCATCATCTGTGTCCTCTTCAGAGTCGCTTTCCGTATCACTGGCACTGAAGCTGTCTACTTGTTCAGTACGTTCATCATTCCTCTCAATCAGCAGTTCCTCATTATTTAAGCTGCTTGAACCATCGGTCGGCTCTAAAGCTGTTAATTGTTTTCTTGAAGAGGTTCACTAGCCACACGCTTCAAAACTTCATTCAGATCCAGCGGTTTCAAGACACTTTCTTTCTCGAACAAGTTCAAGGGAAGTGTACCAACCCTGTCCATAGTATTGTCCTGTCGAACATTCCGTTGCCTCAGAGATTTCCCGTGCATTCTAGCCCATGCGCGCATCTCAACCTCTTCGTTTCTTGTTATTTGATTTGAAGTAAGCTTGGGAATCTTTACTTGAGGTAAAGGAACGGAATTGGATGTTGGGACTTGATAATAGGAATTGGGATGAGTATAGTAGGCTGCCGCCCATTTTGTCAACCTTTTTGACAGCCTCCTCAACTGATGAACCAAACATGAGTTCATACTCGAACAGAGTTAAGGTGTCCCTCTTAAAATGCCATCATCAGAAAGTCTTACATCATCCGTTGCTAACAAGAGTTTTTTGAGTTTGGCACGATTTCGATCCTCTGTTTTAGGACCTTCAGCAACCTTATTTTGTGCTTTCTGCTGGGGTGTTTTAGCCCCAGATGGGTCTGTTGTGTCGTTCTCGAGTGAATTGTTTACAAAAATATTAACCGAGCCCTTCTCAAACGTAACAACTCGCTGAATTACTCTCACTGACAACGGCTTACTCTCACTATTTTTGAACATTTCCAGTTGTTCTTGTGTGCGAAGGACGAATGGTGCTTTGCGTGGATGTCCAGGTTCAACCAAGTCTATATAAAATATATCTACGCTGAAATCGGCAAATCCCCTTCTTTTGCTGAAATTCTCAACTCCACACATCCGTATCAATGTTTTCTCCAGTTCTTTAACTGAACAATTTAGAGGAATATCCAATTTATAATTCTCCGTATGAGCAACGAGGTTAGTAGAGGAGACGTATTTAACGTCAACGACCACAGTTCGAGTTGAACCAATTGAATGTTCCGCCATATTGGATTGAATGGATTACGGTTGGGTAGATTGCGCATGCTCTGTCACAGCTGTTCCACTGAGTAATTGAATCACCGACGAATCTCGTCCCCAGAGGCCGCGGTCCTTCTGGTCTGCGCCAGGGAGGGGAACGCAGGCTCTGGGAACGAGATTGATTCGATCGACACTTAATAAAGACACTTACGGCCAGTGCCTTGGTTTTGTTTTCAGAGTTTTCAACATCGTAACTATGACTCAAGACACTTGAGGAATATCATTGAGGTCCATCGAGCGTGAAATATATATATTTTTTTCATGTATTGACGTGCTTCCCATTCCCATTTTGTTGTTTGTTTATCCCAGTCCCAGTGACCTAAATCCCATTTTCCCAGTGAACAAATAGGCAAATCCCAGTTCCCATTTTACCCCTTCAGGACTCACTTTAAACTCTCAGGTTCGTATTCAAACCCGTCTTTTGTGCGTATTTCTGTGTAGAAGGTTTGCAACATCTCATCGAGTTGTTCGTGCTCGTATTCTTCTATTTTTGGGTTTACTTTTCTTTCTATTGCCCATGTTTCAACCAGGTCTGTGTAGCTCTTAAAGTGTTTTTGTTTTTCGCAATTTCCTTAAGTTGCTCGATGATATTTTGGTTTGACAAAGCAAACCGGCTGTCCGTCATTTTTTAATTTGGTTTTTAAATTTGGCGCTTCCCCGGTGTTTCCATAGCAACTTCTGTATTGCACTCTATAACCCCAATTTGCACTCTATGACCTATTTATGCATTCGTCATTGACCAATCAAAAACGCGATATTTTGTTGAGTATATAATAAGGTGTATATATTAAATGTTAAGCGGTACATTAAATTGATGTATACTTGCTAAGCTAAAGATGTTGTTCAATTGCTAACATCTGCATTTTTTTAGTTTCTAACTAGTACATAAACTGTTTTAAAGACAGTCACCTCTCTAAGGTTGATAGTACCTTAATGCGACAGTACGTTTCGTACACTATTTTTCTCGGAGTTTTCATGTTTGCTTACATTTTTCTGCAACTCGATTTTGCCGTGTTCGCGCGGAGTCACGATTTGTTAGTGGCTTATGATTGGTTCGTTCCGAACATGTGCATGCAAGTTATCCTGGACTCTTTCTTCAAGCGCATGGATCCATTACAGACAGACAGATACCAACTACCAGTCGATACACTTTACAAACCTCAAGCACGCAGACTAAAGATGTTCTACCACCTGCTGCAGGCAGCCTCTGAAGAATGAGTACTTTGCAGAAATTCTTTAATTTTCATGACTCACTTGAGAAACAGAGATACAGACTTTCCAACAATCGAGATCTTCCTTCATTTCACCAGACTATTTCCTTAAAGATGTGAATAATTGAAACTGCCGTGGGTAACAACGTCACTTCGAATTCTGGCTAAATTAAACATTGTCAAATCAACTCTAAATTTCGCATGCAGCTTTGTTTACCTAAGCTAAACATTGTCCTGTATTTCATTTTGAAGTAACGTTGTTGTTCGCGGCCTTTCCAAAGGAAACATAATAACAATAATAATAATAATAATAATAATAATAATAATAATAATAATAATAATAATAATAATAATAATAATAATAATAATAACGCCTTTATTTAAACTCGATCTGTGTTAAAGCAAATACACGCTTGTCGGAGGTTTGTGGGGCTTGTACATCACTCGCTTGGATATCGTATTAAACAAGACAAAAAAGAATACAAATCAAGTGCGTGTAACAAAATCTCTTTTTTCGCACGGACCTAGCATAGTCTGGTTATCGCCTGGCGTGTTAGAATCAAGGAGTGCCTAAAACTTTGAGGACTAATTGCTAAAATAGTTACTCATTAAAATAGTAACGCACGTCTTTGTTTTGCTTTTATCACTGTTAAATTGTCATACTACTTTTCAAACAACTGTAAGCCGGGAATGGAAGTCTTGTCTTCTTCTTAGTTCTTTGCTGTGATGTCTAACTGTTGTTGCGCCTGTCTTCTAAACCGGATTCTCCTGTTTTGGAACCAGACCTTGACATGTGTTTCTGTCAGGTGGAGCGCTGCAGCCAGGTTGCGGCGTTCCTCTCCAGCCACGTACTGCTGCCTGGCGAACGTGCTTTCTAATCGCTCCAGCTGCGCCGGCGTGAAAATGGTTCGTGATCTCTTGCTGGATTTCCGCCCGTCTTTCTTGCTGTCATCTCTTTTGATGTTTGTCTCTGTGGGAACAGCAATCATTTGGTTTAGATTTTTAATGAGCCTTTTGTAACAATTGGTCAGGTGACCAAATAACGTAAAGAAAAGGTGTAGCTGGAGCTATATAGTTTTCGAAATAGCTCTGACGGTTGGAACCCTTTTCTATAATTTATCCATCCAAAAGAACTAAAGAAGTATCGGCAAGTTAATAAATTCCGCCATTCTCGTTTCCAGAGCTGCTCGATTTTGTTATGCTGCGTTCACACTTGCCCGAAACATGTTTACTCCTTTCACGAATGAAACATGTTTCACTGCGAAAATGTTGAAAACAGGCGGTACACTCCGTGAATCACGAGTGCCGTAAAACTGCATGAATTGTAAAACCATACACGGCACGTGTTTGTATAGGTAATCACATGATTTCGAGTGCAAATTGGGATAAATAAGCACGAGTAAAATTTTTTAAAGGCTAACAGGGGCCCCGGGGGGGATTTTTTTTTAAAAAATATAAGTGCTTATTTATACCAAAAATAACAAGAAAAATCATGTGATTACTTATTTATAATATTCATGAAAAAATTGCGAGAAAATAACATGCGCAAAGCTCGTACAAAAACAATTTATTCAAGCCCGGCAAATATCATCCCGCGTTCATTCAAAACAAGATCAAAGCCCAAACAACGTACAGGTTCCTCAATGTTTTAAAAGTTTTTTTAGTCGAAAAATCTGGCTTAACAGTCAAAAGAATTGTCTGAATAAAAGATTCTGGGTTTCACCTCTTCCAGAGATTTTATTCTCTTCTACTTGACGAGCTTTGCTTAAGCGCTTTCAACTCGACGGTCAGCGAAGTGAAGCTGTTTCGATTTTCATTTCTTGAACGAAACAATTCTCTGTCTCGTACAATAGAAAGTAAAGTTCTGTTCTCTAAGTACAGTGTCTTTCAAGCGATGTTAGCATAACTTCGAGGCTATCTGGTCCATAATCTTCGAAAATGTGTTTGTTGTTTTTGAATTCGGCGTAAATAAATTTGCTTAAGCAAAGCGTGAGGCTAAGACGGCTTGTAGTTTTGATTTCGTCGGCAATTTCCTTCTTCGGAAACCAGTTATTCCAAAACGAGAACCAAAAACAAGTGCTTTTCAGTGTTATGGTATTTAGAGCTGTCTTCTGGTCCTCTACTGTGCTCAAAACGCCAGCCATTTTTTTACTCGCATCTCGAAGCAGATCCAAACTTCGCGCCATTCAAATTGCGTGGAAGCGTTTGATTGGCCCCCTGTGGCTGCCTTTGTTTATTAACCAATCAGGGTGCCGCGTTTGTTTCTCTTTTTTTGCACTGAATTTCCTCATTTCTGCACTGCATGTCCTCGTTTCAGCATCGAATTTACTTAAGACTGCATTTCTCTAAGCCAATCAGATTCGAGAAATTTTTTGATGTATATTATTAAGAACTGAACAACAGTGCAATTACAAACATTTTTTAAGGGAAGCGTGTTTGCTATAAACATGTCTCAGTAATAGTGTGAACGCAGAATTAGGCGATTGGGACTAAGAGGGTGAAAGAAATCGTCACGAATTCGGGAACTTTTCCTTAGAGCTGTAAACTGTCTTTGATATGTGTTGTTAAGTCATTAATGCTTCAGTACATTACAGTTATGTTGTATTTATCATTTCATCACAATTTTAACAGACGTACCTTTATCTGTTTGCCAGTTTACAGCGCATGCTCCCTGATGACAGCAGTGATGATGAGGGAACGGAGCTGAATAGTCAAAAGGAGCAACATCTCCAGTCAGCAGCAGTTGACTGTAAGGAATGGAAGAAGGAAAGGGTTGTGCCTGCGGAGAGGTCGACGAAGAAGACAAAATAGCGCGGATCGAAAACGAGCTTGAAAACTGAGAACTTCTTCCTGGGTCATCAATGTTGAGGAAATCTGCAGGGGCTGGCGTTGAATTAAAAGAAGGTGGAGAATTCGGAATTGAGGAGGAATTCAGGGAATTTACAGACTTAGCTTGAAAAGATGAGAGCATCTTTGGTGCGCTTTTAACAGCTCTTAAGATGAGATACAATATTAAGTGCAATGCTCTCCTTAAAACCTCGAGCTTTAATTATTACTTTCTAGGAGACATTTGTTGTCTCTCATAGGAAAATAGCTTACTATCACGCCATGGTTTCGATTGGCATGGCAATTTTTTTTAAATTGAAAGCAATCTATGCAGGTTAAACTTCACATCATGAGTTTCTCGAACGTTTTTATTGTCGTAAGTTTACTCTCGCCGATTATAGTCTCTTTTGTTCATTAAGAAATTGTTTCTTTGAAAAAAGTTTAACAGGTGTAAATATCTCAGGGCTATTGTCACTGATTTTGTGTTTAAATGGTGGATATGAGCAGTAATAACGGCTTTTCGGTAATTAAACCGGAACATTAAAAATAATAGCCCAATACTACTCACATTTGTGTGACACAAAGGCCTTCACAAATTCTATAAATGCACAGAGTGGGGCGTTTTAACAAAACAAGCAATTTAAAAAATATGATCATAAGGTATATTGATACACTGATTATTACAAGCGGGGTGAACAAGTGCTACTTTCGACAAGCCGTCATAAAAGGGCCCGAAGAGTTTCTGGTTGTTATTTCCTAATCATGAATGTTACAAGTCGGCTTGTGGATATGTTGTGGGTTAGATTTGTTTCCAACCTAGGTTAATCTGTTTCAACCTGAAAAAAACACTCAATGACATAAAACAATTTGAATTCATAAAAAGAAACCCACCATAGCTATTAAATAAATTTAAATTGTTTTAAGTAGAGAGCGTTATCTTCGAGTTGAAACAGTTTAACCTACGCTGGAAAGAGATTTAACCTGAAAACCAGTACAACAGATACAACAGTTCATGATTTTGGGCGATAAACGATAAATCTTAACGGTAAAAAGTGCTTGCTCTTCCGGGTATTTTATTTGGTTAAAAACGTTATTAGTCATCCGTGGCGGGGGTCTTAACAAGTGAATGCTTCATATTTAAAAACATTAAACAAATGACTTGTGAAACTTTGAAGAAATTTTCACAAGTCATTTGATTAAAAAAACTTAAGATGTTGAATTATTCGCGAGTAATTGTTTTCTAAGTGTTTAACTTTTCTTGACTGTTTTTTTTTTAAACGTCTGTGAGTTTCTTGAAGCTGATCAATCACCCGTTCAGCTGTTGTTATTGCTGTAGCAGTCTCTCAAGTAATAGTTTATTCACGGTTTTCTTATTATTTCGTCATAGTGGAAACACACGCCATGTTATTTTTTAGCTCATGATTTATTTACGTTATATAGAAGTAATAATTGCTATTTCCACACAAACTGCAGTCATTGAAACAGACCCATTAAGTGCTTTTTGTTCCATTTGAGATCATGTCTTATTACAATGCTCCAGAAAACGTGACATAATCTAAACTGGACAATAAGCATTTAAATCTTTGATACCCTGTTAATGGATTTGAGGTAGTCGCAGCTAGTCACAAATTTCTTCGTTTAAATTTTGCTATTAAATGAGGGATTTTTCAAAATTTTAATTGCATATTGTAACTTTGCGATTAAGCTCAGGAAAATGAAAGTGAACTAGTCTCATAATTGGGACACGGAAAGAGAACAAACAAATAAAACAAGTGATTATTTGCTGGAGATCCCACGTCTGTTTAAATTTCAGTAATTAGTCCCAAAAAACTGTTGCCGCACGAAGGAAATGAAATCAAAAAATAAATGTGTTTAATATAAATAAATTATCGGAAAAAGTGAATCTGTGTGACACAGTTCAACCCCCTCACGAGTTTTGATTTAAAGTTTATACTTTAAGCTTTCTCAATTTATAGTTGTAATAATAGTAATATTTTTTTATCGAGTTATAATGCAAAAAAAAGACTCCTTTCGCAATTTTGCAACTTTGAAGTTGATTTTGAAACTGAGAACCAATATTTTTTTTATTTTTGGGTCGCAAACCTAAGTTGTCCACGCTTGATTAATCGGCGGCATCGAATCGACATGACACGCTTCGGCGTTTCCATATTGGACCGCAACCAGCTAAGCTCGTCTGTCCAATAACAAAACTCGTCATGCAATTTATTGGTTCATAAACATTCCTTCTTTATATTCTGATAACATTTTTCAAAATTGCCTTTTTTCCGCGCATGTTGTCAGATAGAGATGATTGGTATTGGCAACTGGCTTCGCTTTGTCCCACTACCTTCCCTTTGAATTTCGTTATAGTAATGATTAATTGGTAACAGAACCTCGTGTCTTCCAATTCCGTTAGTAATCATACCCGTCATGAAACAAATCGGACTCCCGCTACGCGGTCATCCGTTATCATAAATCACACTAATGATAACAGATAGAATTGGACTCCAACTAGTCCTATTACCATTGTCAAATTTAAAGTACAGTAGAATCCCGATTTCTCGAACTCTCGGTTTCTCGAAACTCCCGATTTCTCGACCAATTTTCGTGTCCCTTTCATAGTACTTTTCTGTTATTTAATTCTCGATTTTTTGTTTCCCCTGTCGGTTCGAGAAATCGGGATTCTTCTGTATCCATTGCCCCAGACCGAGCATGTCACCGGGGGATAGCCATGGCAGTGAAAGAAGTTATTTTAAGACTGAAGAGTTTTCAGGAATTTTTGTTTTACAAGAGAGAGTTTTAGATTTCACGGGATTGTGAATAATATCCATTTAACTCCGTGGGTCATGCCTTGCAATTGTAGCACTTATATAAGGGATACCACTGGTGCATCGTGTCTTCAAGAATACGTTGGAATTGACTGTGGTGTTTTTGTGTAAATGGGCACTGTACATCGATGGAAAGTTGTTTTCAGATAATGACTCCTTTCCACCTCATTCACCAAGGGAAGTAAATTCTCTCCAAAGTTACGTTATTGTAAAACTGTCTATACGTCGAAAACCCTGTTTGTCCGGGACGCAGTTTTACAGTGTGAAAAAAGCTGTTCAGATATGATCACACAGCACTGCACCTCACTCTTTGCTCAACAGATATGCCCTCGGTGCCAGACTGAGTCCTGTCAGTTATGGAGGTCAATTGACCACTTCCAACCCGCGCACTCTTGAAAGTCAACAACACCTTGAAGGCTCTTATAAACGTGGGCATGCGCCATGCATAGAGAAACTGATTAGCTGAACAGTTGACAAGTGCCATCAAAAACTGAAAATCACGCAACCAGTGAATGACGTCACAGGTGCATACGTCACAGAGAAGAATGACGTACACCATCACACAGGAAGATACATTGCAGCAAATGAAAACGAAGATTACAAAAAAGAAAGATCTTGTAGCTTTCTTTTCATACTTTAATCTTTGTTCCTTTATTCGATTGCTGCGCGTCGTTCCACCATGTTCAACATGGACATGCAGACTTTGGTAGATTCGAATATATGCAAATGTTATGATAAGTAATGTGGCGATTACTGTTGTGTTGGCAAACACAAAGACAAAAGTGTAGAAACCAGTTGCAAAGTAAATAAACGAAACAGCAATGGAAAAAATCCATATGCCAATGGAAATGGCAACTGTTCTTGATCGCGAACACGTTCGCCTGTACGTGGAAGTGACAGTCAGATATCGTTCAGTGGCAAGAGCCGCAATGCTGAACATTGATGCAGTGCAAGTTATAAAATAAGCGACATGAACGATCTCAACTCGGTTCATCACCTCGTACCTTAACGCTTCTCTGATGTGAAACACGATAAATGACGGCTCCGTGAATACACCAGTGATTAGATCAGCGATGGAAAGGTTAAGAACCAAGTAGTTGAATGAAGATCTGAGCTCTTTGTTTGGATCTTTTACAATCGCCCAGCAAATAAGGATGCTTCCTGGTACTGTTATGACAAACAAGATCGCTGATAGAGTTGCAGTTGTCACAGATAACTCAAATGGTGCTCTCTTATCCTCGCAAAGATCACTTCCAAACAACATTATGGCCAAGACTCAGCCTCTTCGTTCAGCTCGTATCCGCCGTCAACTGTGTTTGCTCTTCTGACTTACAGCTGTATAAAGTGTCTTCTTTCCAAGATAATGTCACGAGGGAAACAATATCTTCTTTTCACGTCTAACTTAACATGTCAGGCTGAAATAAATAGCTAAACAGACCTGAATGGTGACAATGGATGGGAACTTCAATCCTCGAGCGGGAATTTCCTGCAAATTAAGCAGAACGACTTTACAAACTCTGGGCGCATTTAATCAATTTATGCCACAGGAATATGTCAAAACAATGTCAAAGTAACGAGTTAAAAGCAAGCAAGGAACTAAACAGTCTTGTCAACTGCCGATAAACCTAAAAAAACGTGGTTATTGTTGAACATTAATCAGAATTTTTATAATTAAAATATTTAGATTGTCCGTCAAAGAAGTTACTTGGCAGTTTACTTCGCGAAGTAGAACTGAATTTTTTCAGCTTCTGCTGCCGAGCAAATAATACTGGTATATTTGCTTTTTTATAGCTAAACAAACCAACTTACGTCAGTTGTTATTTCCATTTCCCCCTTAAAATTGTATTTATATTTTGGAAGAAGGGAAATGAGAATCTGCAGGTGATTTCGAATATCATTTTGCCTTAAAAAAAGTTCGACAGTGAATCTCAGTGTGAATGCAATTGGCAATTACGGTTCATTTAAAACAATATCAGTTTGTAATATCGGCACATTTAAGTTTTGATTCCAAGATAACTATTTTATGTAGAAAGATGTTCTTGGTGAGTTGCTAATTTCTATTCTAATCAGTGGTAGCAAATTTAATTACCGGAGCGCCAAAATATTTATTATATTTATTGAAAGACCGAAAATTACTTGGCGGCTTCTTTTGTGAGCGAATAGCCAAGAGTACGAAGTTAGACATGACTTGACAGCTGAAATGTTGAATAATTGCATTAAGATGTTGACATTTTTTAAAAGGACACGCACACGGGACCTATTTATACCTTTTCGAATTAATGGGGATTGTTCTTTATTAATTTTAACGACTGTGGTGATAAATGTTGGGGGGAGATTCACTTTAAAAGCTCTGTTAACATACGAACTATGGTGAAAACAAACACAGCAAATGTTATAAGTATGCATAGTTTTCCTGAGAGGGCATTTGTAAAGCAACTCAAAGGCAAAATCGACTTTACATTTCAAAACTGTCGTGAAAACTCGGGATACAACTTTATGTATTAAGAGTGTGTTCTTCAAATTAATAAAAATTCTCAATTAAAATAACTATTATAAACCATCTCATAACTAACCAGCCACCGTAAATTTGCCAAGACAGTGTCGTGCAACAAATATGCAAGTTAGAAACCTTTTTTAATGATTGAAGTAATCTTTTTTAAGAAAAATAAAATTTCAGCTTGGCTAATTTCTTCCGAAAGATAATTGAATGAATAACGGAGAATTTCTTATTTTGCGCGTATCTAGAAGCAACGTGTACTTTCCATACTTTGTCTTTTCTTAAACATAATCATCCATATGGGTCTAAATGGCTTCATGTTTCTCATATTTGCAAAGTTAACACGAGATGCATCCTTTCGCACTCAACTGTGTTTTTTTGCAGTTGAGTGCTGAATAACTTCATCTAAAACTTTTAAAAGTATCAACCGTTAGAAAAAATTCTTTCTTCATTTTTTACAGTCAGTAAAAAAAATATAGAATATTTTCAGAAGATGAAAAAACGACTTTACTCTGTCACGGACGTAAAATAAGTATGAAGAAAACACGAAATGAGCAACATCTCAACAAATCTCGCTAAATAGACAACATATACATTTAATGCCTGAGAATAGAATTTTTCTGCAGGTAACAAATTAAGCTGAAGAACACTGATCTTACATATATTTGAACACCCGCTCAGCATAACATCGGATAAAAGATTACTGGTAAACAGTTACAATTAACAACACCGAAAAACGTCCGCTTGAATATATAGCAAACATTCGGAACAAAACTATACTCACCTCAATAAGTTTAACATAAACAACGAGACAACCCTAAAGTAAATAAACTGAAGTACACAAAGGGGAAAATTAATTTGAATGCTCACTTGCAAAGAGAGGCAACTAATTGCAATATATCTTGAACTGAAGAGGGGCTGACCCACTTCGGCTTCGTTCACGAGAGATCTGGGAAGAGATTATAGAGGCAATGTCGGTAAATATCGAGAATTGGCAGTCAGCTGTTAAACATCGAATTTCTTCACTTTGCACAGATAACATCTATGAAATAGTAAGTTAGTTTCCAAAATACCAATCAAACTTCAGGGGCGAATTAATGGGCTTATGCCCAAGGTTCAGTAACGTTTTTATGTTTTGTTTTTAAAAAAAGCCATTTTAGTGTCCAGCAGCCTGCCGTGTATGATTGGCAATGATGCTAGATTTTTCCTCTTTCGTTTGACTCCAAAGTTTTGAATCGCAAGCATTTAACGTTGTTATTTGCTTCCGATTGCAAGTTATCCATGCACATTGTTTTCTTGGCAACTTTCCAGAGTCGCTCTTGTCTGCAATCTTGTTCACCCAATAACATCGTCTCGATCGAATCTTCTGAAAAACAGCGCACCTGAGTAACAATGCAAAAGCTCTGCGAAAATTCCTCATCCTCATAGAGTAAAGTAAATGATTGGTGGCTGAAATACCCATTGGCAGAAGGAAATAAACGTCACGCAACGTGTTAATGACATCACAAGAACACGTGGTACAGAAACCGATGACGTAAGCAATGATGCATGATGGGAACACCGCACAGCAGAAAAGCGTCAACATCATCATGAAAGACCTGGTGACTTGTCTTTCCCTCGCAAGAGCTCTTCGTTTAAAATCGTTGTTTTTTATTAGATCCCAATGTCTCACATGATCTTGCATTGCCTTTGCAATACGTTTATGCGAAATAACGAGAATAACAAAAACTATCAGGGCTGCAGTGTTAGCAAACACAAACAAAAATATGTAAAATTTTACCACGAAGTAAACCAAAGGAACAGTCAACGACACGCCCCAAATAACAGCAGATGTCAAATATCCGTGCCTCTGCTTGAGCCTTCTGCGTAACGGTGACGTAATCGTTAGGCAGCGGTCCACTGTCAGGGCTGACAGGCTCAGGAGCGAGGCTGTGAGTGACATAAAATACGTCAAGTGGAATATCCAGAGCACGTGCAACTTTTGCCCTTTTATGGCTTCTTTTGTGTGATAAATGATAAACCCAGGCTCGGTTAACACATCCAACAATTAAGTCAGCGGCAGCCAAGTTAATTACAAAATAGTTTAAAGGCGTTCGCAGGTCTTTGTAAGGATCTTTAATGATCGCTATGCACGTGAGAAGATTACCCGGTACAGTCACTATAGCAAAGAACACTACTAATGGCAACAGTCGTCCATGAAATGTATCTTGGGATATCCTCCTCAGAGCAGCTGTCTGAAAACGGCATATTCGTTTGATTGGTGGCAGTTAAAAGAATTCCGTCGGCAGAAAATGATCACTTTCTTTGGCGGCTTTGATCCTTAATTTCAATACTAGTTGGTGTGGTTGGTTATTCACTGCACCAACCCAAGCAGTTTACTTTACCTTGATTGCAGCTTACCCCATTATTTGTAATAATGTAACTATAGTCGCGAGTTTGTCGGTTTCACTATCCCTGGAAATTGTTATATTACCACTGTCTTTAATGTGCTTCAGACAAAAAACCATTTCAACAGTTTCCATGTACCATCCAACTCGTTAAGTGCCGGCGTAAAATGCACTGAAACGTCAGTATTCTGAATGAATGGGTAAGCTTGGTCGTCTTTCTATCGCTAAAAGGTTCAAGGGCCCTGCGGCAATTTTCTCAATCTCTCACCTGTCGATGTTCAGTCCTACAGCTAATTCTGTAGAGACCCTGTTTGATGTAAAAAGGAGGTCTTTCACGTTCAATTTGAACTGCGATACACGCTAAACTGTACAGCACACAGTGTATGCAAGCTGCTGAGTAACCTTATATCGACACCGAGTGAGAAAGAGCTGGAATATGATGCAAAGGAAACAAAACGCAAGTTAAATAAAACTGAAAGCTTCTGCCGGTCACTCAGTAAATAAAGTCTGGAGCTTTATTTCCGCTCACCATTTGTGTTGTGTGTTAATTTTAGAATTTATTGCCAACAGCTTTAGTTCATAATGCCTTCGATAATGACAGGTAATTTCCTTCAGAACATTTCATTGTCTGAGAAAACGGAAACTTGAACTATGATGGTTTAATTGGTTGAAATTTTCCAATCTGATAATGAGTTGTATTTTAAAACAGTGTAGACTAATTTGCTTGCGCTGTTATCTAAAAATTAATGACGTTTACTGCGCTTTGGCCGAAGAAATCACGTGACGTTGTGATTTGGCGTCACGATTCTCACGTGATATACTAAACTTCCTCATGCGGACAGTGTAAGACCGACTACAGTGGAACCTCGATTTAACGAACCTCTATATAGCGAAGTCCTCGATATAACGAACGATATTCTTCGCCCCAGTACTAGTAAAATATATGGAAAAGAACCTCGATATAGCGAAACCTCGTTATAGCGAACATATTTTGCCAGTCCCTTGGCCCTTCGTTATATCAAGGTTCCACTGTACATAAAAGTTTCCGTTGTGCACTTTCGCAGACACGAGAACAGATTCGAACTTGACAGGGCGGCCTGGGCACTTTGTTTACAAAACAGCTTTCGGCATCTTCGAGGTGAACCAGAACGTTTTGTGCAAAAATATCACGTGACTTATTGGGCGGAAAGTGAAAAAAGAGTACAGAGTCTATTGTTTGCATATATCTCACTTTGACGGCAAAGGGACACAGATAGATGTTATCTCAAATCAGGATTAATATTATAATGAACGTAAAACGAAATAAATTTCATAAAACATTCTGGGTTTGTTTTAAAGTTTTGTTTAAATTTATTATTATTCAAGTAATTTTATCGGAGCCCTTATCGTGATGAACCTCATTTTCATCGGCCGGAAAAGTCGGTCACTGTTTGTTCAAAGCAAATGTTCAATAAAATAATATCTTAAAGAGACATAGTGGCACCTGCATTCAGATTCAGTTCTAGTTTACATCTTAATAAATTCTGGTGTTTTTCGTCGTATTCAGGCACATTTCGACAATTATTCAGAGAGAAAATTCAATAGACTGACAAGCTTACAGTAACCGCTTACAGTATTTTCATAGCTGTTCATATTCGATTATCGACCTGGCAAATGGTTAAAAATAATGACGACTGGAAATTTCGTGGTAATAGTGAGCCTTTGTGAAAAAGATAAACCTAGTTAATTAATGGGATAAGGAAAGATATCTAGGCCTTAGCTAGAAACACCTATTCAGTTACAGTAGCAGAATAAGAAATATACCTTTTTAAAATACTCACAAAGGGTACAAGAGAATGTCTGTACGGCCAGTTTGGTCTTCTTAGGAGAGACAAATTCGATTTTCAATCATCTATATAAAGTATAGACTAACGAATGCATTCTCGGACAAACTTATCCTTATGAGTGCCGCCGTTTCCGGCGACAAACTTGTCAAATCTGCATATTACTGGTCGACACGAGGCTACCATAAGTGCGTAGCATGATCTTTACATGTAAGTGATTTTCAACCAACACAATTCAATTACATTCGTTAGATGTTTGCTCTGTTTTCAATTACACTCACCGTACTTCTCATATGTAACCTGCCACTAGAGTCACACAAATTAGGAACTATCTGTACGGCCTGTTTATTCTTTTTTGGGAGAGATAAATGAAGTTTTAAATTGATATGAGAACGTATGCTAACGACTTGCATCCTCAGATTATAAGCGAGTGACAAACTAGTATCTACATGCTAGTGTGTTCCATAAGGCTACCAGATGTACGTACACGTCCATTGATTAAAGTGATTTTTAAGTCTACATAAGGAAATTGCTTTTGTTTGGAGCCTGCATTAGAATTTTGACACACGCAATGTAAGAGTAAGGAAAATGACAAATTCTTAGGCTTATTCAACATAACGACATGCCAGTTTGTTGAATTGGTACATAAGGTATATTTAGCCCGCTTAGCGAAAAACGAAACCCAAATTTGGCTAAAGTATAAACGAGATAAGATTCACATATACTTACTTTTAAATTGCTCACAGAATGGAAATTTCGTAGATCGATCGTGAATGCTCAGGTAAACTGACGGCTGCTTTCTAAGATACGCTGTCAGTATCCTTGCTTTCTTAAGAAATATTTAATTTGGCCTTCGTTTAACTGGTCGATAACAGATGTATGCAACTGTTAACTGCTTTCGTATCCAGAAACACCTTAGGCGAAAGTGGGGAAAATATCATTTTATATACTCACTTACCGTGCAAAAAAAATCACTTTCTTGTTTGTTTAAGTTTACGTCAGGTCGAGAGAGTAAAAGCCGGGCGATTTTCTCACTGAAGGTCCCTGTTTTTAGTAATCAGCGAGCTCAGTTCATCATTTCCTTTTCGAAAATAAAATTCGGTTTGCAGGAATCGGGCGCAATCCTCTAAAGCCAGTACTATTGTATTACACCTGCTCTTAGAACAAAGCTCTTTGAAACCTTAGCTTCTGATGGCGTGAAAAGTAATATCATTACAGCTTCCTTTATTTGTTTAGCCGGCTTAGCTTAGTCAAATTAAATTTAAAAAATTCTATTACCTATAATTTTTTCATAGCAATTGTCTTTTTTAGCATTTTAATAATAGCCCTCAGTTCTTCCTTTAGACAGTGCAAATACTTCACGCGAGATAACATTGTGTTCCTTTGATTTGGGGCATTGACTAAAATGCACTCAACTTGAGCCATTATATGACTGAACTGGGCGACTTGAAGTCGCTGAAACCAATTTATCATAATATATTAAAAGGGGAGTGCTAATAGAAAATATCCTTAGGATAGGAAAATAATTTTTCAGCAAGCGGCACTCTCATGATCTCATCTTGACAAACTGAAATGATAGCTCTGTGGACGGAAGTGTCGAGTTTTTGTTTCCCGCAAAGTGCAACACGTCATGACGGCAATGAAATGCCTCAAGCGTTTTGTTTTTATTTCCTTTTTTTACTAATCGAGAAAGTTTGATTGCTCAGTACACTCTATATACGATAGACATTTAGCGTCTATAACTCTCACCAGGATAAAAGAAACACTGAATTCATTTCATGCATGTTCAATTTAGGCGTAACATAACAAGAGAGCTATGTTCCTGCTCGACTGCCAGCAGTCACTCTTTCTTCTTGGTCCGTTGTAGGTCGTGAAGCCAAAACACGCGCTCTGGAAAATGGCCGTGGGAGATCTGGGGATAGACGTGCGTCTATCCCCCGGTTGTCGTGCGACGATTTTTTCACTCGTGCTTTTTTTTTTCGCTTCACGATCAACTGACCAAGAAGCTAAGGGAAAGCGACTGCTGGCAGTCTCTGTTCCTGCATCGGGACACTGGCAACGTTCTTTTTAGAAGATATCGAAAGTGTTGAAATTGCCACCGCAAGTAATTTAATAGATATTGGTTTATGCTAGAAGCTGGACAAGTGATCACTGATAAATGATAACTGCTCCCTTGTAGTGCCATTCTCCTCGTGACGGGCACGACGCCTTCCAGTTGCAGTTCAAGGATGAAAATGCGAATTCTCCCTACTAATAAATTGCATACATTTCTTTGAGTGTCAGCTCCGGTTAAGAATTCGATAAGAAATCAAGATCACATACCCTTTCTTACGTTGTTTTATTTTTCTCATTATCTGCAGGTCACCTACATTTACTAGGCTAGTCTCCCCACCTACCTTAAGGTTACTATTTTTAGCGGCTACTAATTTTAGCGATTTTTTCAGAACAAGATTTAGCCACTATTTAATTTAGCGATTTACTGGCGAAAAATTTAAAAAGTTAGTGATATTGTGCAAACCAGTTTTAAATGAACATATAGCTAAGATGGAAATAAATGTCCGGTAAAAGAACAAACTCACTTCAAATTGAACGAAAATTTGCATTGCCAGAAAGAACAAAGTTACCGGCATCTATTTTTGAAAGAATTTTTCAAGTCGACTCTGCTTATTTTGTTTCCCTTTGGGGTGTGAGGGGAGGTACTTAAATTTAACGAGTATTAAATTTGACCGAGCCAATTTTAGCGAGCACTTAATTTAGCGATTTTAGCCCAACTCGCTAAAATCGCTAAAATTAGTAGCCGCTAATAATAGTAACCTTAAGGTATCTTATCGAGAAAAATTTCAATCTTTTGCCGGTTAACTTTTTAAATTGTCATTCTTGGCTAACTTGTTCATATTTTCTACTATGATATGTACGGGTAGAAAAATAAATACAGGCACTTTCAAACCCACTAGAGTAAATCAGCTTTTCGTATTTCATCGTTTCTCCATTCTGTGTACGCCGCACTCATAATATAAGTTTTCATTGTCACTTAAATTGTTTAATCCTTTCGCCGACTTCATTTCCGATTCAAGAGCGATTATCGCTTTAACTTCTAATTGCTTTCTACAAAAGTACGACCGCGCTTGTTGCCATTAAACTCAACGACAAGGAGCCTTTTAATTTGTTTATATCTCGAGAATTGGCAGAGAAATAAAATCAATTGTTTTTGCTGGTTAAAGAGCCCAGGGGTCTAAGCACAATCCAAATTATTTAGTAAAATATAATATATCAATTCTTGGATAATATATGGGTTTTCAGTGTTAGGTTTCATTGCCGTTTTTCTAAATCTTTGTTGTTGTTCGAGTTTCTTTACATGGCAGAAAGCATTTTAGATTTTAACAAACTCTAGTGCTCCCCCCTGCAGTGAGCTCGAAGTGAGCCGCTTATACTGGCGTGGTTACCAAGGTCCAAGTGCATATTAAATATGGCGGATGGCGGGACTTAGGTGAGGTTTGAATGCAGGTGGCTGGAATCAGCTATTAATCGAAGCCAATTCCCCTCGGAATGCAGAATGATAAGTGGAAATGGTGGTATACAGCGGCACTTTCCTCTCTGGCAGGAATTCTGTGCTATTTAAATTCTTTGTCGGCAGATTTCGCGTACGATGACAGGTTAGTCCGTGTGTTTTATAATCCGCGGAAGTATTTTTCGGTGGCGGGTGGAATGTTGAGGTTTTACAGGTTTCAAATGCTTTGTATTACAACGTTAACACTTTAGTCACGCTACCAGTGATCAGCTCGTACAATATTCAAAAGGAAGGTGTTGATTTAAGGCAATTTTTCGGGTTTTTCTTTTCATCTTTTTTCGTGTTCAAAATGCTTTTACATTTTCTAGCGTGCGATCGTTTGCGGGTGCTCAATTTATTTTAAAACCATCGCGGGCGACGTAACGATCAAATAAGGGTAATTTAAATATTTCAAATATAGGTGAAGGAAAATAAATTCATATGCAGACTTCTTTGCCGTGAAAAACGCCGTTTAGGGAAAAAATTCAACACAAAAATAACGCACATTCAAACTCATTGAGGCTGGCTATCCTCCAGACTTCTGTTGGGCCACCTGTGTTAGTTTATTGTTTTTATTTCATGAACAATTGTAAACTTTATTAACAAAGGCGATCTGAAACCGATTTTAAACAATATTTTGAATAAACGGCACTTAAAAAAAAATAGTTTAATTTCACGTTCCGTAATAAAGTATAATGCAAAATCATTTTGGAATACTTAAGCTTATGAGCTTGCAGTGATTTGATGTCGAGTTGACACTGACAGAATTTTCAAAATATCTCCCTGCTATTTGGCAAAGATATACTCACAGTGGGAGTTTCCTGTTTGTTAATTATTAATTTCCTTAACCATTACGCGTGGAGGAACATAATTGATACTATTTAGGTTGTGAAAATATTTAACATAAAATAAATCGTAAGATAGATAAACTCGTCAGAAATATGCGTGCTTCTGTGAATTGTTTTGAACAGAATTTGCAAGAAAAAGTAAAACATAGTCATCAACTCTGATTTTGTGCTTTGTGCCCTTGTTTTCTTGGCTATCTGCCTCAGGTTGGAGAAGTGGGGATAACATGAGAAACAAACAGCTCTTTCCATTCACTCTGTTCATCTCCTAGAAGAGGGTAATCTGAATTAATCTAAGCTGTAGTAGAGCTCTATGCTTGATGATGGCTCAGTGTGCCCAGACCCAGATATTGTCAGTGATTGGTCTGACCACAGCTTAACCAATAATAGGCACTACCTGGGATCTAGTTACCATAAGATGCTGGTTAGACACTGTAAAATTTTTTCCCCCCCCCCCCCCCCCCCCCCCCCCCCCCCCCCCCCCCCCCTTCTTTTTTTTTTCTCTTTAAATTTTTTTTTTTTTTTTTTTTTTTTTTTTTTTTTTTTTATTTATTAATATAATTTTAATTTTTTTTATTTTAAATTTTTAAAAAAAAAATTCATTTTAAAACGACCCCCAGGCTCATTGGTGATATGTGTTTAAATAAAATACAGCTTAGTACTTACTAACTTACATGTAATAATCGTGCAACACAAAATGCTATGCTCTGTTTTCTCAGCTAGACCATTAACTGAAGTCAAATTGACAGAGACTGTAGTTTCGAGTATATTTACTGTCAGGACCAGACATGCTTAAGATACATTATTATCAATCATCAGTTACATTGGGGATCACTGTTTTGTGTTCTTGAGTAGGACACTTTATAATTTCTCCCAACTTGTTTCCCTCCGTGGACCTACTCAGGAGCATAAATGGGTACTGGTGAATTGAAGAGGGGAGCATCCCATCCAGGGGGAGTAGTAATAATTATTGTACTTCAAGTGGCTTCATGCCATAGAAACAATCTAGCCCTTCTGGTTCAACAGATTAACAAAAGACTAAAACATTGATTTCTTTGTTTACTATTTTGTAGCCGAGCCATCCTTAAAAATTCTGATCTCCTGCCTACAACTCCATGGAGCAATGTGCTATTCAACGACTTTTGGGGCACCCCCCTGACTCACAGTGGAAGCCACAAGTCTTACAGACCATTGTGTGTGGCAACATTCAGGATAAACTATTACTTTGGTGTGTTGAATCCATTTGGATACCACCTTGTGAATGTGTTACTTCACAGTGCTGTATGTTGGCTGGTAGTGGTTCTTTCCTATGTGTTTCTACATGCACACTTCCCAAGCCTGGTGGCAGGGCTGCTGTTTGCTGTACATCCTATTCATACAGGTAAGATTGTGTAGTCTAGTCAAGACGTTTTTATAACTCTGTCCCTCAACTTCACAAGTCCAATTTTTCTAACTGTTTAGGACCACCTTTCTACCAATCTAAATTGTACATTCTACCCCATGCAGTGTGTGTTCTACTAATAGAACAAGCATTTTCTTGAGTATTTATCATGTATTGTAACTGGCATCATCATCAATAAATATATTAAACCATCCAGCCATATTTGCTAAAATTTTGTGATTATTCAAGAGTCAGAATAAAATATCTGCAATAAATTGCTTAATGATTTACAATTTAAGCCTTTTTCCTGACCCACTGCAAATACATGTATTAACTACACTTTTCAGTGTATGAATTGTCTGCTCTTGATAAGAAGAAATCCACTATATGTTGGTGTATGTGAATAGTATTGCCAAACTGATTCATGACTTATTGTCAGTAATTATTATTTCTTACAGAGGCTGTGACAGGAATTGTTGGTCGAGCCGATGTTGGAGCATGCTTGTTTTTCATTGCATCATTTTTGGCGTACATTAAGTCTCACAAATCACCTACAAAGGTTTCTCTACATAAGCAGGGCCATACTGGGTGGCCGTGGTTACTGCTGTGTTTTGTAATGTGTCTTGCAAGCATGTTGAGCAAGGAACAAGGCATCACTGTTTTGGGAACATGTGTTGTGTATGAGGTTATGATCCTCTTTAGCTACAACAAAAAACAGACTATTTTTGTCATCTTAAGTAAGGTGAGTGCATGGGGGGTATTAATTATTATTCGTGTTAGTAGATACAAACCTTCATTTTCATATAATTTTAATTATTATTTATTTCAATTAAATACAGTTACATTTACATGTACATACTCTGTTTGAGAATTAATACTTTTGTAGTATACAGTTGATCTACAGTGTAAGTATGCGTTGTGGTTTAATTTTATATTTGGTTTAAAATTTTTCAAACCAGTTGTCTCATATTCATTACATGTAACATATAATCCAAAGGAAAATAATCAAACTGGTTTTAAAATTTTTTTAACCAAAGATGAAATTAACATGCAATTATGTCTATGAAAAAACAATATTTTACCCATCTACTGTGCTCGTTTGCAAAGTACTGGGGTATTGTTTTTACCACTCAAAAATAAAATTCATGTCTTTGCACTGCCGTGCAATAGAATATCCTCTTTAGACCACTTCGCTGGGTTTTACTTACATTTTTTGACTCAATGCTAATGTGTTAATTATTTTTATTTCTGTTGTCATATATTATCTTCTTTACCTTGCACTAGGTATACTATTACTTCTATTTAGCAATCTCACTGGTATATAACTTTAACACATCTTTTATCATATTTTCAGGCTGTTCAGAGTGGTTGTGCTTTACGCCTCCTTTTGGTGTTCCTCACTGGACTTGGGCTTTTGTTTTTAAGAATCTCTATAATGGGAAAGCAAGCACCAGATTTTTCACCATCTGATAATCCTGCTGCAAACTGTGAAGACAGCCTGACCAGGCTGTTAACTTTCTTGTATTTACCAGCATTTAATTTCTGGCTTCTACTGTCTCCCAGAACGTTGAGCTTTGATTGGTCAATGGATTCTATACCCCTTGTAGAATCATTACTGGATCCACGTTGTGCTATAATTGTGATGTTCTATGGCTTTCTTGCAATTTTGGGATTTTACTGTCTAGCAGGATGCTTTCTTCACCTTGAAACAAGTGCAGAAGGCCACACTGAAGAACAAACTACCAAGAAGGAACAAGCAAGCCGTAGAAAAGATAGTGCCCTCAGAAATGGGAAGAAACAATCTAAGGGATCCTCAGACAGCACTGAACCCTCCAAAGATGCTAAAACATATCCACAGTACCAGAACAACAATTTACCAACAACAACATTCACTGTCATCAACCAAGATTATTTGCTTCAAGCTGCAATTATCTCACTTGCAATCTTAACGCTTTCATTTTTGCCAGCCAGTAACCTGTTTTTCTATGTAGGATTTGTAGTGGCAGAGAGAATACTGTACATTCCCAGTGTGGGATTTTGTTTGCTGTTTGCAATCGGAGCTGATGTGATTTGGAGAGCTTGTAATGAGCAGCAACAAAGGTTGTTTAGTGGGCTCCTGGCCTGTGTGTTCATCTTATCTGTTGCAAGAACAGTGCAAAGGAACTGGGACTGGCAGAATGAAGAAACTCTCTACAGGTAAATACCTTGATCACCAGTACCTTATTACGTCTCATCTGGTCTCATTAAATATAAACTTTTTTATTCTTTAACAGATCTGGCATCCCCGTTAATGCTGCCAAAGGTAAGCTAGCTTTTCTATTTTATTTATAATTAATCAGGATTTAACTTGTTCCTTAGTGTGCTCACCCTTTATGCAAGTGGAGCACATATTAAATTGCTCATAATAAATTGCACAAATAAGTAATGATTTGGCATTATATCACTCAATAGTTTCTGTTTGTGAAGATCGCCAGTAACTTTTATTACTGCATGATTTAAAGTAACAATTAAACAGGAGATTCACATGTTTTATGTATTTGAACGCTTGTATCTACAGATTTTAACTATCTGTTAGCAAAAATGCCATGACAGCGATGGGTAACACTTACCGGTAACTCTCATGTTTCTTATCTGTAATCAGCGTGGTCAAACCTGGGCAATGTACTGAATTCCCAAAACAGAATCAGAGAAGCAGAAGATGCTTACAGAAAAGCTCTGTCGTACCGTTCCAATATGGCTGATACTCATTACAACCTGTAAGTGTATTGTGATAGTGTCACACACTCCTTCACCTTCTTTGCGGCAAGTGGCACATATGGCCTTGTGTCATACACACATGCACCTTTATTTAGCTGTGTTTTCTACTTACCGGTAATTGAAGTTGTCAAGGAAATTAAACTATCAATAATAGTTTGTGTAACATTTAAACCCATTTGCACCAAAGTGTATACTTTTTGGAAACAATGTTTTATTTACTCAGATGGTTTTTTATTTTTATTTTATTGGGCATGTATACCCACATGGATTTTTTTGTTTTGTTTCTCAGGGGGATTCTTTTAGCTGAGGAGCAGCGCTACAGTGAGGCAGTCCAAAGTTATCAACATGCCATCCATTTCAGACCAAGGCTGGCTGGTGAGAACTGTTATGCTTGTACTACTGTTAATAATAATCCAGGGACAAGACTGAGGTGGGGTTTCAAAAATATTACCTTCCTTTACCTTCTTGCCGGACTCTCTTCCATGAAGTCTTAGCCTGTTCAAGTGTTGTTATAGGCAAGTGAAATGTGTTGATCCATTACCACAAGAATTTATTTAAAAAAAAAAAACATCCAAAGGAAGAAATTGATCTCTGCTGGGAATGAAAGGGTTCAATTAAGTAACTCAGAACTGTTTTGGAAGGGCAAAATGATTTTGAAATGTTAAATTGTTAACTTGCCTTCCTGTTACACTGATAAATTAATTCCTGAAATTCATAAAATAATTTGTTTCTCTCTGTAGCTGCTCATTTGAATTTGGGAATTGTATTGGCTGACATGGGACTTAAGGAAGAAGCTGTTGAGGTACAAGTTAATCATGTTTCTTTTGTGAGCACTAGTGGAATGGACAACCAAGTGGAAATGTAAAGTAGAAGATGAAAAATATTTACTGAGTAAACCAACACAGTAGCTAAACTCACTCACTACATTGTATTAAGCATTCAGACACTTATCAATTAATATTGTTTTAATTTGCTGTTTAGATTTTAAGAAATGCTTCAACAATCAGTGAGCATGGCTTAAAGGATCCCAAACAGCACTCTCATTCTAGTAAGTAACTTAACATGAAGAGTAATCAAGGGTGCAGTCATGTACCAGGTTAAGTAGCAGCTCTCACAAGGTACATGTGTACCATGAATGGCTTGCTACCCTTCGAGAGAACAATAGAACAAACAACAGCAACAATGCCCCTAGCCCCCAAAACTAGAGTTGAATTACAAGCTTATGAGAGCTGTTACGCTACTGCATGTATGTGTGCATTATAATATGCTGCATGCGTACAATCACACAAGCCTGTGTATGCATTAATGGAAAGGTGTGGTGGGGAATAGTTAGTGTGGCTCCAGAGGTTCAGATCCTGTCAGCTCTGGCGAGTGCCTTGTGTTGTGTGTCTTGACAGGATACTTTCACACTGCCTTTCTTCACTTGGGTTTGCAAAGAAATGTCACATTATCAGTAAAACCTGACAAAAATTAATGTTGAAAATTGAAATCTGTGCATACATAATTTTTATGTAAAATCCATAATATTTCTTCCATCTGTCAAATATTCAATTCTGACTGTAAAAATGGCATAATTACTTAGAACTTAGGCAACAAAGCAACCTTACGGTAAATATATTTACACTGTGCAAATATTTATGTAGGTTAACCATATTTTGCTTTTGTCATTATTTACAGTTACATCAATAAAGTATAACCTTGGACGGATCTTAGCTCAGCTTGGACGACTTGAGGTTAGTAACTTTTTCCTGGCTGGGCAACAGCTTTCATATTTCAGTGTACCAGCAGTAGCAGTGTTTCTTTCATAGCTACTTAAATATTTGAGTTATCATGAGTCATAAAAAGGTGTTATTCTTTATTCCTAAAAACAGGAAGCCCTTAGTATTTACCTGGATGCAGTGGAGACCAGGCCACCTCATTATGAGCCTCACAGTCTGTTTAACTTGATAGGTAAGTCTTTTCAGTAAAATGAATATTTTTTTTTATTGTTCCTCCATTCTAATGCAAATAAACTAGCGTAACTATTTTAAAGTACCAAAGTACCATATTTGCCACAAAAGCTCAGATTGTATGTCTACCTGTACTTCTAAGGCCCCGTCCACACTGACCCGGGTAAATTTGAAAACGCATCTTTTTTTACCGAGATAGGCCAACCGCCCACACTGAAACAGAGGTTTTGGTCACCGAAAACAAAGCTTTTAAAAAACGCTCTCCAAAGTGGGTATTGTTTTCAAATTTACCCTTGTTAATGTGGATGGAAAACATTATACCCGGCGTTTTCAAATTTCTCTGTTTTCAAATTTACCCCGGTCAGTGTTGACGTAGTCTCCCTCGCAGCCATTTTCAGTGTCGTCACGCAACGATCAAAGTGTGGACGGGGCCTAAATTGTCTTGGGTTACTAACAAGTAATCAGGGAGATACTGCAAGTGCTTTGTCAACTGCATGCTGCATACTCAATATTTTGGTAATTTTAATATATAGGTTACTTGATTGATTGTACAAATTAGAGTCATTGAATGTGTTTAATTATATTAATCTTTTAGGTGAGGCATACTCAGCAGCTGGAAATACTGCAGAGGCAGAAAAATGGTACAAAGAATCACTGAAGAGTAAACCAGATCACTTGTCTGTACATCTCACATACGCCAAACATCTTGCTAAAATAGTGAGTATCAGTGCACAGTCATCACATGAATGTAACATGTGACTGAAATTATATAATGTTACAACTTATGATACATGTATTTCTACTCACTCAGATCATGGAAAATTTTTCTGTTAGAATTCAGACACATAGAATCACGATACACCAGCATATGGGAGATAACATGAACAGAAGTGTAGCAGCTGTTGTAGGCTTGTTATTCTATTGGTCCTCAGGTGTAGCAGTTTTCTATTGTTTTGGGGACTAGGGGCATTGTTCCTGCTGTTTGTTGAAGGGTAGCAAGCCATTCTGTGACCTCGTGAGAGCTGCCACCTGACCCAACATAAATACCACCAAATCCTAATGAAGACTTGAATGATGTAATGGTGATCAGTAAGGGGTATCAGGGTACATTTTCATCTCCTGTTTTACCTTATTGTTACTTATTTTCGTGGGACTTAATTTTCGCGATTTTTGCGATTTTTTGAAAATCGCGAAATTAAAGACCCGCGAAAATTAATTCTAAACAATTTCTATTGTATTTTTTAATGCTATTTACGTATTTTTGGCCAAATCGCGAAAATTAAGTCTCGCGAAATATTCCTGTTCCATTTTCGCGAAAATAAGTAACAATAAGGTATATTATTTTCTTATTTTTTGCTTACTTCCAGGGACACTTCACTGAAGCAGAAGATTGGTTCAAGAAAGCACAGGCCCTGAACAAGTCAGACCATGCTTCCTGGACACATTATGGTAAGTTATGATGAAAGAATTTTGTTGTCACATCTTACTTTTCCCTGTTTGAAAAATAATTACAGTTTGAATTTATCTTTTTACTTTCAGGCCAGTTTTTGTTTGACCAGAAGCGAGTGACTGAGGCAGCAGCGATGTTTACAAAAGCAATGGAGTTAGCTCCTGGTGATTTTGAGATTGCATTCACTGCTGCTGGATATTTCAGGTACTTTTTAGTAAAACCAAAATTTATGTTTGTAATAAATAAAAAAAAACGACTTTTGAAGGGTAACACAATTACTGGTGTCCCAGTAGTTTTCATTGTGGCCCTGAATCCCTGATCGAATTGGAATTTAGAAGTGTTGGTTTTTGTGGAGGGAGGAAAACCGGAGAACCCGGAGAAAAACCCTCGGACCAAGGACGAGAACCAACAACAAACTCAACCCACATATGACGCCGGGTCCGGGAATCGAACCCGGGCCACATTGGTGGGAAGCGAGCGCTCTCACCACTGCGCCACCCCTGCTCCCCCAACATGTACAGTTTGTCATACTTTACAAAATGAAACATTGACATTTGATCTACCATTACACATACATTTGTATTGAATATGATAATTATGTCTTTTGGACGTTTTCTTTACAGGGAAATTGGAGACAACATGAGAGCAGAAACTTGTTACAAGAAAGCAGCCAAGTTGAATCCACAGGTATCTATTTTTTATGATAAAAATACATGACCTCTGATTTTGACCCAAAGTTTCAAAGCAAAATGAGTCCTTTTTAGGACCTGAAAAGCTTCTGAAGATTTCTGAAGCTGCCCTGGAGTTGCTTAGCTTCCTATTACAATGGTCATGGTTTGTAGTTATAGTGTGGTAGTATGCTTGTCATTTTTTTAAATATACTATGAATAGAAAATCACACAACCTTTTTGTACAATTTGTGATCATCCTCTGAATTGCACTTGCCTTACAGCTCATGGGTACTTGGGGTGATGCGATTCTCTACTGGTAATAATAGAGGGGGGGGGGGTGACAGGGGGTCGGAACCTCCCGCCTCCCGTACCTTTTACTCCTGCTTCCCATACCTTTTACTCCCACCTCCCGCCCTTTCCGTAGCTGTTTTCTCTGGTTTGTTTCCATGTCATTGTGAAATATAATGAAATGTTACGAAATTTTACTCATTTTTTCCTGGTTCCCACCACCTTCAGAATCCCGCTTCCCGCCCTCTCTCCTCCTGCTTCCTGTCCCTTTTCTCCCGGGCTCCCGCCCCGGTTTGTTAGTGTTTTTATGCTATTTTAGTGCTACCCTCGTTAAATAAAGACTTTACTTTACTTTACTTTACTTACTGCCCCCCTGTCCCCCCCCCCCCCCACAATAGACAAGTTAGTTAAACAGCTGGAGACGTGGTGACCTAATGTTTAGTGTGCTGGACTCCAGATCAAGCGGTCCAGGTTTGAGCCCTGGCCGGGGTCACTGTGTTGTGTTTTTTAGCAAGACACTTAACTCTCATAGTGCCTCTCTCCACCCAGGTGTATAAATGGGTACCGGCGAATTTACTGCTGGGGGTAACCCTGTGATGGACTACATGTAGTATCCCATCCAGGAGGAGTATACACATGGACAGATAGCGGCTGCCATAGGCGCCTTATATGCTGATGTCCGGTCTCATCCCATAGATTTGAATTGTAAAGCGCATTGATCATGAGCTTTGTAAATGCACTATATAAGCACCCATATCAGTAGAAATATTCCTAGCCGCTAATGCTATAGAAACCAGGATAAGCTCTGGCCTGATGAGCCACTTGGTTTAACAGCAGGCTTTACTAGTTTAACAGTTAGAAGCCTAATAAAATGTTGTTTTATTCTCAGAACCCTGCAGCACATATGAATCTTGGAGCAATGTTACATCTCCAAGGAAAACTTGATGAAGCAGAGAAGAGTTATATGAAAGCACTGGAACTAAGGCCTGGGGACAAGCTAACTGAGGAGAATCTAAGAAAACTGAGATCTTTGCAGGCCAAAAGAAAAGTTTACAGTTGAATTTGCAAATAATATAAATTATTATAAAAAGATTTATTAGTTTTGTTAGAAACTCTAAAAAATTGCTTGATGTAGCTTAATTTAAAATTCAAATAGAAGAGTGTTTTATAGTTCTACAGATAGAAATTTTAAAGTGATTAATAGTTTTCTTTAGCAAGGTATTGCTGAGGTTAAAATGTTTTCTTGGTTTTCAACCTTAGTGAGAAAATTTACTTAGGTCGCATTCACACTTAGTGCCTGAGCACTGGTACCTGAGCACCCGCACAAAATAGCGTCAACTTCATACACAGAAACCCTTACCCTTATTAGTACCCTTATTTATAAGTGCCTGAGTACAAGGTTTATGGCGTAGGTACTTGAAAAAATAGTGTGTTCACATAAGTGCCCAGCGAGAAGCGTACTTGGGCACCGTGCCCAGGCACCAAGTGTGAACACAGCCTTATTGTTCAGTTTTGGCCAAAAACCAACAAATTATGAAGTAAGTTATCAGATTATAAAAGGAAATTGTTGTGAGATTTATGGTAAATTGAGAAAGTTTTGTAGTAATTAGAGCTTTTTTATGTTTGATATTGTAAGCAGTTAATAAAAGACAATTTTCGTATATATGTCTCAACCAGTTATTTATTCTATATTAGTCACAATCAAGAAAAATAACCTTAACTGACATTGCAGAACAGGATTTCATCAGCATCCAAACCTTTGTCAAAAAGAATTCAGGTAGTTTATTCACACATGCAAGATTTGCCTTTTGATCACCCAGTGTCACACAAACAGGTCTACTGTTATCCTGCAAGGAGGCTCGCATTTGATAAAATATTCACAAATGGCAAAGCCGTAAGATAAAGTTGGTGAGTAAAGCAAGCTAGTGAGACGTGAGAAAAGTCATGTATTTGTTGGTGCCTTCACCCCAGTCTCCTTGCAGCTTTACCACTCATGCATGTATTCCCAAATGTAAGCTTGCTTGTCTACTGTAACCAAGCCTCCTTAGCAGTCGTTCTTAGGGGGGTCTTAGGGGCGACCGTGTTACACTCCTCCCCACGAGGGAGTGTAACAGAATTGCCCCTAAGAATGACTAGGGAGGCTAACTGTAACCAAGCAGCCAGTGTATTAGGGGCATAAACTTTGTACAGTTCATATCAAATAACCTTTATTAATAACAGGAATTTTTTTAAACATCCCTTTTTTTATTCTGAAATTTCAAAGTGTGAACCACCTAATTCTACCGGTACAGATGTAGTCTGAGTATTTATTCAATGATCAATTTAATCAATACTTTTTGCACTTCATTACACCAGAAAGGGCTTTATAAAAGTTGTCTGCTGCACAAAATTCCCAAGATGTTTAACTATGTATAACTTTTACCAATAATAATTATGTTACAAACAAACAGGTACAAAATATCACAACTACATCGTGGAGATAACAAGTTTACATTTGACATAACTGTTGATGCAATTTTTGTGAAATTCTTAGACAGTTTTCAACAGCTTATGGCCTTCAGCGGGCACATACATGTACAAACTACCAACACAACATGCAAGTTTGTTAACCATTGTAAAAAGTTGATGACAATAGGTTTTCTGCCGTGGCTTTACTGCTTGTATACATTTAATTTTACCACCATGCATGTCTAACAAAACTACTGCATATGCAGACTACTCACTGTTTTGCATTAAAAGTCTAAGTGAAGTCTTCGGTTCACTTCAGACATAATTTTTAACATTTCACTAACCTACATATGTAACTTACTCATGAAATATTGTCATTACAAAAATCAAAGTTCAAATAAGTTATAACAAGTTCAGCCGTGAAGGCTGATATTAAACAATGGTTTTCGTGAGCTGAACTTGATTATTTTGTGAATTTCTCTGTACTACCAGAACTTATCTTTACATATAACAACACAGTTAATACTCGGCTATTGTAATTTTGTAATATTTTCATCACAGAGGTTGTATCAGTTGTTTGACCCAACAGGTAATAACAGTCCAGCTCATGAAAAGTTTCATGCTTGAACTGGGTCTTAGCAGGCAAAAATATGTCTACCACTGACTTTTTTCTTACATCATATGATGTCAAGTTTGTCAACCTCTGAGCTTTGTCCTGTAACTTGAATGAATTTAGCTTAATAAAGGCAAATCAAACAGACAGCTCTGTGTATATAACGCTCTTACTAAATACATTCACCAATGGATCGCTAGAGCATACCAAAATACCAGGGTACATTTTGGTAAAGATGTGAATACCTCAATCATGATAACGAATGCCTAATTTCCCCTATGAGACAGGCCTGCAGGGAATCATGCAGTAAGTCTTGGACTTAATTTGCTAAATTAAAATACAATGAATTCCTGCAGGCACATCTCATAGAAGGAATCAGGTATTGTCATTTTATGACAAAAAATAGATCAGTCTTACTATGTTCTGCAGTAACCAGTGATCACTCTTTGTGAGACAAAATTTGAATAAACTTCTTCTCGTGGAAACAGGCCACCAAGCTGTTACAACCTTTGGACATCGCAACGGCATTCAAATGCCCACCCATAGGAATGGTGGTGACCACACGACCATCAGTTTTAACAACAAGTATTGTGTTCTTGTCAGAGCTGCACACCAGGCTATCACGCACAGAATCCACAGCTAAAGACAGGAGCTTGGTGGACTTACCACCCAAGTACGTCGTTTCCTGGAGGAACTTGCCTTTGTTATCAAAGATCTTGATTGTGCTTGTGCAGTCAGCAACAAAGTACTTATCCTTGTAATGTACTGCAGCCAAGTTATTTCCACGGAAATGATCAGAAGTGAATGCCAACCTGTGACATCTTTCAGCATCATACACAACAATGCCAGGGCCAGAGGTGTCATTCTTGGATGTAAGAACATAACGGCCATCCACATCCATTGCCATCTTCTGAAACCTTACAGATCGATTTGGAGCTTGGACAAACTTGTGAATGAATGCCCCATCCTTGTCAAAATGCAGGAGGCGATTCTTCTCTTGATTCAGGACCACAATGTCATTGTTTTTGGAATATGCGATTTCTTTGAGGTCACCAGATTTGATATCAAACTGCTTATCTTTATCTCCAGCAGGAGTGAACACATGAACACGCTTGTTTTCTGCATCAAGCACAGCAATTTCACCAGTCACCGGTGAAACTGTTAGTGCAGTTGGAACAAAGTCTGTGTCAATATGACGAATAACACGTCCATTTCTGGGCGAGTTAACAGGTTGAAAGCTGCCTTCATTTGGAGCACTGCAAGAAATCTCACCAAGGATTTTGCCAGATTTGGGCATGTTCCCAGGAGTAAATTTGGCACCAGTTGTCCACTGCAGACTGCGCAAGTTTCCAACTGTAGCTCCTAAAGTCTTAAAATTATCTTGAAATTGCTCTTCAAAGATGTCTTTTGACTTCTGGAATTTCTTCCAATCATGTTCCTCTGCAATTTTGTCTGCAGTCTCCAGGGACGTAGAAACCTTGGCATATAGCTGTTTTACTTCACCATACTTCTTACCAAACTGATTTTTGGCGGAGTTTTCACCAAACATTTCATCCACTTGAGAGAGCAACTTTTTCTGTTCTGCCTCGATGACTTTCGTCAAACGTTTAGTTTCCGCTTTTATCTGATCTTTCATTTTCTTTTTGCTTCCTTCGATCACATTGCTGCGCAAAGTTGCAAGCGTTTGGAATTCTTCCCTCATTCCATTGATCTGCTCTCTGTACTGTTTTAGGGCTTCACTAAAAGCACGCCTTTCCTTTTTCTCAGGTGAATTGTCTATGAGCCGTTTTAGTAGGTGGTTAGTAGGAAAGCCCCTAACTCCAGACGCAGGAATCGTCGACTTGACGCGACATTCTGGGCACTGAATTGTACGCTGCTTACGATTTCGTTTGGCTAGGTTTTCAAGACACTTAACGCAAACATTGTGCGCACAGTTAGGAAGGCACTTAGGGTCATCAAATATCTCCAAACAAACGGGACAAGCGATTTCATTTCCCACAAACTCAGCGAAGTGGTCGGCACTTTTCCCCTTGGACGCCATTTTGCATGTGGTATCGTCACGCATGGGATTGTGGGTGAGGGCGTAGAGTCAATATTAGAGCCCTCGCTCCTATCGGTCAGTGACAAAGAAATGGTCATAATACGTGGTGTAAAAAATCACAGATTCAACATGGGTTCGTGCACAATGTACCGATCAAATCGAAACTTCAACATCCAAAGAACTCTAGTAAAACAAATTATGTCTGCAGTGTTGGGCTGTTAACAGACTAACTCATCTATTACCTACTATTCATTTTGATAGTTAACGCATCCTCGTACCCAGGGTCTTCGTTCCCTTTGACCCGCGGTCAGGAAACGCTCGTTTCTTCAAGCCTGCGCAGAAGGGACGAAGACTCGAGGTACGAGAATGTAGTTAACGTTACTTCCGTACGCATGCGTATTCCGTAGATGTTATAAAATTGATTGTCCCACGTGTTTTGTAGCATTACGTACAACAAACCGCCCGGTCTTTGCAACAATAATTAACTCTGGGTTTTCCTTCAAACCGCATAAATCTTTCGCCTTTTACTAAAGATTTCCGTGGAGGAGAACAACTGAATGAGTCTATAGACAATTTTTCGTCGCCCTGCCTTTCGGCGGGGCTCCTAACTTAAAACGTTTAAAATGACTTCAGATTAAGGATGGGCCGATACCGGTTTTTCAAAACGATACGATATCGATACAATATTTGCCTTTTTTTTCGATATCGATATTATGACGTCATGTCCGTATTGATGTCATTGACATGTCACGTGATTTGTCTGACCCACACAAAGGACAGTCCTGGCATTATAAATGTTAGCCATGAATGGTGATTTTTGGTCTTTTTGTTTCAATGTGGACTAGATCAAGTCAAGGCAATAGAAAAATCCAAATATTGACAAGAAAATCAATATTTTTAAACCTCATGTGCTGACCAGAAGACCGCAGGCTCAGGTCACGTGTGCAGTATCGAAAACGTATCGAAAGTGCGATATTTTTCGAAAGTATCGATACTCTTCAAAATTGTCAAAATATCGATGTATCGAGTATCGGCCCATCCTTACTTCAGATCCTCGATGTAGCTGCTTAGAGTTTAATTTATAAAATTTTTGGCTACCGCTCTTTGAGGTTAAAGTCAACCTCGTAACATGATCATGAATTTGTAATGATAGTTCGGCTAAGTTCGCTCAGACGCGAGCAATGTTACTGTAACACACGCAAAGAAATTTCATAAAAATCAAACATTTGTCCACCTGACCACAAAGAACGAACTGAAGTTGTGCATTTGTCGAACGACAGCCATTTCCATGGGGTGATAAGTGACGGGGAGGCGCAAATGATTTGGGGCAATATTCTCAGCCGTGTTTAAGGTGGCCGAATACAGTTTTTTCGTGGATCAAAGGCGCGCGCTACGATTTTCTGCTTGACGTCATTATTGCTCCCGCGGGCTAAAATGGCGCTAGCAAATGAGAAACGAAAAAGAGTTTCATCTGTTTTACCGCGCTTTACCAAATTTGTATACAAAAGAAAACTTCAAAATACTTTAGATAGGTCTTGAAACCTGGGACGGAAAACAATACGACAAAAAAGGTAGATAAAACCGACAGAGAAGTTCTAATTCTGTCTTTCATTATCGCTCGCGACGCATGGCGTCATATTAGCGCGCGCTCGCACGCGCAATTCGATTCGCCTCGGAGGTCGTAAAAGCCAGATTTTGATCCAGATTTTCTCGAAAATCTACCGTACAACCTATTATGAAACTTTCACAATTAAATTTAAGGGGTGAACTACGTCCACAGCCAAAATTTTGAAAACATCAGTAAGACAGATTTTGAGCTATTTTAAAAATCGGCAAATTATAACATTTTCCTATTTTGCGAAAAATCTGTCTTACAGATTTTTATATTATTTTGCATGAATGATAAATCAAAGCCAATTTCTTATTTCTGAAATTTTGAGGTGGGGTCGTACGGGTAGATTTTAAGAAAAACGCCGTTTTAACTACTAGTGCCAGTCCCCTCTCAAGCACTCGGCCGTTCATCTAAGCCGTTTATTAGCATTTGTATTTTCCAAATATCGCATTAGATGGTTTAAGGATGTAACAAACAGTGATAAGAGAAAGACAAAGCTTTTCTGGAGATTGTACAAGAGAATTAAAGGTTGGACCGATTTGCCTTCTCAAAACTGTATTAAGCCACCTTAAATTGGGAGGCGCGTGAGGGGCGGCGGGAGAAGGAAAAAACCGTTTCAGTCAAATCTAATTGGCTAAAAAAACATCAGTTCGATTTGTTCCGATGGATGAGTGAGTGAATGAGAGTACCTGTGGAAAACAGGTAAGAGATACAGACATCAAGTAGAATTTCAAAATGTTTAGTTTTATTATCAGCCAACTGTATTGAAATGATGAGCTCGAATCTAAAGCTTCTCTTCTCTCTGAGACTAAATAAACGTACGACGACACATGTCTGTTTTCTAGTTACTCCGGAAGCTACAAAACCCCAAATATGGACTATAAACCTACAAAACTGTACAAATTATGGGGGGTGGGGGTATTTCAGGATGAGCCAACAGTTTATTTTGTAAGGCCTAGAGAGACGGATTACTTTATTAGCCCGGGCCCGGTTTGTTAAGGGGTCGATAGCGTATTCCAAAGGATAACTCGCTTTACAGCGGATTAGTCTTATTAAACCAAACTACACCCAATGGGTAGTGATTTATCCAGCAGATAGTGTTAGCCATCCTTTGAAAATCCTTAGGCCTGACCGTCCAACCGTGTTGAAATAAAGTTTACTTCTATTTCGTTTTACAAGAATATTTCATTAAGTATAGAAAAAACTGCCTTCGACAGTGCCTTGCTTGTTTCCTTCGGTATAGTTCTGCAAATAGAAAACTCCTAGAAAACTATCTATCTTTAGCATAACCCAGCGACCGACTATTGGCAAAACGCGCAATCTAATTGGCCACATAGGTGTCTATTTAACAATTAGACAGCGTGCTCGAGGTTTTTATTGACTTAGATAGTTGTCTCGGGTCTTAGCCCCTCGCCAACTATCAGCCGATACATACCTCGAGCTCGCCGTCTAATTGTAAAATGATAGAAAACTCGGTGTCTAAATTTGGGGGGAGGGGGGGATGTAGGGAGCCCGGACGTTCTTTAATTTTCGTCGTGAAGAATGGAGCCCCATCGTTTTGCTGCTTGGATTCCAGAAAACGTTTGTCGCAGAGCCCAAAGCCCTTAATCTTTTCAGGGCCCTGATCATAAGGCGAGAAATGTTTTTGAGAACTTATGCTGCCTACATTTATATTACCAGTTACTTCATGTCGCTACTTAAATAATGGTACTTAATTTGCCTTCCGTATTTACACTATGTCGCCTATTTTCTTTATCGTCCAAAAGCTTCAAACAACTAAACAAAGTCCACTTTTCACTGTTCACTGCGCAGTAAGAATCCTAGCCTTGAGCATTACAGCTCACTCTTTTCACGTTACTTTCTCGTTCCTTTGCCGCCCGTCAAGTCAGGAAGGGATGAAGGTTTAGTTAAATAGCTTTGCCCGCCTGGGAGCTGATCTAAGGAAACTGCTGAGCGCATCAGAGCTGATGCCACAGGACCATCTGCTACATTCTCAGCTGATGCCGATAGCAAAGACGAGAAAGACTTGGTCGAGGTCTTGGAAGCTGAGGATCCACCGACGGCACTGGTATCTAGTTAGAGAAAAGAAAATGTCAGTTCTTCCATTCCGTGTGTGCGCGGAAGTTCAAACCGAGTCAGAAAAAGGCCGTGTTGCCTTTTGCCAGTTTAAGGCCCAGCGCAAAGAACTTCCATATGAAATCGAGTTTGATTTTTGAGGTAAAGGGTAACTCGGGAATGGCTTACTCATCAAAAGAATCAATTTGTTATCTTCCCAGAGGCAGGAGTTCTACCCTATGGATGTGACGCTAAACAACACTCCATCTTGTCGCAAACTGGATCATGATATTGAAATTTGAAGTCACGAATAACGTTAGCAGTTTTCAGATCATCGTTTTGCAATATTATCCTCCGCTACGTAACGGGGTTCATTCGGAAAAAAGTGATCGAGTAAGCATCACGTCCAAAATACCAGGAAAATATGGTCACAACAAAGTGTGCTCGCCCCAGGGGTAGGTCAAGATATATCGTCTTTGAGGTTTTTAGCGGCCGAAGCCACCACTTAACGTGACACTTATTAACAGCAGAGGCGCTATATTCTAGAAAAAGTCCTTCACTTCGAGGCTCTTTTTATGGGTTTTTGAGCGCGAGGCGAAGAAACGAGTCCATTTTTCTCTCTCACTAGTTTGCCTACTTCTCGCTCAACGAACTAAAATAATAAAGAAATGGGAGTGCCTCTCACCTTCAGCGGCCTTTTTCTCCAGTTGTGCAGTGTAATATCCATTGTGATCAAGCCTAGCGATAATATTCAACATCTGATGTTCACAGTCCATTGTAGAGTAATGGCTCAGTTTCTCCAGCAAATCCAGCAGGTGTAGGGAAAAATTATTGTCAAAGTTCTGAATGGTGCGCTCAAAATCCTTACTACTGATCATTTCGTCCACATGGTCAGAAACAACCTACAGGCACAAATGATAGCAACATATGGTCGTAATTACGATTGAAATGAGCTGTAAATTGCCGAAAAAAGAAGCCCCTCTCAAAAAGTCGTCGTTTGTGAATAAAAGCCCTGGAGAATCTAACCATCAGAAGGCGGGGAAAAGCCTTCAAACCACGGACTGTGTTTTCCGCTAAGTGTCCTGCTCGTAAACTGAATTACCAAACCGTGCGATAAAACAGTCATGAATTGAATTTGTCTTCATGATTATACCGTAAATTATAATGAGCCCCCACTCTGAAAGTTCAATTTTTATATAGAATGCACTTTTTGATGGTTGGTGGGCTCTCGTCTGCTAAGCTCCTAAACCACTAAAGCGCTTGACGCTATAGTTAAACTTTCTAATCACCAATTAATTTATTTTAATAACCTCTCTCTCTCCCACTTCCTAGATGGTAGATCATGACAATCATTTGAACCGAAAAAAAAACAAGGTAATTTTAGGCTTTTGTACTTATTAATGCAACCACATTCACTTTTATTGTAAGTTTTGTCTAAAAATGTGTTACTAAATAACCCTAACACATTCACATTGGAAAGTTTCTTTTACATATACCTTAACTCATTTTTGGTTTAAAATTAGCCCCCTTCTGTAATAAGACCTCTCACTCCCGACAGCCCCGCCTTCATAAGGTCTTGAAAAGAAATAAGGATCCCTGGGGGCGTAATAGAGCTTTTATGGTAACCATTATATCAGTTTCACGGTACGTCAGTACAGCACTTAAAAGCATTGCATAACCGTTACTGTTGTGAGTGTCAGTACCTTTACAGTAGTTTTCCGCTTCTCCTGTTCACCAGGTGGCGGGCCTTTCTTGTTCATTGGACTCACTCCTGGAGCATCACTCTCTTGTGACTCCACGCTTGCGCTCTGGGTAAACCGCTGACAGGTAAAAATAAATATGTAAAGAGGTTTGCATAACCTTACAAAGTAGAGTTCCTTAAGCAAAAGCACAAAAACGATGACAGTCACAAGAATTGTTTTTTTGGTAATATTGCCGTTAAAATATCCGACAACCTTCCGATTATTAGCCTGTCAGAAAAATCGTACGAACATATCGAAAATTTCTAACCCAGCTTGTCGCCATAACAATACGTCTGCTGCTTAGCAACGAGCACTCAAAAGAGAACTGCGGGCTCAGTGATTCCGATACTGTGGTTTTACCTTCAAAGCCGTCAAACGCTGCGCGCGTGCGCAGTCCCTGTACAATTCCCGTGAAAATTCTCCATACAAAGTCTTAAATTTTCCGACAGCTTTCACTTTAAAGCCAAAAGCTAAGGCCGTCCCTGGAAAGTTAAGGTTTATATGTAGCTTATGGATGGGAAATTTGATAATTCATCTCCACTGAGTTTCCCTTAACAATTTCTCACAAAAGTTTGCCCACTTTCTAGTCAATTTCCTAGAAAAGTTCGAGGCGGCGAAAACCGGAGGTGACGTCGTTTTTGCGTTTGACCGCTGCGTGGGTTTGATCTCTCAAGTTTGTAAACCTCAACAAACAACCATTTGATCCATGTTTAACCAAATGTTTTAAACACGTTTAAGGTTTGATAATTAATATCACACATGACAAGTATCCTACCTGCATACAATTCGTGAACGTGACACAAACTAACATTAACTTGCTCACAACCTGAAACCAAATGAGAAAAGACTAAGCTATGAAGATAGGGTGGCTGTACACAGCTGAATATATGTATCGTGAAATGTAGCTACTTAGTAAACAACGACCCTGGCCTCGTTCTTTTTTACAATTTTATGCAGCAAAGACAATATACGTTCAAGGTAAGAAAAAAGCTGCTGAACTTTCTACAAGTTTGAAAGCTGTAAACCATCTGAATTTTTTCTATCACCCTCACCTTTAGTAATTCCAGGTTTGTAAGCATGCAGTCCTTCAGGCAACGGTCCAGAAAATCGTTGTGGTTCTCCAGAACACCATCAATGTTTGTTACCTGTGCAAATAAACAGATGGCCAAATATACAGATCAGTTGTGGAATAAATTTACGTGTTGCTTTGGTTTTGCCTTAACTGAACACTATACTTGGGCGAACGAAAGCGTCCGATGTGTTATACACACTAAGCTTGATGTACCATGCACCAATGGTAACGGAGGAGCTAGAACTGTAATTTAGCTTCACTCTAAAAGTTAGTCTCCATAGCACGTGGATCATACCGTTTTAAGGCTTTTCTCCATGATATGCCAGCTAGGTTCCAGGACCTCAAACATCATATAGTGCTCGTAGGTTTGTACAAAGTGCAGCATCCGCTGACGCAGAGCAAACGCAGCCGCATACCTGGTCAACGAAATCAAACGATTTTTAAATTACAGGGGGTTGTGTCAATTGCGAGGGTAAAAGAGACCCATTATCCTAAAAGATCCAACTTCAACTTTTCATTTCAGTATTATATGATACTACAGACATGACTAGGACCCTTTAGGAACGTATTTCTACACTGAAGCCATATAATTCCGTTCGAAAATGGGGGCAGTCTGCCATTATACTGATGGTTAACATTGAGAAAAAATACTACAAAATCATCAAAACTTTTCACAATAAATTCTGTTTTCTGCTAAGCTTGATGACGTGAACAAAATACAGACACATGGAATTTGACAAGACATATCTTACCATGGAGAAGAGTTCAGGGTAAATCGCTTGGCTCGCTTGTTGCTAACCCAGACACTGAAAACAAACAAAAACTGACAATCAACCATACAACATTATATACAACATGATGACTAAATGATCATAACCTGGTCAGACTCCCCCACCCGCACACCCTCCGTCCTAGTCATCGAAGAACAACAAAGACCACGACGTATTGAAGAGAATAAATTCCTCTTACTTGCATAGTTGTCTTTCCACGTGTCTGGCATAAAACAGATGTCTAAACAGCATCTGGTACTTGGTGAGCGCCTTTAACAACATATAAAAAATACACTTCAAATATTAACCCAGGAAACAACAAGGTTAAGTCAATAACTAGCTCTGAACTAGCATCACATCGTAATCCGTCTCAATCCTCTCCAATCATACCCATCCTCGGTTTGGCTTGCTACCTCCTACTTAGCAACTATGGTTTTTATGGTTCCTTTGATTTCAATAATACGTACATTCCTAAAAAAAAAGGTTCTCTATCATCATGACAATGCTCATTTAAAGAAAATCAGCTTCACACCTTTTTACTTAAAATCAGTGACACAGGCCATTTCACCACATAATCAAATGAGAACGCTTCAAGTCCTAATAAAGAAAAAATACAATGAGAAATAACTTTACTAATATTTTAATAAAAAAAATCTCTTAGATCTCTAATCATAGCGATGCGATAGTTACATTGTAACAGGGCTAGAAAGGGCTATTTTAGGTGATTCTGTTGTTCTTTTTTTTTTACTTTTTACTACTTTCTTCCCTGGTCTTAAGTCGAATGACAAACAAACACAAGAAACCCACAAAGCGGTACAGAATGATTGAAAGTTGTACAACATAAAAAACGGATCGCTTACCTGATATCTGGAGTTCTGTAGGATCTTGATTGTAGGCTGTTGCACCTGAAGGAACATAGTGTGAAAAATACCCAGTCATTTCATATTAATTTTATGATATTCACTCCGGGCTGCACTCAACATTTATGAAACAAACCACAAAGATCCACACCCACTCCAAGAAAAGTTTAGAAACTTTTCATCTAACAAGAATTTGTAGTGGTATTATTAGCGGTCAGAGTGGAGGCAGTAATTAGTATGAGTTGTAGCTGAACAGCCATCATTAACTTGTTAACGAGAAGTTAGTAGTAGCATTAATAAGTGATTACTCTACCTGAAAGCCCTGTTCTTTCAATAGGGGGCAATACCTCGAGAACTTTTTTCATAGCTCTTGGAGGCAGGGCTGTTAGATAGCACAGTTAGGTACAGGAAAGAAATCATTACTTTATTACATTATAAGGTAAAGCGTTACATTACTTTATTAATCAAGTCTTAATTATTAGTTTGTTAAAAGCAGTAAGTAACTACCTTCATATTCAGTTAATAAAGATGGCAGCTAATACACCTCGTCTTAAAATCGTTTGCACACAAGTCAAAGTTAAGACAGTTTGGTGAACATCACATTCTGTAACTTTGTCATGACTGATAAGCTGTCCTCAAAATGTTCCAAAACTATGTCATTTAACATATCAGACAGTCTGGTTGGTTTTGTTGGTTTGGGGTGGGACAGACTCTAGCATTTGTGGGAATCCTTTAAGAGGTCAAAATTACAGCAAATGGTGTTTCATTTTAAATTTACATTGTATTACCTCTACTGTCATACGCCACAGACAAGATGCGAAACAGCTGAGTGATAAGATCATACGGAAGCAAATCAACTCTGTGAATAAAACATGAAAAGCAAAAACTTACAAATTATATACAATGAACAAACAAAATCAAACTGTGAACCCTTGCTCATATCCTACAGAACAACATAAGCTAAAGAAGCCATAGGCTTATTGCATTGAGACCAGCCAAATTAGAATTTGATAATTCTATTTCCCAGCCAAGAAGAAAATGTGAGTACCCAACAAAGACCCTCAGTTGTCAGTACAAGAACCAACAATAAACTCCACTGACATCAGGCCTGCAATAGTGAGAGATAAGCTAAAAACATGTAATGACTAAGCTCAATTCAGTGGCATTTCCCCAATACACCACTAGTAACATCTTTACCTCAAGTCATCTTTGTATGGATCACTGTTGGCTGTACTTGTTCTTAAAGCTAACTCTAACAGTGTTTCCAGTCTGGAAGGCATTATATCTGTAAAAGCATTGAATTAAGAAACAAAATGACAATTTTAAGAATTGCTGGGAGTATTTCAACTCCCTGTTCTGGATAAGAGGCTGCATGTACAAGGTGCCCCCATCACTGAATTCTGTCTGGTTGCCCAACATTAAAGCTGACATTGATGTATAATATTCCTTAAGGTCATTGCCCCGAAATAAAACTGAACATAGATTTTTAACCAAACTTCGCCTACTGGTTTATTACTTCAAGGGAACTTAAATTTTGAAATAAAAAAGGGGGGTCACCAGATTCGTTTAGGAGCAGAAAGACCATGTATATTCCATATAATTCCTTTATAATTCCTCTGCGAGTACTGGCAAAGTACACTTTTTTAGCGATAATTTATTTTTCAAACACATGGATTGATCTGTTTTCATTTTACAGAAAGAATTTGATCGCGAAACCCAAAATATTAGAAAAAAATGACAGGTCACCAGGCTCGTTTAGGAGAAAATGACAATTTACTTCTCTCGCGGACTAAGCCGCATAGAAAAAAGCCGCCATTTTGTCGATGTTCGCGTGCGCGCGCTAATTACGCGTAAAATTCTGCGCAGTAAGGATGCGCAATGCAATACAGGGCAATGACCTTAATGGAAGGATTAATTAAACCACTCAAGTTCACCACCATCTGCTTGAAACATGAGCTACTGGTTCATAACGTAATTAACCAAGCAACATTGACCAAACCGGTGTACTTATCTCAAAATTAATACAACTACCAACAAATTGTATAACCCTTAACACTAGCCCAGCGTATCACAGTGGAATCCCGAGTTTTAAACTTCCCAAACACTCAAACCAGAAATTGTTTCCCTTCCCTCAGTCAAACACTAATTGTACCCTGATTTCTCAAACCAATTTTCCTTTCCCTTGGAGGCTTAAGAAATAATTTTTTGGGATTTCCACGGAATTTCTGTTTTACTGGCCTCACAAATTTAACAATGGCAGTCCCAAATGTAAACTGTCTTTTCTGATTGCTATAAAATTGGGAGTGAAATGAACTATAAAAAAATATTGTTCTAACTGAATGTAGGTCAGGTGAAGGCAATATTTTAAACAAAACATCGATTTCACAAAATTATATCAAAGCACTATATGATACCATCCATATCTTTCTTCATCTCATCTTCAGCCAGGTCCATGAACTGAACAAAGAAATCCCCGAGATCCATGAGAAAATAGTGCTTGATGGACCTACAGTGAAAACATTTATCACACAAATAATTAAATACAGTCCGACCTCTATTAAGTGGCCACCTATTATTTATTCTATTCATTCTATTCATTATCAACCGAAGAAATACACTGTACATTTGAACTACATGCCTTCTGTTTTAGAGCTAGAACTATGCATTGGCTGGAAATGCACTTGATGTTTTGTTATTTTGGATATATCTTCATATATGTTCACTTTTTAAAAGCATTTTGCGATATAGAGTCAATAAAATCGTGTTTACTGCAATTCCTATACAATTTATATGTACCTCTATTATGTAACCTCTATTACGCGGCCACTTTTCAAAGTCCCGAGGGTGGCCGCTTAATGGAGGTCGGACTGTATGTCTATCTACACAGCTATTAAACATTTGAGATAGACTTCACACCTCACCTTAACCTAGCCATCAGTGCTCTTTCATCCATGAGTAGATCCAGCAAGGTTTTGCTAGCATAGCTGTAAGCTTTTTCAATTTTTTCCACATATTCTCTCTCATGAAGAGTGTAAATTATTTCATCAGCATTAGGACATTGCACATTTTGACCTACAGTTAATGATCACTTTATTATGATTTTTATATTAGTAAAAACACTATATACAAATATCGCTTTCTTATCAAGAAGGGTGGTTTGTCAAAAACATACAAAGTCATATACATGTAGTTATTACGGTCTGTAAACGCATAATAACAACAACTCGTGCTTTTACCAAATATGCGCAAATGTCTTATTAAGTGGTTTCCTTCAGTAATATGGGGTAATCTGAGGGCTATCACAGGGCCTAAGTAAAGCTCTCCCGTTGAGGTCAAGTAATTTTGCTCATGTTGCTCTTCACATACAGTGGTGGAAGCAGGATTTCAAAATGTTTTGAAGTAGGCATCAGCAACTGGAAGAATAGACGGCTGTGACAAGCAAAGCTTGTTTCTCATAAGCTGAATGCTATGGCCAAAGTAACCGGTGACATAAAATCAAGTAGCTGGTGGAACTCAGGCGGGTGCCACCTTGTTGTAAAAACCCAGTGGAAGAAGCCTTTTTTCCCATTTCTCCCCTCCCTCTAGGTAAGTTTTGGTAAGTATTTCATTTTTCCATTGAGAAATTCAGTGCGACAGTGCCTGTGGTTGCTGCTCACAGGGGTTACCTTCCGTGCTCACTTGCGGCTCCCACAGATTTTTCAGGCACCTTTGCACACTCATGTCATCTATTAATGATAACTTAACCCATTCTTTTTAAGATCATATTACACCTTTTACTTACCACACTGCCGAATAACATTCAAGTACTTTCCTGTGCTGAGAATCTTGTGTGCAACCTAGAAAATTGATTACCAGGATATGATAGTGTACTTCTTGCTCAACAATCCCAAAAATATATTGCAACAAAATGGACTGAATCCAAAGTGTTACCTTTTCCAAGAACACAGGAATGTTCTCTCTCACAACTGTATAACGTTGCTCCCAATAGGTAAGAGAAGTTAAAGAATATATTTTCAATATGGGCATAACAAAACAAATAATTACTTTCTAGTTCTTACAGATTGCTATTTTAAAAAGACGTTAACTATATTTGTTCATCTTTTGTGACAAAGGGATCTTCAAAGGATATGCATCATTGTAATCTTCGGTAACTTTTTCTTTTTGAACAGAACCATGCTCTGCCACAAGGAACTGAAATAATGAAAATTACACACGTGTGTACAAACATTTCTGACAGTATGTAAACAAAAACAACACAGGGAACAACAACAAAAGGAATTTAACTAAGTGGCATTTTTTTATTACCTCAGAATATGGGTCACTAATAATTCCTTTATATATCCACTGCTCAAGGATATCAAAATATGGAACACAGGCCTGAAAGAAGACAGGGAATTTGTTAGTTGGAAGTAAAATTTATACACTTGACTGTCTAGTTTGGCATTGTTTTACTGTGAGAATCACCTTACATGTAGCCAACAGTTTTGGCATAGATCAGATCAGTTTGTTTTCCCTACCCTACTGTGCTGTCACAAGAAAGTCATGCCTGATAACTCAAGTTATTTGAAGTTTTGTAACATATCATGATTGAAGCATGTATCATAGTTATCTACATACATGTCTACATGTAGATTTAATGGTACTGTAATCTATTTAAATGTAGTCTTGTTTACAGGAAAACTGTCTAAGAACTAAGGGTTAGCTGTTATTAAAGCCTTGTGCAGTCTGTGCTGACTGCCTAAAGATCGATGGGACATACACGTGTGGTAATGATTGTTCAATTAACAATTAATATTGATCATTTTCCTCCATCATAAGGTGACTGGTGAGTAATGACTATGCACCACCCTGTAGTCTCAAATTGCCATACAGATTCTACCACTTGTGTCAAACACACTTGTAAGTTCTGAATTTCATTACTGACAACACCTAACTTGTTATACTTACAGCCTGTGTGAGGAACAAACAGAGGTCTTGTGATTTACTGTCCCTGTATGAAGTATTTAAACAATGATATAAAATTAATTTGTGCCATTTTTCTTATAAATAATAATAATAATAAAAATAATAATAATAATTTACTAGAATATACATTATGTATTTTATTTTCAGTTTACGATTACTGCATTGTATGGATAAAACAGCCCTGGTTCCCACATGCAAACTTTTTACTAAAGGCAGACATAGGAATTAACTCTAATGACACAAGTGTTAGTAGAAGTAATGCAAATAAAATTATTTGCATTATGAAAATACCTATGTAATAATTATTAGTAATTTTGTTTTGAAACTTTGCTTGCTCCTTTGCATTCTTATCCTGTCTCAATTTAATAAAAGGCGTAACACCACAGTTACTATACAAATGTCATGTCTACATACTTGACAAAGGATTAAACAATGCAGGAGATCAGAGATATGACATCTTGGGTATGGAAAGACATGCCTCGCTCTATTGGGGGGGGGGGGGGTGAAAAGACAATTTAGAAACTGATATTTTCTTATTAACAAAGGGAAGAAATAAATTCCTACCCAGTGTATCCCACAGTCTTTTCATGTAACAATGTCAGTACAGCACCTCCTTTACAGCTCCCCTAAAAAGAAAGATATTTGATGTGGATACATGTGAAAAATGCAAGAAAAAATTGACAGAGGATGTAATAAACAACACAGTGAGGTATGGTGGCCTAATCCCTGGCTGGGGCACAGCATTGTGTTCTTGGGCAAGACACTTTCCACCCCTCTCCACCCAGGTGTATAAATAGGTACCAGCAACTTTCATGCTGGGGGGAACCCTGCAATGGACTAGCATTCCATCCAGGGGGGAGTAGAAATACTCCAGCTATAGTTGCTTCATGCTACAGAAACGGGGATAAGCTCTGGCCTGACGAGCCACTACGTTTGTATGTTAACCTTTTAACCTTACCATAATAAACAACAAGCATGTCAGTTAAAGCACGCCTGGGCTAGCACTTTTATTAATAAGTACCTTATCAATAGCCACTGCTATTGATGACAATATCTCCATTGTTCTTATACATGGCTGGATGTAAAACCATAACTTTTGCAAGGACAGCTGTCCCTAAAATAAACAATGTAAAGAGTACATTATCAAATTTAGGTCACAAAAAGATTTACAGTGTACATGTTGTGGTTTAATTTTCATCTTGGTTCATTTTTTTCAAACCAGTTTATTTTTTTCAAACCAGTTCAATTTTTTTAAACCAGTTCAATTTTTTCAGGTCTTAGCACTTGTTGGCAGGATTTTAGTAAATTTCCATTAGCCACTTTGTTATTATGGCTAATATTTGTGGTGATGCTTCTGTTCCAAGACTGTACGAACAGATGGACAAACATGGCTGTCACTTTCACGTTGACTTCGGAATAGTTGTCATGTCTGTTTACAAGTAATTTCTCGACCACAATGAGCAGCTCGAAGGAGAAATAGCACTTCGTAAAAATCTCTTTTAGCCACCACTTTACTTTTGTCTGCTGAAATAAGCCCACTTCTTACTTGTTATTGTCGAGATTTCCCACTTCGATCGTTCGATCCTGTTCGATCGCTGTCTTCTTTCGAGTGAATTCCAAGCTGCTTCACGGTCTGGTATTTCAGGTAAGCTTGGCTTTGCTAATGTTAAAGAACTTGTCTTCGATAAATAGCGTTATTGGCGATTCTTTTTTTCACTTGTTTCTCTTTCAATGCCGCTAATTCTTTACAAAATGTTTCTTTCGAAACACATATGGCACGGTTCAGCCATCTTTCGAATTTTTTTAAAGTCTCATTTGCTGTGAAGTGCGCATGCACACATATTTAGCCGAGCGAATGGGAGTCTGGGACTGAATAAGTTATAATAAGAACAAATCTGGGTGAAATGTGCAACAAATCCTTCGTGGTCAAGAGGTTAAAGGCGCAGTACTACAGAGCGAGAGTTGAGCGAGAGGTCAGTGGATCAAGACCAGGATCAAGACCAGGTAAGGTTAGAGAGAAAAAAAAAAGTGTATATGGGGTAGTGGGGATAGCAAAAAAAGGGAGGGAGGGTGTAGGGTATATCAGGGGGGAGGTGAAGGGGAGGAAGAAAGGGGAGGTAGGGACTGGAAATTTCCCGTAATTTTTCCGTGTTTATTCTTTTCACCCCCCTAAAAATACCATGCCCCTATTTTTCACCACACCCCAAAAGATGAAAGCCCTTTTCAGACAGTTGATAAAATTACTGGTTTAAAAAAATTGAACTGGTTCAAAAAAAATAAACTGGTTTGAAAAAAAATGAACCACTGACAAAAATTAAACCACAACATACACACTTCCCAAATGTCATGGAACCATTGAAATGTTTGACGGTCAACATACCATATTCGTATTCTCAGTATTGGTCTGGAACTAGCTTGCAATGAAGGCTCATGCGAGGGAATATCATTAAATTGAGCTTCCTGTTATTTGCATTTCCATTGCTAGATAGTTCCAATCCAATACTAATAATACAAATATGGTAATAAGAATCTCATTTGTTATTTTAGTTAATGTAACCAAGCAGGGAGTTAAACTCAACACTGCAATGTTTTAACTCCGTGTAGGATTTCTGAACACAAATCAGGATTTCAAGCCCAAATTCCCAACACAGAACACTTGGCCATGTTACCATCTCACTGTCATTCCAAATAAGATTCCCATAGCATGACACTTAATTCTATTCATTCTTATGGCATGTTTTCCCCAGGCAAATCTGTTTTGTTTTATTTTTCTAATTTCTACTTACCAATCTAAATTGATGTTCCAATTGTGCTACCAGTATGAGATATTCCTTTGAAACAAAACAGCATTATTTATTTAATAACAGCACTTGGAAAGCACTCCATGACATGAAATTCACATTACAAAGATCATCAACAAATATTCAAGCGATGTACAACCTTCAATAACGTCCTCATTGCTGCACACAAGGCATGATTTACAAGACCGTGCTCAAATGAAGATTTAGCTGAAAAGAGGATCAGATAAAAATGTCAAATTTGTATTTATGAGAATGTCATAAGCTTACCACCATGAATACAGTTGAACCTCTCTTAAAAGGACCTCTGCAGTTCACATGATTGTTCTCAGAGAGAACAAAGACAAGAAAGATAGTGCACGTCAGCAGAAAGAGGGCAGGCAGGATGGAATAAAGAAGAAGCCACACCCAGAGACAGGGTATAGTCAAAGATCAGGCATACAGGTGGGGAGGGGGGCGGGGGTGGAAGAGACAACTGTGCTTAAAAAAAATGGAAAAATTGTAGAATTATATCAAAACAGTTGATAACTGGCCAAACCTGCAGATGCCATGACATTGTCAAAAATCATGGACACAGTAATGACAAATCAAAGTTTCCACAAGGGATGGATAAAAAGCTACTGAGGGTTCAGCATATTAGAGTAAAATAATCTCCTTTTCAAAATTGTGAGAAAATCTTGAAGGGGTGGCACATCACTTCTCTTGTACACTAAATGCCATCGTGTCAAAAAGAGCAATAAAATGGTGACACAAACGAATCAAAGCACTTTTAAAATCTGCTTTGTAACTGTCACTTTCTCAGGTTTGACGTGCTTGTTTTAACCCAACATGAAAACTCCTCTGTTAGTGAGAACTTGGTAAATAACTATTACAAGTTTGTATAAGTTCATACCTTCCATGAATCTGCAGATAGTTGAATAGTGAGAACACACTGGGAGGATTCTTTGCACCAGTTCCAACAATGATATCTCTGTAGAAAGCAGGATTCAGTAAGTAATGCACAAAAACCATGAGGGTACAAACTGTATTTTGAAGTTGACCCATGTTACTTTCACAATCTGAAGACTGTACACTAACGAGACACAACAAGGACATAATTTACCTTATGTACATAGTCTAAGTAACTTTTACTACATTACCTAGAGTCTTGTCAATGGTGAAACTCCTTGCACTAAATTTGTCCTTGAGAGGTTTGACAAGCAGATATTTTCCCTCTACACCCTTTAAAAAATAATTCCAATGTTAAATGGCCAAAAAGCTGAGATACATATTATACAGTCATGTACCATACAGTTGTATTTACTAAATTAAAAAAAGAAAGGTCTTTCCAATAGAAAACCTAGTACATAACTACACTAACGGCTTGCAAAAAATCCTGAACTACAGCTTGCCCTTCAGACAGGCAACTGTCAAAAGGTTAGTTTTTGGCTTAAAATCATAACTTAGTCAGCAGATCGCTAGCCTTCACCCTTGCCCATCTGGCAAGTGAACATAAAACAATAAACGTGTCCAGAGGAAAATCTACTTGTCCGAGACAATTAGATGGGGCTTTTTCAGAGCCCTGATGGGGCAGTGACAGGCAGTCAGGTCTGTGGCGAGCCCTTGGATTGATTCAAACTTAATGCAGTTTATTTCCAATATTGCACATTAAAATGTATGTGTGATGAATACTGTCATTAATTCTCACCATCATAAGAAATAGGAGATCTTCTACTATAGCTAACTCCTGCATTGGTAGCGGTAATGTACCAATGGATACTGGCTGAAAAGTAACCATAAACAAAAATACCGTATATCATTAGTAACAGTACATGTGAATTCACACCATTCTCTAGGGCAATGTAACCTCAACGACGTTCTGCATACTCACCGTTGTGGGATGACTAATGCCTGGCCCAGAAACATAATCCCTGCTTAAGTAAGGTCGCTCAGTGACCCAAGATGGTGTTGGCGGTAAATTCCCTGGTAAAGTAAAACATTACAATCATTAACAAAGCAGTGGAGACACAATGAACAATCAGAGACAAATGTGTTTTGAGATGGCTTTATTTAGAAGGGTAATTTTAATAGACACTCATCGCCCCCCCCCCCACCACCACCACCACCACCCCCCCTAACAAAAGAATAGCAATGTCGAGAATAAAATGAAGGTTAAATGGCTGGACACAACAGCACTCAGGGACTGTTTGAAAAGGTGGTCAAGATAAATAACTAAAAAACGTCAATATGAAAGATTGTTGTTTCGCCTCGTAAGTTTGGTGGTAGATTTCCACAAGTTTCAAGTAACAGCTCCTGTACCAATCTCAATCTAATTGTATCTCTGAAACTATTACCTCTCAACCTTAAAAATTAAAAGATGTCTGCTCTTCACGATTTTTCCGAGGTAAAATTTTGGTTTGAATCGACATTTTGACCAGTTTTACTGGTCTTCTTCAGGATTAATACAAAATTAAAAATGAAAATATGGCGGGTTGTTGTTTTGTCAGGATTGTTGTCCTGTCAGGAAAATGTATATTATCAGCACTAACACCACAGTCTTACATCCATCAGAACAGAACATCAGTATCTTAAAAAACACTGACTGCAAGCCATTCAACATACCAGTTCTCCTGGCTTGTTTCTCTCGTAAAGCTTTCAGTACAGCTTCTGGTGTTGAACCTGACTGACTGGCACTGCTTGTTACTGTGGCAAGTTTGGTACGAAGCTAAAGTGGATAAAATATGCATACAGCCAAGATTCAGCTTATATGTTATCCTCGTTATATATATAAATTTTTTATTTAATTCAATTTTTTTAATAAGTTGTTACAATTTGGTGCTGGAAATCACAAATTTGTATTCTAACTGATGATTTACTTCATTCTCATTGTCCGCTTCTTGATTTAATCAACCCTCCAAGTTTATTATTTTCCTTACTGGCCATTTGGCTACCAACTGCTCGAGTTTGGTCGCCAGTGAAATATTTTAGTCGCTTAATTAAGCTCACACTTTCAATCATTTTCTTCTCAATTTTAGCTGCCAGGTTGGCAACTTCGGTTCCAATGTAGTCGCCAACTCCAAAATTTTAGTCACCATGACGATTAAAATGGTCTTAACTGGGAGGGGGGGGGGGGTGATAATGTATTGACATGATAATCATAGTAATTTTTCTTGGACAATTCTGTCCAAGGGGGAAAGGCGTAATGAGGTTAACCCTTTGTGAAGCAACCTGTGAACTAAGCCTAGACCACAACACCGGGAACTCCATGGCCTACATTATAACTCAGAAAACAATTAAATGGTTAGCGTATATTATTTGTAAGCAGTTGAAATGATGAAGATTACAACATTTTAGCTGCTTACTGCTGGTCTTCATAAAGCCATCCATAAAAGTTGTAAAAGGTGTACTAATAAAACAGTCAGCTCAGCACTGCAATATTACAATTTTTTTTTGTTCAGCATCATTTTCTTTGGATGTCATGCAGCAAAATCATTTTTTGTGCTTTTGACTGAGTCAAGTTCTTTGAAACTTACCTCATTAACCTCATGTTGGGACATGGTGCCAGATGCAGGAACACTATCCAGTATGGCATCAGCTGTTGCTACAGCATTTGTCTTGGCTCCACTAGAAACAGCCCCTAGACGTGCCTTGTAACGCTCTTTAGAGTTCTTATCGAGGAAAGTCAACATCTGAAAGAAAGTAATTTTGGAAAGAAGAGAAATTACAGATGTAAAATTACATGGCCTTTAAATGGTGAATATCTTGTGGTTTAAATTTATTTTTTGGTTAAAAAAATTTCAAACCAGTTTGATTTCATAATCTGGAACAAAAGAAAATAAATCTCAAACTTGTTTGAAAACTTTTAAATCAAAGATAAATTTAAACCACAACAAATATAAGTGTTAAGAGCATGTTTTATAATGTCAAACCTGTTTATCCTCTGCCAGTCTTGACAGCATGTAAACCAATGGATCAAGTTCTCTTACACTGAAACAAGGATCAACAGAAACCTGATTAATACAGGAGAAAAGAATTCTACAGCTTGGAGCTGTTCAGTGCAACTTGTATAAAGACTAAGTTATTTTAAAAAATTGTGTTGCAAGTTCATTCTGGGGTGTGTTTCCATGTTTGTCTGTAAGTCTGTCTATCTGACTGTCTGTCTGTCTGTCTGTCTGTCTGTCTGTCTGTCTGTCCATCTGCCAATTCATCATGTCTGTGTTGTGACTACTTTGTAAAGTGTTGCAAAGTGGATTATAATTAGGCCAACATAATTTATGATTACTGTCACAAGTAACAAACCGACATGTAACTGAATGTGTCTTCACAGGTTCTTATTATGTATAAAGCAATAAATTATCAAGGTACCCTACTTTTTAGATTTCAGTTCATCGTATTTCTTTAAAAAGTCCCTTGGCATAGTGCTAGTTTCAGCAATCTTCCTTTTAGCTGCATGAGCTGACACCTGGGAACAAAAAAGTAAATCAAAAAATACTCCTTAAGCCGATATATTTTTTGAGGGTTATTACATAGCCCATCATTAAAGCATAACAGGTTGAGAAATTAAACTAGTTGTGTCTTTACCTGAGTTGTCACATAAGGTGTCAAGTTCTTAGTCAATATCTCGGCATAAACCTCAGGGCCATCTCCTGAACTAGCCCTGTGTGAGACAAAATGTAGTATTACCCACTTAAAACAGCTGACAGGACTAACTGGATGACAAGCAGCTAATCTGAATGCTTTATTGCCCATCTAGTATTTCATCAAGCTTGTTTAGGACCGTATTACATATGTGGGAACATATCGGCTATTGCATATCAGTGTAGAAAATGATGTGTTTGTTCTGTACTGTAACACTTTTAACTATTCACCGTAGCTTATCTTGCATGTAATTTATACACTTTTAATGAAGTTTTAATTTTTCTATTTATTTTTATTTTTATTTCGTGGTGTACCTGTTAATTAGCTTTTTTGATAAGCAAACCAACCACGTTAAATTAAAATTGATTGATTGATCGGACAATCGATCGATTGAACACCTAGTGCTGATATTCTCTCAGTACAGCCCTTGTACTTGATTTATAAGACATAAATATTGAGTGTTTAAATTATGCATCTTCGTACACTGCACAATAGTATACCTGCATACCTGCCAACCCCCACAGTACAAAAATCTGGAGATGTCTAGAAATATTTGCATTGTAAGGATATCATTTAAGACAATGTATGAATACTCTCGGAAAATCAGACCAGGAGATTTGATTTGATGGTTAATGTACCTGCATATACAATGTTCCATGTTTGCAACCCAAAAGTGTAATGGTTATGAAGGGGCACTTGCTTTTACAAATGAATCAACTGTTTCACTAAAAGTATGTCTTGCAGCACATGTAAATTTAATGTTTTTATTAAAATTTCCATAAATGTTTACGTGCAAGTTTGGGAATAATCTTGGGAGCTGCTTTCTTGGTGAAATAATGAACTGTAAAACATTGTATATTTGGCAGCTTGGAGTTTCTGAAGTCGATATTTAAAAATATATTATGTGTTCTTCTTGAGCACCCCAAGTATCAATGAAATACGGTGCTTCAGCTTGATGGTAAGGTTGTTTACTTCTTGAAAGCTGCCAAGTTTATATGAGTAGCCCAAAGGTGTATAACTAACCGTACATTTAAACAACTATCAATGCTGCTTAACTCACCCTAACAAGCCCAAAAGCTCCGAGACGTGATGATGTATCCTGAATTCGCTCATTTTTTCTCAGCTAATAAAAAGAAACTAAAAGATATTCACGACAGTAAACAGAAAACTCAATATCCACATCACATATTGCCGCCATTTTTAATTTTAATCGGTGATACCGCTGGTTAAAGATACTGACGAACACTGGCCGGGTTTCCCTGGGAACGAAACTTGTACCCAGGATCAACGCGGAAATAAAAATGGCGGATTTTTGTTGTTGTTTGTAAAAGCGCGCGAATCCGATTGCTGCTGAGAGAAATCGAACAGAAATGTCTTATACGTCTGGTGTACCAGGATGGAAGAAACTAGTTACTCAACGAAAGAGTGGTAAAACGAAAGGAAGACTTGATGTTTGTATAATCAGTCCAGGTGGCAGAAAATTTCGCTCACTGGTTGAACTTCAGAGATATCTTTTATGTTCAGCTGAGGAAACAGGCCGTCTTTCGATAGATAATTTTGATTTCCAAGTACCAAGTTCTTTAGCAGAACCACACGAAAGTTCCGTTCATCTTTCAAGTGAGTGTTACGAGACTGAAGGAATCATTAAACAGGAAAAAACATCGCAAGAAGTCAAGAGCAAAGAGAACTTCACTAAACCGACACTGAAGCCACAAGAGACATCTCCTTATTTTTCAAAAAAGAAGAAAAGGTTAAATGCATCCGTCACGGGTTTTACCAACAGCCCATCTATGGGACAGCAGGACACCTTAAAACGACGACGAAGCGAATCCCTCTCTGCAGATCTTTCCAGGAAGTCTTGCAAACCTCGTAATAAAAGATCCAGATTGTCTAAAGAAACCGGGAAGGAAAAGGAAGGGAGAAAACCCATCAAAATAAAAATGACGCGAAAACAAACAACCGCTACCTCCAATAAACTCTCCACCCAACGGAGATCAAGAAAATCTAAAACATCAAAACTATCAAAGACGCTTGACAATGGCAAGCTACTAGGAGTACGTGGAAATGTTTCCACTGGTGTGTCGAGTAATTACTTCAAACCAAGCGTGCCATCGTACAAGTCCAAATTTGTGCCCAACTGGATCCCACCCAAATCGCCATTTAATTTGATCCAGGAAAGCCTTTTTCACGACCCATGGAAATTACTGATCGCTACAATATTTCTTAACAGGACCTCAGGAGGAAAAGCTATCCCAATCATGTGGGATTTTTTAAAGAGATATCCAAATCCTGAAATTACACAAATGGCCGACTGGAAACAAATTGCGGGTAGGTTTACGGCCTGATTACATGGCGAATTTCAGCCCGGGTTGAACACTTTTAAAACTGAATAATTATCGTGGCCGCCATGCGCATCCGCATGGCTCACTTTCAGCCCGGGGTGAAATTGAAAACGTGATTACACGAGGTTTTTCAGCCCGTTTGCCCGGGCAGAGATTTCCAGCCAAGTTTCAAAAACCAGGCTGGAAATTTCAGCCCGGGCTGTAATTCGGCCCGGGATGAAACTATCTTCATGTAATCGCTTTGTCCTGGAAGCCAAGCTAAAATCTCAGCCGGGAAAACCGGGCTGAAATTTATGCCTGGGCTGATATTTGCCATGTAATCAGGCCCTTAGACAAAGTATTAAATTGAGATTTGGGGGTTTTCTCCTGGTATGCCATGTGGCCTTATGGGTATTGAACTGGTCATTGTGCTGTGTTATGGGCCTATCAATGGTTTGCCCCAGGATGAGAATGGGGGTGGGGGCGCGCAACCCACAGGAATTTAAATTAGCGTAGTTCTACCTGGGTAGGGATTTGCCTCTCAGTGAAAAATTTTACTCAGTACCCATCTTGGAAAGTGGAGAGGACCTGGCCAAGGGTGGGAATTTAACTCTCAATGAACCCAAGGGTGGGCAAATTTACATTTGAAAACCCGAAAATGTCAAATTCCCCTGGGGTTGCCCACTCCGCCCCCCCCCCACCCTGGGGCAAACCTTTTATAGGTGCATTAAAGCTTCTTTTTTGGCAAGACACTTCGCTTCTGGTGCCTTTCTTCAACCAAGAGTATAAATGGCTATGGCAAACTGTTAGGAAAACCTGACAGTGTTTGAGTGGGGGGGGGGAGGTTACCTGTGATGGAATACCATCCCATCCAGGGGAGGTAGCACTTTGTGCTACAGAAACGAGTTGAGCACCAGCAGTGAGAAACTGATAGAGCGTTTTCACACACGTGACCAGCGGCCATATTGGTTTACTTCCTGGCTTGGTACACCAACATGGCCACTGTTCCTTTGTTTTGAAACATTAACATGGCTGCCGTGACAACATATGAAAATGCTCTATTTAGTTCCTCCAATTCATTGGATTGGAACAGACTTTTCTTTGTAACTCCATGCAAGCTGGTCTGTTTGTACAATTCAGCCTAGAGTGCTGAAACTTTGCAGCCACTCAGTACTGGAACTGCTATAATTTATGAAGTCCCACAACCATCCCACCCTTTCTCTCTATTAACCCCCCCCCCCAAAAAAAAAAAAAAAAAAAAAATGCAAGAACAACCTATTTCACTGGCCAGAGGCAGAAAGAAGGGAGGTACCCTTCATTTTTCCAATGTGTGTCTGCTTGTCTTTAGAAGACAATTAAAACAAATGGCACAAGACACGATACTCTGATTATGATCCTTTTGTGTATAAATGTGCCCCTGCCTTCTTTATAGCATACTCCCTTTACTATCAACATTTACTTTTCTTTCTCAGAGCTTCTCCAACCTCTGGGCCTTCATGAGAAAAGAGCCAAAATCATCATCAGATTCTCAGAGGAATTTTTAAGAAAAGACTGGACTTACCCAAAAGAATTGTATGGCATTGGAAAATATGGAGATGACTCCTATCGCATTTTTTGTCTTGGTGACTGGAAGAATGTAACACCTAATGATCACAAACTGAACTTCTATCACCGATGGCTTTTGGAGCAAGAAGAGCAAGGATTTTTAACAAAAAAAGACCAATAGAATCTGAAATTATTTAGCAATTTTATTAAGACATTTATTTAAATGTCTAAAAATACAAGCCTCAAAGTGATTTAGCATAATTATAATGAGAAACAAATCTAAGCAGTGATGAGGTACATGTGTCTCTACATGAACACCATTTATTTTCAATAAATCTACAAAAACTCTAAAACAAAATACCTTATTACATGAAATTTTTCGCGACAGGTTTATTTCACGAATTTCGCGATTCCAAAAAAATCGCGAAATTAAAGTGACGCAAACAAAAAGTGTCGCGAACATTTAGACGCGAAAATTAGATGACTCACATTACGTCAATAATCACGAAAGAATAAGTTAAGTACAACTGAAGGAAGGAATTTTCAATGTAAATGGATGTTGTGGTCAATTGACTCAAGAACAATAATTCACATGTACCGTAAGCGTAAACTGTTTGTAGTGGACATTGTGAGAACTGCTGTTGCCCTTGCGTTTTTGTTACTTTGAATTTATTGTTCTTTTGTTAAAGTCATTTATTTATTTAATTCAAGGGCATGTTAAATAGTATTGCCAAGGAAATATAAATTGTGTCTTACCGTAAAAACTCGCAGATAAGCCGCACCTTTTTTCCAAAAATTTTCGCTCGAAAGCGGGGGTGCGGCTTATCTGCGGGAACATTCGGAAAAGGTGCCGTAAATTTTCGTGAACTGATGCTAATTTATGGAAAATTATGTAAATTAATATAACATAAAACTTCAAGAGAGTACAGATCATTGCTTTTGCAAGTTTGACAGCTTCTATACTGTTTGCAGTGTTTTCTGTTTCAATGTTCATTGAGTTTACATTCGATGAAGAAGTCTTCCTAAATACTCAACTTTGGACAGCTTTTTGGAGTTTTGACTCGACTTTGGATTTTCTTAATTTACTTTCAAAAAACTTTTTTTCCAACATTTGAGTTGTTAAACTCAGGGTGCGGCTTATCTGTGGGTGCGGCTTATCCGCGGGTGTTTACGGTAATCAAAAATGGAAATTAATTAAAAGTGATTCAAAATACAAAATTTTCGCAAAATTGTGAAATTTAAGTGTCGCGAAATATGCGCATCTCAAAATCGCGAAATTAATGTGAAACGAAAATTTCATGTAAGAAGGTACCAGTTCAATTTAAAAAAAAAGCAGTCTACAGGTTTCTAGGTCTCTAACTAAAAAAAACAAGTGTCATCCTTTCAATGAGTGGTGTGCTAACAAAAGAGCAAGTTAATTTTAAAAGTACATAATGGTTCAGATTGGTACATATATTTGCTCAAGGTCTTCCAAACTAATTCACCTGGCCCTTTAAAGCTGAAAGTCAAATGACCTCCCTTGCTTTACACTGATAAGTACAGCTGTAATCTATTGCTTCTAGCTTCTAGCCCTCTCGATTTACTAAGAAGTGTAAGATGTTATAAAAACTTGAACAAAAAGGTGCTGACGGGTACAAAATTGATGGTTACATATTAAAGGGACTGTGTCACGGTTGAGTAAATTTTATTTTCATTAAGTTTTGCCGAAAACTCGCTATGGACCTTCTTTTTTGAAAAGAAATATCAAATTACTTCTCTGGATCTAAATGACAAAACCATAGCTTCATAGTAACCAAATTTATTCCGTGCACGTTATAATTATTATTTTAAAGTTACAAGCTAACAAGATTAACTTTGAAACTCTTCCACCCAACAATATTTCAAAAACTCATCACAATCCGTTTCAATCTTCGTCACTTTCGGCTATCTGTACCTTCTTGTCTATTTGCTGTGTTATTGTAATGTTCCTTCACTGTTTTGAGAAGTTATTTTTCTATTTCGCCGAATTTGATGCTCCTTTCCCATGCCTAAATTTGGCTGAAATCCGTGACAGAGTCCCTTTACAGCAAGGCGCCCAAATGTGTGACCACTTTTAATTTATTCACATTCTTTTGTGCAGATTTAATCCAATCAGAAGTCAACTGCAAGCTATCCACGGCTTTTGATTGGATTAAATCTGCACGAAAGAATGTGAATAAATTAAAAGTGGTCACACATTTGGGCGCCTTGCTGTAAGAGCAGGTTAAGTCACATGACTTTGATCGCAAAGGGCCTATCCATTTTGCATCACATCATGAACACACAAATTCAACTAATTGATGATAATAATAATAATAATAATAGCTTTATTTAAGTGTCAATGAAAAAAGCAGTGGAAACCACTAATTGGGGAAACATAACTAAAGTATTAATTAAAAATAACTACCTATAAATTAATTACAATCTAAAATTATTCATTATAACGTATTTACAAAATTGATGCTTACATATTAAAGGGACTGTGTCACGGCTGAGTAAAGTTTATTTTTATTACGTTTTGCCGAAAACTCGCTATGGAACTTACTTTTTTTATGGCTGGGTAATTCCCTAAGTGCATTTTCATGTTTTCAAGCCAGCCAGTGTGAGACTAGAGACTGAATATAAAATTGACACACATTCAATATATAAATCCAATGCTTCTTGAAAACTGGCAAGGAGTCAGCAGTGCTCTACATCATACAACAGTGTGACCTTGCCTCATGACCACCCCGTTAATTTGACCATATTGTTATTTGGCCTGAAAAAGCTTTGTCATTTCTTGTTTTAAAAATCCTTTAATATCTCCACCCCTTTTACATGACTACATTTTTACAATTATTTCAATAATTTGTGGAATCTAACTTTTTTTTTTCAAAAAGAAATCACCAGAAGCTCAAGTTTCAGCCCAAATATAACAATATTCTACCTAGTTGCTGTAATGAATTTTTAATCACTGTGAGTTGTTTTAACTTCACTTGTGAAACTATAGAATGCCTTGTTTCCTTGTGTATGTGGAAAGTAACAGCATTGACCTTCAAACTTGAATTAAAGTTGGCTAAAATTCTGTAAGATGTGAATTATTTGAAAGACCATTCGCCAAGTTCTACCATTCAAATGAAAGTTGTTAGCTATACTGATTAACTTCTGTTAGTAGGGGTTCTTAGTTTTGTACTTTGTTTAAAATTCATCATAGGCAATAAAAAAAATCTTTAAAAGTTCAATCTAAATACAAAGTTAGGTAACCAAAAGCTTCATTCAAAAATTTATCCCAAGGAGTATTTTGAGGTTCTTAACCTTTAATTTAAAGCCTTGGTGAAACAACAATCAATGCTTTCGTCCACAACACAGATTGTCAAACAACCTGTATACAGAGATACTTCTGTAAGGATCATTGCAATTGAGTTTGCAACAGGAGTGTCCCTCAGGTCGCTGAGGCTTGGGTGTTCCTCACAACATTCTCTGACATCTTCTGCAGTGCATGATTTTTTGCTGGTGTCCATCTCAAAGGTATTCAGGTCCTGTAAATTAAAATCATGTATTACCATAAATTTTAGTCATATGCTGTTATAAATTGCTTACTAAATATGTATAACTTTGCACTTAAATTCTGTAAACTGAAGTGGTTAAAACTGCAGGGAAATCACAAGGCTGCATGGCCTATTGAAGTGGAATTTTTTAAAAAAAGATTATAGCTATAAGGAGTTGCTGTTGGGTTTACTGGACATATTTGGTTGGTTAAACAAGGATTTTTTTGCTCATTGGGAGAACTTACATATCTGAGGTTGTTATAGCAGCAAACTCTCCAATAGAGAAATTTTACAAAATGTATGAAGAGCCCCTGGAAAAGTTCTTAGAAGAACACTGACACTTATGCTTAGTACTAAAGTAACAAACCTGCTGATTTCTTGTCAACTGCAGTGAAGTCAGAAGAGTTACGACCTGATCCTTGTAATTCTGAATCTGAACAACTACTGGACCATGAACAATACCAGAACAAGGCCGCAACTGACACCTGACATCATACCCTTGTCTGAGGAATTCTTGGAGGTCAACATATGACTGTGCATCAATTTCCTGGTCGTCACAAAGAATCTGAAGGTGCTTAGGCTGAGCACAATTTGGTAGGTGTCCTAAAAATTATATTAAAAAAGATATAATTATGCAACTGGTGACTAACAGTTGTAAATTATGTCAGCCCTGCTGTGCTTGCATGCTAACATGTATTTCTGAGCAATTTTTCAAGAACCTGGCGCCCACCACCCAAAACACCCTGGGCTACTACAACTCCCTTGCCCTCCCCCAGAAGTTGTCACGTCACGAGCCCAGCTGCCAGCTGCCAGCTGCCAGCCCGGCAGGGTTCCTTCTATACAGGGAACCCTCGACCGGTGTCATTCAAAATATTCACAGACTACAAAAGGCATTCAAAATTCACACAAACATGCTAAAAGGGGCCAGAACCTAGCTAGCCCCCCCCCCCCCCCAAAGTTAAGGTTGCTGAGGTGGCCAGGTTTCTGCAAATTCGCTGAGATTTATTCCCGGGGGGGGGGGGGGGGACTCGCATATGAAAGTGACGGGGATGCTTGTCGTCTCGCTTAGGGGTGTAAATTTCGGACTTTTGGTCTCGCTAAGGGTGTTCCGGGAAAAACGCCAAAAACGCCAATATTTTTAGCCATAATGGTCTCGTTTAGGGTTACACACCAAGAAATATACAAATATAAACTCCATTCTTAGTTTTTTGGTATCTTTTAGGGGTCAACAAAAGCTTGAGCCACAGCCAGATTGGTCTCTTTTAGGGGTTCTTTTCAAAATTTCCGACGAGCATCCCCGTCCGTTTCATATGGGAGTCCCCCCCCCCCCCGGGGATTTATTATATAAATTTGTGATTGAAATCAAACTTGACAGTTTTTATGAATGTGCAGCTTTGTGTGTTATTAAATAATTCCACAAAACTATTTGAAACTGAAACCTTAAAAAAGTACAGTGGGATCTTGCATGCTTTTTCAAATCTTCAAGGGAAATGAATTGGTTAGAGATTGGAAGTTTGAGAAATTGGGGGTAGTATTGTATTGTTTGACTGAGTGACGCAAATCCAAGGAATTATGTATTTTGGTTAGAGTAATCGGGAAGTTTGAGAAAACGCAGGTTCGAGAAATCGGGATTTCATTAGTAAATGGTGGGTAAATGGGGAGCACAAAGCCTGGGGAGGAAGCAGCCCTTTCATCATTTAAAATGTCTTAATTAAAATTACCTCCAACTTTGGAAAACACCAGCTTCTGAAATTCCAAAAGGGAGAATGGAAACCTATCAATGGTGATTTTTTCATTGACCCCAGACGAAATTGATTTGAACATTATTTCATCACGCAAGATTTCTTCACTATAAAAGGCCAGTATTGTCTCCTTGGAATGCACAGTTCGAATGCGTGGATTTTGATGCCGTCCACCAGCTTTTGAAGCAGCTTTCTCCACGTGCTTGGAGATGAAATCTTCTAAGTTGGCAGCAGAGATGTAACCCAGAGATTTGGCTTTAGCTTTGAATCTATCACAAGAGGAACAGTTTGAGAAGCGGCACTCGTGTGCACCACGCAACCCGCAAATTATGTACTGTGTTAAAAAACTGTTGCCTTTGGTCTTTGCATAAGATTCTTGCTGACTCAAGGAACTGGACCACTGGCGTACTGTGAACGTTACCAGCGGAGCTTTGTTGAGTACATTGCCATCCAAAGTATCAAAATCAGTCTCAGGAAATTCTTCTGTGACATTTGAAATTGGCTCCTTACGTGGAAGCACAGAGTGTTCACCACCACCAGTCTTCTGAAGATTGTTGTACAGTGATTCCATCGGATGCTGTTGGGATTCCAATACTACTGGATGTGGAGACTTGTGAACCAGAAAACATTCATCATCAATATATTCAGAAGCGATCTTTCCATCTGCATAACAGCAATCCAAAATAATCAAGAATTCACTGACATTAAGATGTTTGAGAAGATCTTTCAGCTCTGCCTCTGTAAGAAGATCATTCTCTGATGAACATAACAAGTTACCACTCTGATCACTGTGGCCAGAGAAATAAAAGTACAAAAACACATCTTTCTTTCCTTGCAGCGTTCTTTGTAGCTCCTGAAGTGCTTGTCTGACCTGAGCTGCCTGTGACTCGCCATGTGATGACAAGGGTGTAATACTAAATAAATGATCATTCCTAGGATAGAAAAATAAAATACATGAGCTGCTTAAAAAAAGTGTCTAACATGATGAAGCATGCACTGAATAAACTAGCTCAAAGGCAAGTGTTAGTTTCTAGTGACAACGATTTCCAGTTTATAAATCACTGCAGAATTAAATCATGAGCCTCGACCAGACTATGACAATTGTCTTTCAAAATACAATAAACTTTGTACTGTAAACCCTTGACAGCTAGCAAGCACTGCATAAAACTTTCTTATTGTACAACTGGATTTGCATAATTAGAAAAATGAGAAAATATAATCGTATTACATATACAGGACTAAGACATAAAAAGGTCTTTAATGTAAATTAGGCTTACCTGACTCCAACAATTCTACTGTCTGTCAAAACACTTTTGAAGCCAAGCAAATCTCTTTCAAACACTGCAGCAGCCTTTGGTGAGTAGGGGTCATTGCCACATACCAGAACGGCATATGTGTTAGACCCTCCTGCAAGAAGCATAATACAGATTCTTTCAATTGTTAATTTAAGCATCATACACACACACAGCACAAAGTAAACTACAAGTTGGACAATTGAAACCATTCATAGCCCTAAGGCCCTAAACTGTGGACAGAGCAATACAATGATAATAATCTAAGGCTGAGACTCAATGTTAGGCGTGGTGGATGGTCTTAAAAAAAAATCAAAGATCTTGCAAATTTATATTCTACATGTAGTTGTTAAGTAGTAGTACTTCAATCGTTCTAGCGTTTTACACACTAATTAGTGACACTAATTAAAAACTAAGATAAAAATTAAAATTATGTGAAAATTGTAACCCTTATTCTAAATAAAACTCTAGTTAAAAAGTCTTTCACAGGTATCCAAGTCTTGTTTTTGTTTTTTTGTTTGTTTCTTTGTGTACATGTAAATGGCATCTTTTCAGCAATTAATACATTGATATTAGCCCACAAACATGAATGCAAAATTACATCCACATGACTGTATATTCTCAAGGCTTTCCTTTTTGGGGAGGGATTAATTGCTAGGGGTCAAATGGTAAATGTGAGACTTTGCAAGACGGTGAGACTGATATCTTTTATGCAAGCTTCTGACTTATTTTTGGACTTACAAATGTACGTTCCCAGAGTACTCAGGGTCATTTTGTGTTTCAATTTCAATATTGGTGTTGATACTATGTTTATCAAAGCAAAAACTGTTGTTTACCAGACGAGTAATATATTTACCTATAGGAGGTTCAGCTGGTCCATGAGACGGACACTCCAGAGGGTTACGCCGGGCTTGGGTTAAACATGTCACACAGAAATAATTGCATTCCTGAGTAATGTCACGACCACAGACAGAGGACCTTACCCCCAAGTGCTTTGCTAAAACACATAAAAAAAATTATCAAAAACAATTAGCAGAAATCCATCTATTTAATTTAGAGCTAATTTTAAATGGGTGTTGTAAAACCAAAACCAAAGAATCACTCTGCCCAATCACAAAGGACACAGACAATCCAGTGAACCAATAGCTGTTAAATTACAGTCTCGAGAGCCACGATAATAAATTCTTTTGTTTAGAATGTATGCAAATGAAGTGAAAAAATGCAGAATGGCCCTTAATTAAGCCTTGTTTGTATGTCACACTGCTGAGAACTGTAATATTACAGCTATTAAAATAAACCAATCACTAAGTGTAGGACTTAGTGCAAAACTAAAGCAAATTAATGTGAATTACTTTTGATACTCAAGTGAAATCGCTCTGTAAAGTAGGAGAAAAGGAGGAAACTGAGGGAACCAAAATAAGGAGGGGCAACACTTGCAGAAAAGGGGAAGAAAAGAGCTGGGTAGATATCAAGGAACAATTTCTGTACAAATGTAAAGTATATGAGAATTCATATATACCCAGTATATGAACTGGGGATGAGATGTAAAGTAAAGAAACGATCCTTGCAGGGAATTAGCAATTAAAGAAATTGCAAAGAAAAAGGCCAGAAAAAATTCTGCCTTTAATGGGCACAAGGTCAATGCCCGATTCCCTCTATGGTACGCGTCTGCAGGGAATCACGAAAGTTGTATTCATCGTTGCTAAGTCTTGCGCATGGTTTGATGAATACAACTTCCATGATTCCCTGCATGTGCGTGCCATAGAGGGAATTAGGCATTATGAGTTTGTACAGCAGCTACCAATAGAGACGGATGGCCATGGGATGTGGAGGCCAAAAAAGCTAGATGAGATGAGGTCTATTTTTTTCATAGGAAAAACTCGCAAAAATAATTGTCTTGTCTTATTTGGGAAGCAAAATGGTGGCCTAATGGCAAGTGTGTTGTACCTGGGATCAAGAGGTCCAGATTCTAGCCCAGGATGGGATGACTGTGTTATTACTCCAACCCACAGTGCCTGACTTGCCAAGGACCGGAGGGTCGAGTATAAACAAGTGCAAGCTAATTGTTAGCTAACCTGACAAAAATGCTGGGTTAACATGACAATTGTGTGGGGTTCCAGGAAATATCCATATTACCCACACAAAGAAAGCTCTTTGAAAATGCTGAAGGGGGGCAGGGAGCAGTTTGAAGAGCCAAGGTTTTCAAAGGAAAGTATGAAGCTTAACTGTAATTTGATAAGGCTAAAACTTCAATCCTTGGGAGGGCTATGAATATTCTCTGGATTAACACAATGGGACTCAGTAACGGCTTATTGTGAATCACTGACCTGGATCATTAAGTAGACAAGACACACAGCGACTTCCTTCTTTTGGTTTTGAAGCTTTACTGACTCCTTTACTCTCTAATATTTCCTTAGCAAAGCAAGATAGTATTTGTGTTAGACATGTCTGAACATATTACACCTGCTTTCAGTGTTACGTGCATAGTGCATGTGGCTTTCTATTGACATCCATTTTTTGATGTGCTGAACAAACAAGCAGATCGAAATCTGCCAATCATAGCCCATTAGCATGACCTTCTGAACTCGTGGGCTCATTTGCATGAAACCAACACCGGTATGCATCAGATCTGAATGGCTCATTTCAAACAGCACGTCAAAAGATGCAGGGCTGTGCTCTAAGGGTACTCGGGTACCTCAGGGGACTAATTTTTGTCTTTAGGCAATCAGATAATCTTATTTCTTTCATATAAGTTTTATGCTGGGCACCCTGGATCTCATAGTTTGGAACTTTTGTGTTCCTTGTAATTATTCTTAGAGTACAGCCTTAAAGATGATGTTGAAAGATGGATGTAGAAAATAGCTGTTGTGGTTTAATTTTATATTAGGTTTAAAATTTTTCAAGCCAGTTTGATTTTGATTTTTCATTGTCTCATATTCATTATCATAATCTAAGACAAAGGGAAATAAAAATCAAACTGGTTTGAAAAATTTTAAACCAAATATAAAATTAAACCACAACATAGCTAACTTAATACAATATATCTAACTTTGTTCATTACCTCTAACCTCTGACAAACATCTGACAGGTTAGCTCTCTCATCTGGTTGTTTGAGGCAATCTATGGCAATGGCAGCAAATTCTTTGGTGTATCTCTCGTCATTTCCACTATCAGGCCAAACACCCTGAATAATGATTTTAAAAAACAAACAATCTCAATACTATAAAATACATGTATGACCAATAGAAATAGGAGGTGCGTTGGCCTTATGGTTAGTGCACTGGACTCTGGATCGAGCGGTCCGGGTTTGTGGCCTGGCCAGGGTCATTGTGCTGTGTTCTTGGGCAAGACACTTTACCCTCATAGGGCCTCTCTCCACCCAGGTGTATATGGGTACTGGCGACATAATGCTGCATCCCATTCAGGGGGGAGTAGAAATATTCCTAGCCGCTTTACGCTATAGAAACCGGGATAAGCTCTGGCAAGTATGGGCCACTTGGCTTGAGGCTTCCCTTTTTCATGATCAATAGAAAACTGTTACTTCACAAATGTCATGTCTTATACCAAGCATTCAAATTCATGATTCACAAACCTCATGCAGTCTCCAAAGACACTTCTCACCTTTTGTGCCTTTTCCATTAACCTTTCTGGGTCTGATAACACTCCTTCTTTATTCAAAATGCGACACAAAGGCACATCCTTGTTGGGTGGCCTTCTTTCAACAGCTTTCCTTTGTGTAAGAAGTTGCAACAGCACTAAAAAGGTACATGCATTGCTAAAGTTAATGACAGTGCGACCACTTTGAATGGGCCACTTGGAACAAAATTAACCAATCAAAAAGTTCATTGAGAACAAAGCAAATTGGCAACCTTTTAAAGAATGAACCAATTGTGTTGAAGAATGCGAACAATTTAGTTCTACCACAAAATTTGAAATCCAGGACAGTTGTGTAGAGATGCAGACCTCTTGGGAAACTTGGTCAGTTGTTGTCTGGTTAGTTTCAATTCTAAATTTTGAGCAATTCTCCACAGTTTCTGTCTGGCAGTAATAAAACAAGTTTCCAGGCTTTTTTATTAAAATTTAATAATTATGATAACTTGTCCAAAAGAATTGGATCTGTAGAGTGTATACAGTATTAGAAGAGTCAATAGTGTACTGTTCCACAGAAAGCTCTGTTGTAAATAAGCAAACCCCTACTGAGGGTACCCCTCCTAGTAGGAGTTTTGCACGCATGCGCAGTAAGACTTGCTGTTCAAGACCACAAGGTTGCAAGACGTCGGCCATGTTGAAAAGTGTACATGTTTTTCTCCTCAGAAATTAAAATGTTGTATGTTCTTAAGACTGAGCTATTTTGCTGACCTTCAAACCTGGGACATACGGAACATATCTGGTAGCAGAGCATGGAGATATTTCGTGGAGACTCAGTTGGTTTTAAATTTTGTTGTACTATTGTTTGGATGTATCAACGTCACGTGACTGGTCTTACTTAAAGACTCAAGTCTCAAAGCCTTTAGTCGCATAATCACCATCACAAGTTCTTTTTTACAAGGAACTCTGAGTAACATTCTCAAAATGGTTTATAACATTACATGCTACTAAGGAATTTAGGTGCACTGTGACTTGACAATACCATTCTCAAAACCTTAGTCTGTACTGCATCATTGGTCCCAAATCAACACCTTGCGTATTACACAACAACAGACTGTGATTTAGAAAAAATAATTGCCTACAGAAAGCATGCACTAATTCTTGCTTTTCAATTGAATGTTCGGTCTATAAAAAAAGCAAAGATTTTCTATTTCTTACATAATAACCTAGTGGTGTCATACCTACTCCAAAAGAAAAAATATCATTGACAGGCTTAAAATGTCTGCCCTGAAGGTATTCATCCATGTACCCCTCTGTTCCACGAATCTGGGAAATAGAGGCATAAGAGAATTCTATAGGCAACTCCTGTGCCAGTCCAGGGTCTCCAAGACGAGCATTGAAGTCTTCATCTAGGAATATATTTCCTGGCTTTACATCCATATGTACAATTTCCTGTCTACAAGATAAATATTGAAAGAGCCATTGTCAATCTTGGCTAAAAATCAATTTAAATCTAAAATTTCAAGCAAATTAAGGAGTCCAGTCCCTGCATGGAAACAAAATTACAAACAAGTCCCTGTAGATTTGTAAACAGTAAAACATCATTGGAAACCAAGGAAGATGTTTGACAATAACATGGCCATGGGACCAACATCATATTTCAAACTGGTTGATTTTGTACTTTCCTTGTTCCAGAATTTAATACCATAATCCTTATACAAAGAAAAATACAAACCAAACTAGTTTGAAATTTTTTTGACCTGAAATTTTTTTTGAACTACAACTACATAAACATGGCACTGTTGACACGCAGTACTTGGCTAAAGCTTAAAAAAAAGATTAATTAAAATAATTTATTTGGTAAGGAAATAGTGGTCAGTGGATAACAAACCTGACATTTCTCTCATTTGTGACTTCTGTATGTAAATACAGCAGTGCCCTAGCAGTGTGAAGAGCTATCCTTACTCTATACTCCCAAGGTAGCTTTTCATGTCCATTTGAAGCCCTGCGTAAGGCCTTATGTAAATCATTGTGCATTTTAGGATACATCAGACAGTGTGCTTTCCTGTAAGGAGGAAATACATATTAATTATTTTACCACTGAACCTAAAACAAAACATTAACCCTCGGACGTACAAGGGGGGGGGGGGGGGGGGGTGGATGCCACCCCCCCATAAGGTTTTTTCCAAATTTTGAAAAGAGGATTAAATCTACAATGCTGAAACTTTCAGTAGCTGTTCATTCATCCTTTACGGAAATTTTGATATGTCAACCATGTGTCCACAATATTTGATGTTGCCATGGCAACGTCATAAATACAGGCAGGTCTTGCCAAAAATCGTCATTTTTAACATTTTTCTTTATTTTTTTCCAGTTTTTTTAAACAGAAGTGCAAGATTTGTTTATTTTTACATTCCATAAGCATTCTGGCTTGATTTTGCATCAATTTCCGTTATTTTGTGACTTTCTAAGAAAATGTTGAAATCCAAGATGGCGGATCCAAGATGGCGGCTCAAATGACGTCACGTGACGTCATATGACGTCACAGCCAATTAAAATTATGTCATCTTGTAGAGTAAGCTAAGGGCTTTCTTATCAGTGTAAAATAATCTCGCTACGCCTTAAAATAACGAAAACTCCGGGGAGGGGTTCCATCCACCCCCCCCCCCTTGTACGATGGTGGGGGTGTGAGTTTGCTTGTACGTCCGAGGGTTAACAAGCATCTAGATAAATAACTAAATAAATATATATCCAATATCACAAAATTTGTTTGTAGTGAATTGCTTACAAGTCACTTAAAGGTATCACAGTAATTCTTATACGTTTTGGTGTTAGCTATCTAATGATAGGATTATATATGAGGCGTGCACTCAGTGATCAACAAAAAAGCCTTTGAACAACAAAGATAAGCCCAATCCATTCTAAAAGGTGTTGACCAATAAATGGTCAAAGAAGACACTGTGGAATTTGAAGACGTCTGCCAGACATTTTCTTTAAGACCACTACTGCCATATCCGTCCGAGTGAAATTAGGAAATAATTTCACGCGCATTTTGTCAAAATTCTAATAATTTCCCGAGCCTTTAGGCGAGGGAAATTATAAGAATTTTGACAAAATGCAAGTGAAATTATTTCCCTAATTTCACAAGTATAACATTTGATTTCATATTAATATCATAGGTGACAAATTACGCTTGAAATCTTAGGTTTTTGACTGGTATACTGCATCGCGAACTCAGAGCGTGAAAAGTTGAAAGCATACATTTTGCTTAAGTTCGCAAGTTTTTTAGTCTTTGAAGAAAACCTTTGTTCGACTCCTTCTGCTGTTGACAAAAAGTTTCAAATATAGCTGGCTAAGATGAAATTCAAGCGAAAATATACAAAGGTTTAAGCTTTAAAACATCTTTTATCCCGGACGCCATCTTGCCGCTAACTACGTTGCCATGGCAATTTTATAATTTCACATGTGAAATTACAAATTAACGTTAAAATTTCGCGCCAAAATTAAGGAGTAATTTGTCACCTATGATATTAAAAATGTAATTTTTAACGCACTACACTGGCTCACAGACACTTACCCTTCCTCCTCACAAAATGCATAAAGAGGCATCAAATGTGGATGTTTTATGTAACCAACCCGTTTCTCCTACAAACAATAACCAAAGCTAAAAAGTTATTAAAATAAGTTTTAATCAAATTTAATAGATCATATGATAATAAAATTATTATCATTGATCTATTAAATTTACAAGGAATAAGAAATATGATAACTGTTATTACTATTATTGTTTAAAACATTTATAAATGTTTTCATGTCGTCATCATCATCAAATAAGAAAAAAGGGCTCAAAGTTCATACAGTGGAACCCCGATATAACGATCTTCGATATAACGATATTCTCGATATAACGATGAATATGTTATGTCCCGGCAAAAGTAAAATGTATGGGACGGAACCCCGATATAACGATTCCTCGATATAACGATATAATTTTACTGCCCCCTTGGCATATCGTTATATCGAGGTTTCACTGTATAAATATATGTTGTGGTTCAATTTTACATTTGGTTTAAACTTTTTTAAACCAGTTTGATTTTGATTTTTCATTGTCTTATATTCATTATCATAATCTGAAACAAAGGGAAATAAAAACCAAACTGGTTAGAAAAATTTTAAACCGAAGAAAAAATTAAACCACAACATATACATACAACATAATAAAAGTAATTTTTGTGTGCAAAAAGTCCAAAACTTACACTTGGTCTACAAATAAATTAAGTTATTAATCCTGCAGGACACAGATGACATCCTGTATCTGATTTTAAAAAACCTTAGCATACAAGTTACAACAAAAAATTGCTTTTAGGTTTACCCTCTTTAATTGTGCTGCACTGTAGGCTTGTCCAAGATGAGAGCTGTACTCTTCTTTGACGACAACACTCTGACCATGAAATTTCTGAATTCCTTAAAAACAAGGAGTACAACAATCCCATGTAGTTAGTAAAAACACATACATTTTAATAAAAAGCTATTGATGCCAGACATGTATAAGAAGTTTTGGACAGAGGACGAAAATAATAATACATTGGCATGAGTATATAATGGAAAAACATAACATGAACAAAATTAATAGATGACCTTGGGCTGACAGGTGCCTTGCATGTACATGTACATGTAGGTTGGTAAAGTGGAGACAGCTTGGAGGTATCCATGACAACCAAGCAGGCAGCTCCCAACAAACAACTGCATTTAATTAACAGACACCAGCTCCATGTTGTCTATGCTGTAGTTCCATTTTACCCTTAGTACAATTTTGTATTTTCAAGGTTTGTTTCATTAATTTTATATATTCATTATCCTTTAGTGCCATGCACCAGAACAAAGGAAAATACCAAATTGTATCAAGAGTAAAATTGAACTACATGATTGTATTTTTATTTGACCACTGTTAGTACCTTCATATACAAATCCAAAGCCTCCTTTTCCTAGGCTTTTTCCTCCACTATTGAAGTATCTTGAAATGCATTTATAGCTCATCTCTACAGGACATTTGTAGTGCAAGTGTTGGGCATCTTCGACATCAAAATCATTTGACATCAATCTTTCTACTGGAAATTTTTCTGCACAAGGCTGAGAAATTCTTTGATGTGGATCAGGGCTTGTGTTTGCAGTGAAACCTCCATCTGTCCATGACCTGCTACGACCTGATGCTTCATCTTGGGTTTCTTTTTCTTGATTACCTGAAAAATTATCCTGGCCTGAGTTTCCAGATGTTTCTCGATTGGTTTCCATTGCAGCTGTGCTGAAGCTGTTTGATGAAAATTGTGAAAGATCTGATGAGCTTTCTGGCTTAATCTTATCCTGTCCAGGTACATCTTCGCCTGTGTTTGTGATGCTGTAGCCGCTTGGTGAAGATTGCAGAGGATCTGGCAAGTTTACTAACTTGACCTTGTCATCTTTCCATTGTGTGTTCATCATACTGGAGCCACTGGGTGAAGATTGCAGAGGATCTGGCAAATTTACTAGCTTAACCTTATCATTTTCCCACTGTGCATTCATCTTGGAGCCACTTGGTGAAGATTGAAGTGGATCTGGCAAGTTTACTAGCTTAATCTTATCATCATCCCATTGTGTGTTCATCATACTGGAGTTGCTCGATGAGGTCTGTAGTGGATCTGGTAAGTGCACTAGATTAACTTCATCATCTTCCCATTTTGTGTCTTCCTCTTTTTTGTTGACACTGGGAGACTGCTCTTGTTGACCAAATGGGACACTGTGTTGAGATTGGTAATTCCAGGCAGAATTCTGTTCAGTTGAAGTTTTAAACTGTTCTTCTGAATTAGAAGTAGAACCTGCAGGGTGGACAAGTGCCGTCAGATTTACTGTAGGAACTAAAGATTGTTGAACTGGATAACTTGGTTGAGCACCTGTTGTTGGATATCCAGAATGCTGATATGCATGTGGTGACCATACCTCTGAACTTGGCTGGCCTAAAGGTTTGTCTATTGGCACGTTTGACACAGATGCCAGTGCGTTTTCTCTGTAAGTTGCAGTGATTGGTAAAATTTCCGAAGCCCATGTAAAGCCAGCATTACCACGTAAAGAAGGCTGGCCTGTTTGATGTACATGTGGCGGTAAGTTATCTGTAACTTGTTGAGATGCTGCTAAACTCTGCAAAGAAGTCCCTTGTGGCTGCCAAACTGAGGATCCTGGTTGAATTGATGGTACTTCATGTTGATTATCAGGAATAACATTGTAGCTATTCAAGTTATTGGTAGGTTGCAAAGGTCCCTGGGCTCTGTTGTCATTAACAACATTATTTACTATACCTGTTGGAAAATCCAAAACAAATAACATAAGTTTCAGATATTCAAAGTTATACACATAATAAAACATAACAAGACATAACAGACATATTTAAAGACATGCCGGAAACAATTTCTAATCTAAGGTTGAGACTGACATTCTTTATTTTGGTTTAAGAAACAGTACATAATAACTAAAGGTAATTTTGATTTTTGCATCTACCTCCAGTTTACACTGTATTTAGACCACTTAATATAATTTGGTTTAAGAAATTGAACAAAGTTTTCAATTACGGTAAATGCAGATTCGGATTTGAACGAAAACAATGGCAAATTGCTAAATTTGGACAAAAAAATAGCACAGATCAGTGTACCCCTATTTACCCCCCTAATCTGAAAATGGGACATGATGTGGACAACCAGACAGCACACCACCACTAAAAATTCAAAGGAGTAACTGCTGCCCCCTCCCCACATTCCCGGCTATAAGCCTACATGCATGTATTGTATCCCATTTACATGGAAAGAGGATGATTCTAGCCCTAGGATCATCCTCCTTCCATGTAAAATAGGATGATCCTAGTGCTAGAATCATCCAAGCGCAATGTGTTTTCAGCTTTCAGTTTACATGCCAAATGCTGCATTTGACCCTAGTGCTAGGATCATCCTGGCACTAGGATCATCCATCATCTCAGATAGGATGATCCTAGTCCTAGAGCCAAATACAACCCTTCACATGTATGTAAACTGAAAGGTGAAAACATATCACGCTCAGATGATCCTGATGATTATCATTTTTCTAGATTCTAATCCTGGGGGTAATTATAAGTGTAGGTGGGTTAAAGCCTTTTTACATTTTAATATTTTTACTTATAAGATATTGTAATCTAGCTATTTGTAAATTTTAAATTATTTTTATTTTTTACTTATACTAGTTTCCATTGTTTTTATAATGCATTTTATTTATTGCCATAGGCTTTTCACATGAGCCTCTGGCTCAGATAGTGAGGACAACCTCATCCCGTGCCATGACATTAATAAATTGATTGATTGATCGATCGATCGATTGATTGATCAATCGATCGATCGTAGTACAAGGATGATCCCAGCACTAGGATCATTCTATTTTACATGGAAGGAGGATGATCCTAGATAGATAGAAACTTTATTAAGAATGTCAGGATCATCCTAGGATCATCCTCTTTCCAGGTAAATGGGGCCCTTAAGATTTCTGATACATACATACATTAATTATAATGCATGCAACTACTATCACACAAACAGCAATCATGAAAAGAACGAATCAGTCAGAAAATTGTATGCACAATTAATGTATGGGGCTGTAGGGAAATATTGCTGCGTTATCTTCAGGTTGAAACAGATCTAACCTGAGAACCAATTTAACCTACAACATCCCTACAACATACACACTCGATCGATCATGATACTCATGGCATGCATGCCAGCTAGTGATAGTGCCTTCCTGTACCGTTTCAACTGTTAAAACACAAAAATGTAACTAACCTTTCTTCGACTGCTGATATATTTCAACTTTAGACTCTAAATCCAATCTGGAGATACTTTTAAACAGTTGTTTCAACAAGTCGAGCTGCTTGTCTTCGCCTTCGCTCACTTCGCCAATCGCCACAAATAGTTCCTTAGCATTCGTGATTTTTTCCAATCTTGCTTTCGTTAAAATTTCAGTGCAAAGGAACTTTAAATCTGCAAGTTCCTCACTTCCTAAGTCTTCGGAAATTTTGTGAAGAAAAAGGCGAAAATTAGAAATTTGTGCAGCCATCAGGGATGTGCAAAGTTACAGGAAGTAACTCGAGCTGATTGTATAGTGTGGCCACGTGACGTCTAGCGTGCCCAGCCTTTCCCTCCCCCCTGGGAGATACTTAGAATATTCTCCAAGAGTTTTCTTGGGGTTTGTAAATTTCCTAAAAGATTATTATTTTGATTTTAAGGTTTCTTTCCCGAACATTTATTGACAGAATTGAAAATGTGAACTCATAGGGCTCATAGATCCATAGATCTTCGCACCGCTCCCCCCCCCCCCCCCCACCCTACCCCACTTCTTATTGGACTAGGCTGCCTCTCATTCATGACCAAATCAACTTCCCGCTTCGGGATCTGTAATATGGACAAGTACGTCGTAAGGTAAGCTAAAGTTTAAGTTGGAGTAATTTTGTATAGCTCTTGTTTGTCTTACTGATCTTACTATGATTTGTTATAAAAGTTGTTAGTAAAACTCGAAAAACACTTGCTTGATAAAAATGTCCTTGATGGCCATCACATCGCTTGACCTGCTTGATCTAGCTGCCACATTTTTGACATCCCATATTTTAATAGTCGATATAAGCAGTCGCTAAGCCACTTAATAAGAAGAAGACTTAAATGTTAACTGACAAATTCAACTAGGGTATTGAACTGACGGTATTTTACAGACAGTTCCATTTACAATTTATGGGTAATGGGTATGGACACATAATGCACCTATCAATGGTTTTTCCCAGGATGGGGGGGGGGGGGCAACCCCAGGGGAATTTGAAATTTTTTGGAATCCAGAGTTGAATTCCCCACCCCTGGGCACCTAGTGAATGTCAAATTTCACATATCTCCTCTTAAATTTCTAACCCAGCAGACCATTTTAGATGTCAGAATCCTTACCCTGGGAGAACTTACGATGTCAAATTCCCATGGGTTGCCTGGGGCAAACCATTGATAGGTGCATAATACGTACAATAAATAAGCTCATCATTCATTTATTCATTAATTCATTCATTCATTCAGTCAGTCAGTCAGTCAGTCAGTCAGTCAGTCATTTGTTCAATCCTTCATTGCCCCTTTTCCTACCTCCCCTCATTTCATTCATCCATCTGTCCATTCCTTCATCCATTTTTCATCGTAGCTTAAAAGATTTCTTATTTAAAGTTGAATACTTTTTTCTTCTACATTTGTTTTCTTTCTTAAGCTTATTTGCTGTTTAATAAAAAATACCAGCCTGTTTATCCACGCCAAAATTTCGGGTTAGGTTTATGTTATGTTGTTCCTCCCTACATTCTTTCCCACTTTCCTTCTTTCCTGAGTTTGAGTCCCACCCAGTTGTATCTTGTTTCAACAGAAAGCACAAGCTGGCATCCAGTGATGACACGCTTGTCACTGAAGGAAAATCCAAGGAAAAGAAAAGGAACAAACACCAGGTACTGTGTGTTTTGTTGTTTTAATTTTGTTTGCTATAGCTGCTATTTCGATGCTAGTGCAGCACCTCTTAATAAACTAGACAAATATTAGTAGCTGTTCTCAAAATAAGATACTGAAAATAAAATGAGTGAGACTTCCTCATCCGGCAGCATGGGAAGGTGCTAATACTTCTAGTTAGGAAAACTATTTTCAATATCATTTCAAAAGTAAATTATTGATTGTGAAATGAATGCATTTATATCTTCTCCTTGTAGCATGCTCAGTCAGATGATTCCAAGGCATCACATAAACTGTGTGAAGTGCGAGGTGACTTGTTTTCATGTCCGGACAGTGAATCTCTTGCTCACTGCATTAGTGCTGATGCCAGGATGGGTAAAGGAATAGCTGTGCTCTTTAAAAACAAATTTGGTGGAGTAGACAACATCAAATCTCAAGGTAACACACAGCAGGCTGGAAAAACCTGTGTGAATTTTGACATCCAGGGGCGGGTATACAGTAAAACCCAGCATATAAGAACCTGGATTTTTTAATTTGCCCTAAACAGGTTCTTATGTAAATGGTACTTAAGCAAATTTAGACTACCAAGGTCATTAAAATAGGTTTTTATATTTTCATTTGAATTTCGTTTAAATATACTATATTTAATATTTTGTGATTCTCACAGAGTTGGATTGGAACAAACCTTAACTGTTTCACACCCCCCCCCCCCCCACCTTACCTCAATATATTTTCTAAGCAGATTGCAAGTAAAACAATTCACCTAAGCCTTTTTGCTACAAATATATAAATCTCAACATTTCATCTTCGCTACCCTGACCTCACCATAATTTATGATACCCAAACAGACAGTTGTTACCATAGTTATTCGGTTATAAGGCGCACGGTTTTTTCGAGAAAAATCTGTTTTTCTGTGGGAAGTTCATGCCAAAATTGGGGTGCGTCTTATAGCCGAGTATTTTCGCCCAACAAAATCTTATGACCGCCATTTTACTGGAACTTACAGTTAAAACAAGAGAAATGAAAACACTAAATGTTGGTTATTATGATACCCAAACAGACAGTTGTTACTGGTACTTTATAAGCTAATTTTTATTTTTATCACTCAGGGCAGAAACCAGGAGGTGTAGCAATTCTGAAAAGAGGGAATAGACATGTTTACTACTTGGTAAGCTCAATTACATTTTTCGTTAAAATAATAAATTCAGACAGTCACTTCTTTAACAGGTTTTTGCAAGCTTGTTGTAACATACTGCAAAACACTTCATTAAAAAAAATACCTGTCCCAAAGTGCAACATCAACATTTCTGCCCAATAAATAATTATATAAAAGGCAGGAGATAATATAAAGGGAAGGTTTTATTTCCAGGCTGCAGAGAACATTGTTCAAAGATTGGATACATTGTCAAGCAGTGAAATGTTGATAGATTTTAACCTTCAACTTAGCCCTTCACTAGATTGGGGACAGAGCAGGGATGGTCCAGTGATGAGAGTATCTTCCTCCCAACAAATGGCAAGGGTTCGAATTTCAGACCTGGCATCATACAAGTTGAGCTTGTTGCTGGTTCTTGCCCTTGCCCCACAGATTTTTCTTGAGGTTCTCTGGTTTTCTTCCCTCCACATAAAACAACACTTCTAAATTCCAATTCGATCCACACTCCGAGGGCCAGATGTTTGATAGTTGTAGGACTGTTATTAGCCTGTGAACGCAGACAAATTTCCGACTGTCGTTTCTCTCAGCCGAAAAATACAGACAGCTGGAAATACGTCTGTGTTCGCAGGCTAGACTGTTATGTGCTACCCTCACTTAAAAAGTGGATTTGATTAGGCAATTATGCAACTTTTTATTGACCAGCTGCTAAAAATCCCGGGGGGGGGGGGGTACTCCATATAATGGCCTATACGGGGAGACTCCGCCCGAAAGGGGTACCATTTTTAGGCTTCAGGTATATAAAAGGGTAGGGATTTCACAAGTTTAAGTATATGAAAGGGTATGTAAATCCGTCATTTAGGTTTTTAAAAGGGCCTTGAATTAAAATACTTCGAACAGACGCAATTAATGGCTGTATTATTCTAATTTATAAAGGGCAACATGAAAATGACAAGAAAACGTCCTGTTCTAAGTCTATGCCATATCTTTTAGGTATATAAAAGGGGTACCTTTTTTCAGTAAAAGGTATACGAAAGGGGTACAATTTCTGTGAAAATGGTATATAAAAGGGTAAGGGGTAAGAGCTTGGGGCGGAGCCTCCCCGTATAAAACTTTTTTGAGTGCCCCCCCCCCCCCCGGGCTAAAAATGCTTTTTGAATTGATCAGTAAAGTGACCTCTGCAATGGGTTTGCAAATCTTTTAATAGTTTCAACTATTATGGCAAAGGGTCTATAAATTTTGTATTCTCTATGCACTCTGCCTCAGAAATGTTAATCTTTTACTCTCTCTCTTACTCCTGTACACACCTGCGTGCTGTTAGGCTATCTTATAACTCATGGCTTTCATTCTTTTTGTCATTCAAGGTCACCAAGGAAAAATACTTTAATAAACCAACCTACAAGACTTTGCAGTCATCCCTGGTGGCCATGAGAGATCACTGTATTAGTCAAGGTGTGGCAAGCGTATCAATGCCAAGGATTGGTTGTGGCTTAGATGGACTGCAATGGCCTGAAGTCAGAAAAATCTTAGGCCATGTGTTTCAAGATACAAACATTAATGTGACTGTATATACACTGTAGCATATAGCAAGTCGCTAGCTAGAAGTAAAGTATATATAATTATGTAGTATATGTTTATTCAGAGAGTGCGATTGATGTGTACATATTACTGTAAATGTTGTTGTTTCTTTGTTCAGGGCCCAACTGTTCAAAGGGTGGATAACGCTATCCACTGGATAAATCACTATCCAGTTGATGACTGTCATACAAAATTTATCTACTTCGCTAGTGATTTATCTGGTGGATAGCATTATCCACCCTTTGAACATGATTCTTGGGGCCAGGATTTTATGTGTACTCATTTGGAGTTTGTCTCAGATAGCCTGTGAACAGCCAGCCCATCCCCTAAAAAAATTAAGGGGAAAGGGGCAGCTGTACATAGGCTATTATAGTCTTAGAGAAAAAGAAAATATGAAAAAATTGTTTATAGTTCCAAAAAAACATGTAGTCCAGTACAAGTGTATCACTGTAATATTCAGTCATTTTGTGTTCAATAAATAAATATAAATAAATACAATTTAATATCAACCTTGTTATACAAGGGTCACATAACAGTCTTAAAACTGAAAAACCTGTGGTCCTGGGATTCCCGATCGAATTGGAATTTAGAATAAAATATTTCAGACAGCACATTACCCTAGTATTCCCTTTCCTAATTAATTACTGATGTAACAAATTTTACTCCAAACACTCACAGGAACATCATCTCATCCAATTCTCATTTCTTCATATTAAAATTTTTGCCAAAATCAATTAGAGGCAATTTTCAGTGCTTTCCTTGTATTCTGGTTTCTTTTGTTTGGCCTAGCTCGTCAACATCATATCATTCTGAAAAACAGAGCTGCCATTTTTCACACGACTACATGTATACATGAGCAGGACATTATCTGCAGCAAAATCACTGTCAAATGGTAACACACATGAGCAGACCATTATTTGTGGGCAGTTATTTGCAAATCAAGAGGTGGCCAGCTCTCAGCCAATGTGTTTTTCCAGAAAATATCCATACCCCTCCCACAGAAGGTTTTTTGGTTTGAATCCCCCTCACCCCTCTGGAAATTCCAGTTAATCCCCATACTTTCTTATAATTTATATATATATATATATATATATATATATATATATATATATTTTTTTTTTTTTTTTTCTTTTGAGACCCCCTCCCCCCCCCCCCCCCCAACTGGCTGGTATTTCCAATGACCTTTCATGGGGTGGGTATGGATATTATCTGGAACAGAACAATGAAAAGGGCAGAAAAATAAATTGAATGATAACAAAAATTGTCAGTTGGGGTGCACCCTAACTTTAAAGGCTCTGGTGGGTCTGCAGGGTCCTTCTGACTGCCATCTTTGGCTTTGTTTATACTCTGATGACATAGATCAAATTGTTTGCTTGATTAAGATTTATTTATGAGAAATCTGCATTAATTTAATTATTCTCTCAAAGCAATAACAATACCCTCTGAGACCAGGGTACAATAACAACTGCAACATGTAATAATGTCAATTACAGTTTCTTCATAGTAGGAAATACAGGACATACATGTATTAATAGTACTAAACTACTGGAGTGGAACTAGTTTATACAAACAATATTGGCGTTATCTAATAATTAAAATTTGCTGTGGCCCCTTTTCTCTATATAATCCTGCAATCCACAAGGCTTTTTTTGTCCATGTTAATGATTAAAAAGAGGTATTACACTGTATATATCCTGACATTGATAATAAAATATGATATTGTTCAGCAAAATAAGTGCATTTTTGTTTGAGGGATCAATAGATATCTTCCCATTTGGCAGATGTTATCATAATGTTTATTATTTAGCACACAAAAAAAGACCCTGTGGATTAAAGGGATCGATCATACTAAGGCTGAAGTGAAATTTAAAAATCACTGTAATTGTAGAAAACTATGACAGTCAGTAGAACAGCGCAAAAGTTATAGCCTATACCATGGCCAGTTATAACTGGCACCTAATGAGACCTTGGGTAATGTTTATTTGCGAATTATATATACAACTTGTAGGAGAAGATGCACAACTGTTAGACTTTTATTATTTATGATGATGCATAGCATAATGCACAAGAAACAATTATAATAACTTACATTTCAAATTGGATAGTCAACACTATGAACATCATTTTAAGTGGTTATATTAATAGTTTTTGACATGCTTGTCTAACATGTAGAGTAAATGTTTTATTGCTGTAGTGTTCAATAAACTTATTACCAAGAAATAATATTACATTATAAAGTACAATTGAACCTCCACTAACAGACATATCTCCTTGCTAGTCACTTAGTCCTTGCCGCAGCCACATACAACTACTCTTTAAACCTTCAATTCTTGCAGAAGCATTGCCAATCAAGGTTCCATATTGACTTGAACAGAATAAAACTACTAGTGAAGGCTCATTGTACAAGAAACTCTTTGTACACTTGGTTTCATGAAAAACTGAACTCTAACATTGTCAGAGCTCGGCTGATCTACACATGTAGATAAAAGGTCATGCAAACATGTTTGTCAACACAAAAATCCTAAACTTTGTCACAAGCTCTGTATATTTGTGCGTTATTTATTCCACATTCTTCTTAGGATAAAGGCCATTAATTGGAAATCTAATTTCATTCATTTCAAACTTCTCCTCCAGATGAAAATCAACTAATCAAGGGAAAACTCAATCCAAATGAGTCAATCATAATTATGTACATGTTTTAAGGTGTTAGCAAAAGTAAGTGCCAAAGAGAAACAAGAATTTAACATAACACACAACTCGTAAGCAAATGTCTTGATTCAAAAGGAAACTGGTCAACAAATTTTCAAAAAAGTCTGATTCATAAATCCATAAAAATTGTTTACCCAAATTTATCAGTCTTAGGTTTTGGATCAAGCCTCATTTTTGAACACTGAACTCTGCAAATAGGAAGTTTGAAACAAAGAGACAATGAATGAAACAGGGATGCTCTCACAACTTGCAAAGTAATCAGGGCAGTAGTCAGCGGATGCCTCTTAGGTGCATGACCAGCTCCTTTTTTGTGAAATTGCCAAACAATAACAACATGGGACCAGTGAGAGAGTTCAATTATTTTTTTATACAGTAATGAAAAAAAGGGTTTCTAAGTTTTGTCTTTAAGTTTTAGTCTTTGGTGTCAATATGTGGTGTTTGTTATGAAATAAAACCATCACGGAAATGGTAATGAAAACGTGGCGATCGAATATTCCCGCGCCGGTTGGAACTATTGTTCTTGCTCTATTGTTTCGAGGTTGTTTGTTGACTTGGTCGTTCTTTGTTTTACCTCATTTACAATCCCCATGTGGGCCAGTTGAAAATCATAGTACAAACATTTGCATTTCAGCACTAAAAAGGAGCACAGCATCGCAAAATTCTGCGTTCGATGACGAAATTTTCAGATAATAAACCCACTGCTTTTAGATTTTTAGTTAAGAGAATTGAACCCCTTTATAATAAGTGATCCCATGGCATGGTAGTCGTGAATGGCATATTCAATTATCTTATCTTATAGCTTCCATTTCGCGGGAAAAGATTGCCTGTTGCATTATTGTCCAAAAAGCGCTGACTACATCGTGAATTGATCGCGTTGCAAGTTGTGTGAGCATCACTACTCAGTCCCAGACCTCGTTTCCCCCCCCCCTTTTTCATGAAATCAGCCTAACATTAATTAATTTTTATCTTGTTTTTGGGAGGAAAACAGTAATAAGGTTTACCAAGCAGGCACTGATTAATTAACACAACATTACTAATTAATAATTAGGAATTGTGTATTTTTCAATGATCATAATAAAAATTACCAGTTTTTGTAGAATTTATTTTAAGTGTACAATAAAATACTAAATAAATAAATTTCAACAGCTCGCAACAATTCTTTTACACAATTCTTTGCTTGCAGAATAAAAGGTTTCTGTTTAGGGGTACATCCAGTTATGCTGCCAGGGTAACATGGCCTGACTACCTGTTCCACAATCTTTAACTCAAGCAATGTGCCATGTGTGGCCAATTTCAAACTGTCACTGGCAACAACCACAGAACATAACATAAAATGCTGGTTATTAGCCCTGCGCTAATACAACTTCATAAGAGATTTTGCCTGGGCTTTTAAGGGGCATAAAAGCTGCTGCAACTTATTATAAACATGAGGTGTGAACAAAATTAAAAACTTGTTTGTACATATTTCAATGCTACCAACTAGTAAATATTTTAATTTAATAAAATGAAGCCCATGCTCCTTTCCATGTACTTTAATTGTTACAAAATTCAACATTTATTATTGAGCTTATTATTTCCTATTGCCACCCCTGCATTGCATTCATTGATCACTATTCACAAGCCAGCTTGCCATCAAAACTGCTCAGAGCCACAGCGAATGCTTGTATGGCACACATAGGGTAGTTGTAATCCATAGTAAACACATCTTCAGCCACCCGACCAAACTGCATGATGATGTAGTCAACTAAAAAAGAGAGAATACTTGTAGGGCTAATTACCAAAACCATCCTTCAGGGCACGAAAGGGATAAACTGTAAGTAGTAGCAAATAATTATTATTACCAGAAAATAATAAGTGTAAGGAGAGCTGATTGTACAAACACAAGTCAATAGCTTCAGCTTGAATGACTACACACAGCCATCGCGTTCCAGTTAATTTGATTCAAATTAGATAAGTAGTGTTTAAATTATCACAAGAAAGATTTGTCTAGAAAAAAAGAAGTAGCTTAGAATGGCACACCCCTAGAAGGAGGTTAACTCTAGCATTCTTTTTATGGCTCAGTACTTAATAAGTACAGTAATTAAGGGAATGTTGATTAACTACCTGCATAGTACATGTTTGATGCATGCAGTATAGGGGTCGAGCTTCAGGGGCAAAGTCTTAGCAGCTGTAAAGGAAATTAAGTCACTTACCATCAGCATCCATTACAATCTGAAAGTTTTTAACTGAAGCTTGTGTCACTCTTCCATGAAAGTTAAGAACGTATGACTGTGTATCTAAAAAAGTTCAAAGAAATGTATATCAGCTCTTCCATTCATTTAAGCACCATAAATTTTGTTCTTAATTAATCATAACTATATATGCTGTACATAGTTTAAAAAGGAGTTTTAGGTCAAAATGATTTTGAACTAAAAATGTGAAAAAAATGTGCGATAATGTTGAAACCTTTAACCGTGAAATGTTCCTTAAATCTTCACGTTTTTTTTTTTCCTTAAAAAATTGGGCTTTGACGAGTTTGTTCTTCACTATAAAAATTGTACATGTAAAATTATGCGTTTTTGTCAACTAGAATTTTGTTTTAAGCTTCACATTCTATAATGTCAACAGTTTACCTGTTAGTTATATTCTCTGAGAGACAATTTTACTACCATTTTCGAGCGACCATGAACGGGCAACTTTTTTCCGTGTTTTTTTTCAGGGGTAAAACATTCAAGTTTGACTAGACAAACCGTCGCATTTTTCAACTGAACCAATTAACGTTTGGAGTGTCAACATGTCAAGTTTGACAGCTACGCCTGTGTGTTTCTGCACATAAAACAATGGTTTTGAAAACTTTTGCGTCGACTTTTTATATTTCTTCAATGAATGTCGACAGCAAAAAGCGGCTTGACATTTCTGGCAATTGCTGCAACAGCGATCTACAATAATGTTTACTTAATTTTTTTTATATTTTGGGGGGATTTTTAAATTGCAACCAGGTTACTACGGTTTCCAGTTGAGTGCGACGCGAACAAAGTTTGGTGACGAAGTTTCAACATAACAACGGCATTGTTGTCAAGGGCAAACTTCTCTGTTTCCATTGGTAACTGTCGTAAACAGGTACTGACCGCCATTGTTCTTTTATACAAGGAGGACCTCTCGGGAAACAGAGCAATTTTTTGATTGGCTAATTTCGATCCAAGATGGCGTCAGTTTTAATTGAGCAATTTTTTGATTGGCTAATATTTTGAAATTTCGATCCGAAATGGTGTTAGCTTTTGTCAGCTTTACGAAGCGCGAAATGTTCTTCATTTCAGTTCGCGAATTATTCATTTTGCACTTGAGAAAAATATATTACAGTCGACTCCCGATAACTCGAACCCTCGCTAACTCGAACCTCGTGCTAACTCGAACCAAAATCGGTTTCCCCTGGATTTCCGTTATACATTTACTGTAATTTTACCCTCGGTAACTCGAACCCTCGATAACTCGAATCTCCCGCTAACTCGAACCAATTTTCGTTTCCCTTCAGATAATTTTCCATATAATTTTACCCTCGATAACTCGAACCATGCCTGTCAATATCTAACAAGTCAAATCAAACAGTGTACTGTAGTCCAAAACGTTGAATTAACTTCGAAATATAAACGTACACAATTCAGAGCCGTCCCCGAAACGCCCCTCAAAACACGAAATGTGCCACGCCATTGACGTGCTACAGACGTTCAGTTTGTTTGTGGAGGTCAATACCAATTTTTTTTAATCCAACCTTAGAAAACTTTAAAGGATTATCATTAGGACGAATTAACTGACCATTTCTCGAAAAAGTAAATCGCATAAAATCTGCAGCAGTAGCCTATATAGTGTTGTTCTCTGTTGAAACCTGCAACGTTCGCAGCTGATTCGCTTTGTTTTACATTACGTTACGTTCTAGTTTATACAGTGATTTAGAAATATATTGTTCCTTTTTCTTTTGGCTTCTCTATACTCTAATTAAATTTGTTTAAGGTGGCTCCATAGGGTTTCTTGACCGCGCGAAGAATGGGTACGAAAGGGCGAGCTTGAAATGCCGGCAAATCAAAACAAACATGGCGGCTTCACGCGAGCGTGAAATTTTCGGCGAGAAAACGCGAGACTTGCTTCCTGCCAATGAAACAACACCCGTGCTTTCCTGTGTTGAGCAGATAAAAGAGTTTACAACACCCTAAAAAGGTGTTTACAACGTCCGCGGTGCTTCTGGCCGCTTTTGTGAAGTTCGTACGATCGAAAGCAAAAGAGAAAATAAAGAATAGTCTTCGCGATTGTGAGATACTTCTAGCAGAATTTCAGAGATTCTGCTATATAAAGGATTAAGGTATGTCTCTAACTAACCTTGGGGTTAACAGATATTCGCACAAAAACCGACAACAACGGGTAACGCTCGTCTTTACACATCAACTGGTATGGTTCAAAAGTTCGCGCATGCTCAAATAGCGATCTTGGACAATTTCTATTCTGATGACGTAACTGTTATTCGGGCGAAAAATAGAAATTTTCCCCTTGTATTTACTAGAGTTTCCTTCGGTGAAATTCCTTAAAATTTGGCATAGATGTTATACCTTTTCAACTGCCCTTTTTGCCGTTTTTTTAAAAAAATTTATAAGCCAATTTTTTTGCTTAGTCAAAAAAACGCAAAAACGACCTGGACAACCCCTACTTTTTTTGTTTTTAAAAGTTATTTCTCATTAGATTCAATCCGTTGGGGGGATTTCAAAAATTTTCACCGAAGAAAATTAAAGAAATTTAAGATCAAAGCCATAAAAACACCAAAAAATAGGTCTTTTTGAGTAGATGTAGCTCAAAAACAAAGGCCGTTATTTTTAAAAAGAATAATGCACAACATATTTTAGTCCTTGTTTTTAATATTTCGGCAGCTTTTATTTAACTAGTTAAAAAAATAACGCGAAAATGATCTCTTGATGGGTATCACTTGTGCGCGCGCCGTAATATCTCAAAACCCTATGGAGCCACCTTAAAATGTACACTGGTCTACACTGTATGAATAGAAAATCAGCAAACACCATTTTTTCCTTATTTCCGGTCATTTGTTTTCAACTCTCGATAACTCGAACTCCCGATAACTCGAACCATTTTCAATTTCCCTTGAAGGTTCGAGTTATCGGGAGTCAACTGTATTTAAAGCTGAAGGAATTCTTAAAGCTGCTAGAAAATCCCCGGAGTTGAAAAACGATAAAATTTCAGTTGAACAGTAACTCTAACGAGGAAGGTAAAGTGACGCACGTTAAACATAACGACACAGATCTGTTACTGTCGATATAAAACAGCTAAGGCATAACATATTTCATTATTTGTTTCTTTTATCGTTTTCTCTGTGTATATATTTTTTATTTGAAAGCGTAATAAAGTGTTGCTGACGATATTTGTAGTGTTTGTATTTATTTAAGCATCGAGATTGTCGAGCAAGACAGTTACAAAAACAAATTTGTTACCAATGGTAACAGAGAAGTTTTCCCTTGACAACAATGCCGTTGTTATGTTGAAACTTCGTCACCAAACTTTGTTCGCGTCGCACTCAACTGGAAATCGTAGTAAATGGTTTCCTTGAAAAACGCGACAGTTTGTCCATTCAAACTTGAATGTTTTACACGTGAGAAAGCACAGAAAAAAGTTAGCCGTTCATGGTCGTTCGAAAATGGTAGTAATAAATGCGGTTTCTTGCCACTAATGCCTGATTTTTTCACTAGCCAAAATGGCTAGTGAAAGGCCAAAACCTATGAGCCAAAACTGCATTTTTACTGGCCTTTGGCTACCGTTTGTCTCGAGCCCTGGAGAACACTGGACACCTCTAACAATTTCACTTTACTTACTTACTTACTGCCCATCATCTCTGTGTGGCACATAGGGCAGCAACGAAGTTTCTCCAACCCCACTTTAACAAGCAATAATTAAAACCCTAATCCTTTAAACTAAATTCAAGAATACCAACATGTACATGTACAGTGTACAACATAACATTTCTTGTGCAGGATGCAATGAGAAAAGTCATAATTATGTACCATCATTCCACACAGGAGTTTTGTTATGAAGTTCCAAAAGATTCTCCATCCTTTTATTCTTCCATCTTTCTAATAAACCATCACCGTCCTTTAGCAAAGGGGTGAATAAAAACATATAAACAAGTAAGAGATCATACATCCAGTGAATTTGAACAAAATTATCATCACACCTTCCTGATCTTTTATAAAGCAATCTTGATTTTTCTTTTGGCATAATACCCTCTTGACAAAATAATGCTTCAGCAATAAGAAAATATAACGCAATATTCAATCAAAGTCAACAAATGAACCCACCGTGAGGGGTCGCATGGGTATTCTCTGTTGATCAAGCCCCATTCCTGGAAGAATAACAGTCATTCTCCGAGGACCTTTGAACCCAAGTACATTTGTATCCTGTAAAAAATTAAGTCAAAAAGACAGTATTGTAAGTGCATACACAGAGACTATTGATCAGCAGTCTGGGTACTGTGGTACAGTGTATTAGTATCAAACAGAAAACAGTTTACATCAAACTTTATCATTACAAAAGAAGATAGTTGTTTACAGCAGCTATTCCAATTAACATTGTCAGATGAAAGGGTTACAAGCCTGCACAACAAGACCCAATGGTATTCTGGGTATTCAACAGAGTTTTGCAATTTAGTGTAGAGGAAATCTACAAGAATGTATTTTTACACATCATTTTTCCTGCATATGTCCCAGACTTTTTCTGCAGCTTTTTCTCTACTGTTACATAGCTTTGAGTTCAGAAAATTCTTCTAAAGTTAATTCAGTGTGGCTAATAGTACCTTGTATTTTAGAAAGAAAACATACAAAATCTTGTTTACCACATTATAGTGAGCTCATAAATATTCACCATAATTATGCAGCAGCTCTTTACTTCTACCCATACTATCTTAACTAGGTCTTGAAGCTTTGATTAAACATCGTTAATTTAAAAAGCTGTAAACAGTACCATCTGGTTCTTACATATATAATAGCTGCTACTTCTTCTCTAATATTTGAACCATCAGACATAACACCTCCTTTTTTGGGATTAACACCATTGTTAAACACTGTAAACCTTGTTCCTACTAAATTGGATCTGTAAAAAAAGAAATGAAACAAATGCAGAACTGTTAGAAGAACAGCCCACATGTACCAGCAGACGTTATCTGCACAATGACAATGATATTATTTCAAACTATTACATCCTTGTAAATGTAATTAAGTTAAAAACACTTACTACAGTATCTATTATTAATAGTGAATGAAGATTGTACAATTCACCATTGGGTGTACTGTATACAGAATTAAAATATTGTTACTGGCACAACAATCGAAATCAATTAGAATATTTAACTTTGATTTAGTTACCGTAAACACCCGCGTATAAGCCGCACCCGCAGATAAGCCGCACCCTGAGTTTATCAACTCAAATGTTGGAAAAAAAGTTTTTTGAAAGTAAATCAAAGAAAATCCAAAGTCGAGTCAAAAAGCCAAAGTTGAGTCTTTAGGAAGTCTTCTTCATCGAACGTAAACTCAATGAACATTGAAACAGAAAATACTTCAGTCTTACCCACAATTTGAGCTCTTTAATATAATGAAAACCAACTTTGACATATTATGGGTGATCTTTTTCTGTCATTTGTTGACAGGTATTTCTTCATTCAACGCCGTTTTTCCATAGATTTTTGTGTGACAACAACTTGCGTTCGCCAAACGTTCGTAGCTTAGTAACCAGGCATTTGATCGGACACAAAATATGGGACTAGGGCGAGAACGCAAAACAAGATGGCGATGGAGGCGTTCGGGTTTTGTGGCTATCATATTGACAAATTAAAGAGATTTGGGAGCCATCTATTGGAGATAAACTTGTTGCATAAAGAGAGTTTCGTAATCAGTTTGACAAATTTTTCATCAAAGTGCAAAATGAGAAAGAAACAATTGGCCATCTTACTCGTGAATACTCGTGGTATTTTCTCGCCTCGTAAAAGTATCAATATTACTGTTAAAGTTATAGGCCATTGTCGACACTGCAAACAGTATAGGAGCTGTCAAACTTGCAAAAGCAATGACCGGTACTCTCTTGTAGTTTTATGTTTTTTGATTTACATAATTTTCCATAAATTAGCATCAGTTCACGAAAATTAACGGCACCTTTTCCAAATGTTCCCGCAGATAAGCCGCACCCCCGCTTTCGAGCGAAATTTTTTGGAAAAAAGGTGCGGTAGGTTGAAATCTAAAATGCAACACACATCAAAATTAACAGAGTTAATTGCTAACAATAAAATGTACCTTAATTTTCCAATAAAACTCTCACCACCTCTCGACAGGTCAGTTGCATCTGTGCTTATTAGATAATTGGAGGTTGTGCTCTTTTTTCTCTTACGACCAGCCAGAAGAAATATCTAAAATCAAATTGACACAATTTTTTTTTCACTTAGAGGCACCAGATGACTGCAATTGAGCAGTCATGATCCAGAGATTTATGACACAGTCTTTGTATGAATGTCACTGGACCACAACAATAACAAGGTTTTGGTCTAGTTCAACCAAAATTTTGTGTTCCTAGTTCAAAAGAACTGATAATAGCAATGCTGAAAGGTTGCATTTCTTTACAAAAGCTGCTCCACCATCATCAAAAACAGGGCGCAAAGAAAAGAGACTTTTTGGGGTTCCCTTTACATTATAGATCAACTTTATTACAGTGTCAAAGGCTTCTAGTGTAACTGGCCACAAGTGACCAGCTTACTAATCAGGGACACTTAATTAACAATAACAAAAACTTAATTAACCACAATAATAATAATTTTTGCCCTTTGGGGAAGTTTGTGTCAGTTCAAAGGCCTTTCTCACTGGCTTCTTTTCATGATTTTGCCACCTTAATGGCTAAACACCATTGCAGCTTGCCTAAGAGATGAAAAATCCACTAGCCTGACAGAAAATCTACCAGCCTGGGGCTATCAGTCCATGGACTTCCCTTGCATGCTGAACAAGACCATCTAAATTTCATGACTAGGTGCTACATTGTAGCTATTTCATAATAAAGTACACTGTACCTTTTTCCCATCATCTTTCTCCATGTGTAGGAAATATGTAGGATACATCCCTCTATCCATTCCTTTCTTGTCCCTGGTTATTCTGCATTTAACTGCAGTCCCTTGTGGAGCAGGTCTATAATGCAAAAAAAAAACACATTGTTGGAAAAAGGGGAACTTTTAAAACACAATGTATTTCATTGCAAATTGAAAATGTCCTTTAAATGATGAAACCAAGGTAGCGCACAAAGTTTACTGTTTGACTTACCTAAATACAAATTTTTCAAGATCATCAATTTCGATAGCTGTACCAGGAGTTGCAGTATTTGGTGGTGATTCTCTGTTGCTAGGTGGTTGCTAATGAGTAAGTCAGAAATTCAATTGAATATTAGTCAGAAATTCAATTGAATATTAGTTTCTAATGATACATTTTTTTCACATTGTGTGGTTCCAGGAAATGTCCATACTCCTCCAACAGAAGGGATTGGAAATTCCTGAGGGTGGGAGGGGTCTCAAAGACCAAAACTTTAAGGAAATGTATGAAGCTTAGTTGGAATTTCCAGAGGGGTGGGGGTCTTAGGAAAAATCCACTCCATGCCAGGGAAGGTATGGATAATTTATGGAACAACACATTAAAACTTCATTAGATAAAATATTATGCATGTAAAAATACAAAAATGAAGTGCCAAATTTCAGCAGTAGCTCATAACTTGTAATGTCCGTAATAAAATAAGCACCTTCTTTGTCTTTGTAGCAGAATCATATGAGGGTGGAGGGCCAGACTGTAAGTTGGGAGATGGTGTTCTTGCTCTTGCAGGAGCTATGACCTGTGACATTAACTCTGGTTCATCAAAATCATCCTTTATCCCAGCGTAATCTGCACTAGATGAAATGCCCATTGCTGCTAACTTGCGCTCTGTATCTGTTGTTTGCTGAAAAACAGAAATGAAATCAGAAAATGGGTAATGATGTAGAAAGGGAAGAGGCAGGTTGGAGCTCATGGGAGAAAGTGTTAGCCACAGCAACCAAACGGGAAGAGTGGAAAAGTTCTGTAAAGGCCCTATGTGCCACAAGGTTCGTGAAGGTGACAATGATGTACAGGATTTTATGGAGCTATCGCATCTACATGTACATGTACAAACACACACATGTACAGTACTATGTGTACTGTACTATGGGTTGAACTACATGTATGTGCATGTTCATGACCAGCACTATTATCCTCATTATTATTTAATACTAAGAAAAAACTTCCAATTACTGTACATGTACAAAGAAAAACCAACCCATCTGTGCTGGCCAATGTGAACAAATTTCTGACCTACCACTTACATGTATCACTTACTTTTGTCCGTGGTTGTGGTATTTCTTCTTCTTCTGATCCAACATTAACCAATAATCCACCCACAGAAGGCTCTGGTGGGGCGACATAAGTAGTTACAGGTCCATCTATACCTAGAATTAAGGACGCATACATGTACTTGTAAGTGAATGATGTATGACTGTGTAACCACTGTATGTACAACATTTTAACACTTTAAACTTGCTTGGACAATTGTAAAAAATTTAAATGCAAGTTACAGCCGGTTCACACATTGATGCAAAAACAAACACAAATGCAAGGAAAAAAACACGTGTAAACTTGCACAAAGCAAGTGCAAATGCAAGCACAAGGAATGGAGAATTTTCCTATCTCTGGCTTGCTTGCAGTTTGCACTTGCTTCACATGTGAACAATGACAATGCAAATGCAAGCAAGCGAAGCCTGAACTGTTTTGCAATCTTGGATAAAGATTTCAACTGTGTCTGCATATCTTATGTTCCTTGTATTTGGGGTCTGCGTGTGAATGTCACTTGCATTTACACAAGTGGGGGGCGGGGTACTCAAAAAAGTTTTGTACTGGGAGGCTTCGCCCTGAGATCCAACCCCTTACCCTTTTATATACCATTTTGATAGAAAAAGGTACCCCTTTTGTATACCTTTTATTGCAAAAAGGCACCCCTTTCATATACCTACACGACATCACATTTACCTAAAATGGGAAGTTTTCTTGTTATTTTTATGTAGCGCCAGTGTTCTCCTTATCAGGCGGTAACCGGTAAAATTTACCGCTTGTAACACGACTCTTTACCGCCTAGAATCGCTAAGATATCTTGTAAATTCAACAGGTAAATAACAAAGTAACACCACTCGTTTCACCTTCGTAGTCATGATTGAAAATATAAAATAACAGATTGAAAATAAACAGCGACAAATGCAATATTCATTTACGAATTTGTGCTAGTATTCAATATTCTTTATTTCCCTTCGCTTTCCGAATCTCTAAGGACTGATATCGAAGAAAGAGCAAGTTTTGCTGGTCTTTCTCACTTGGCGGCAAGTGCACATCTGTTGATGCACAGTTTCCACAATGAAGCGGCAGCAATCCTTGCTGTCCTTTCACTTTGTCCATTGAAAATAAAAACAATCACAAAGGCAAAGAGGAAAAAATAATTACAGAAGTGAGAAATATTACTTACATATAATAGTTCAGTTTTCAAAAACATGCAAAATGCAGAAAATAGTTGATTGCTTAGTTGACCGTAGCTGACGCGTGGTGAAGACAAAGGCAGCTTTCGATGTCAAATTCTTCTCATAAGTTCGTAAGTGTTTAAAACAAAATCCAGATGACAAGTTAAAAGAAGCACTCAGAATACAACTTTGTAACAACGCTGTCGTGAATGCTAAGTATTCGAAGCAAAGAAAAAAAGAGCTGCAGCAATTCGTAGCAAACAGGAAACAAGACCGCCGATTTTTTAAGTAGTACGTCATGTAAGCAACAGCAAATGTATCTCCTTAAAACAACAGAAGATTTTATGCAATTTTTCTTAGGCTGTATAGCAGGCAAAAAAGGGTCTGCAAGGCCATAATAAAGTTGTCATGAAATAAAATTCGACCAGCATTTGGACAACATTCTGTTTCATGTAGGTAAACTAGAAAACGGCTGGGATTTACCGGAATTTCTTTACCGGTTTAGAAAGTTTTCTTACCTGCTGTGCTGAAAACTATTGAGAACACTGTAGCGCTTAATAAATTAAAACGATACAGCCAAAAGTTGCGTCTGCTCGAAATATATGATATAAAGGCCTTTTAAAATAACATTACGGCAGATTTCCCTACCCTTTCATATACCTAAACTTGTGAAATCCCTACCCTTTTATATACCTGGAGCCTGAAAAAGGTACCCCTTTCGGGCGGAGCCTCCCCGTATAGGCCATTATAGGGAGTACCCCCCCGGGATGTGCATGTGAACCTGGCTTTAACAATATAACCACCATTATCTCAACTAATTATAAAGTGCATAAGAGATCAACTATGTATGTCTGATTTACAGAAATGCCTATTTTACCATCAAGATAAGGTTTACTGTATACCGCAATTACTTTTAATTAATTGGACAAGCAAATTTTCTCACCATGAAGTTGTGTTCCGCCAAGAACCAGAGGCGTTCGCTCTGAAGCACGAGACATTGGACGAGCAACATCATTGGCTTGAACCATTCCTTAAACCAGAATTTAAATACTAAATGTTATACAGTCAACTCTCTCTTAACGGACACCTCTATAAGACGGACACCTCCATTATAAGGACACCTGGTGATGGCCCTGGCCGTTTTTCAGTCATTTTACTGTAACCAAACAGTAAAATGATAAGACGGACACCTCTCTAAGACGGACAACAGACACTTTGAAATCATTAACGGACACTTGAGAAGCTAGTGTTTTTTTATCATATTTAATTAGTGAAAATACTTCCAAACTTCGTATCGACCTAAAGCAAAGTTAGTCCGCGCCCTAAGAATACGTCATGATAACGGATTACTTCTCTGCTTACGTGTATGGACACTATGTTTTCTACTTACAGTATAACAGTTTGTAGAAGCTCTCAATTTTTGCTTTAACAAGCAAATACGGTCCTTTTATTATTTTAGTCTTGTTGCAGTTAGCAAAGGTTTGTTGCATTGTGCAAAGGTTTAGCTTTATTATGTCAAATTTACTGGTGTCATGTTACCTCGACTCTCTAAAGAGCGGACACCTCTCTAAGACGGACAGCTGCTGCCGGTCCCGAAGGTGTCCGTCTTAGAGAGAGTTGACTGTATTGTGTGCAGATCATTGATTATATAATGGGAAAATGATCAAAAACTTAAACCGACATGACATTCCATTATGCTTGATGCTTGATGCATAATTGATTATTGCAGAGATATAAAAAATAATTGGTTACAAGTAAAACATTAAAATATGTGTTGTCCTTTTTTACTGGGTCAATTTAGCAACAGACACAATCTGTCATTGAATGTGCTTTACAAATGCATATGTTTTACATTTGCATCACTGCTTTTACAAGTATTAAGCAAAACGATTATAAATTTAGCGAATTGTGTGTGGTGAAGTGGTTGGCAAAGCTTTTTATCCATGCTTCCCTCTGTGCTGCACAACCATGCCTTCTTTACGTGTTGTTCACTATTTCAACATGGCAGACGTTGAGCGTGAGATCGCAAATATATCTGTGAAATGCCAGGTCCAAAGTGTAGATTTTTTTACAACGGTATATGTAAGAAACAGGACATTGTTGAATGCAATAATAGCTTTCAGTTGGCTTTCTGTGAACTCATGAAAATACCTTTTATATAGCTATAGACTACAATTTGTTAAAGGAACTAACAACAAAACGTTGTTTTACATGGCTAGACATTTCTGACTGACAAATGTTTGTAGGAAAGGGAATTGACAAGCATTGTCAAAATGTTTCCTTATGGAAAATCTGCTGCAGCTCTGTTAATATCACTTTGCATTTTGTACTGTCAGTGATAAACAGGTGTATAAACAATGCTCAGTTCTCTTACAATGGAAACATGCTATCTTTGGGCACTGCACAACTCTTAAAATGATAAACTCCTGAAGATTTTGCTTCATAATCATAAGGAGTCACACTGTCAATTTTGACATAAAAAATAAAAAACCCATTAATGTGTATTTTCTATTAGTATATGTTTATTTGAAAAATATAAAATTACTTTAATTTTAAATGATTTTTCTTTGAAGACAAAAACAAGACACAAAAAGGAAATTTGGCCAGTATTATCATTTTTATCTCAGACTTTTTTCCTTTATTTAAATAATTCTCAGATTTTATCTGATGTCAAAATTCTACAATCTAAATTGTTCATCCTACAAATATATTTTTTCACTTTTTCTAGACACGAAAATCATAAATCTCTTTTCAAATTTTAGTTCCTATTCTGTAAATAAAGCACTTTGAAGTAAGATGTTTGTCTTTCTTTGCATCTTTCTGTGTTTTTGAAATGTCACAAAATGCCTTTTTTATTACGTCTTTTTTTAATTTTAAGATTTGATAATAATTTAGAAATATAATATCTTAAAAGCACTGAAGTGAAGCTTATAATTATTGATGGTAGTATCTAACTAACTTTTGAATTAGTAAATGCTGTAATTTTCTCAAAACTATTATTTGCAATAAATTCAGCAGTTACGAATTTAAAAAAACACAGTGTTACAAAATGGACAAAGTATTCATTTCTGCCTTCTCTACAACCTGTTAGTTTTTGGGTGTTGTTCATTTGATCGCACCACAAAATGTAGTTTAAAGATAAAAATACCTTCATGAAAATTTACATGTAATGATGGCCATTAGATGGCGAATCTTTCAAATACTACTGAATTTAGCCAGTTGAACACTTTGTAAACACTACCAATTACGTATGTATTAGTGTACACAAACCTTTTAATTACTAATGAAAAATGCCAAATAAAAAAGCCAAATCTACAAGACCAGTACATAAATTTTCCTAGTTAATCTAGTAGAGATAAACCCAAATAGAAATATGTACATTTACCACTATATTCATTATATAGAACTTACATGAGAAGGATGTTTTTTTTAAAAAACTTGACTTACATGTAGGTTTTGATTGACAAGTAGAAAAATATACTTACATGCTGATTGCTGTAAATTATGTTTTTCAGCCATAAAAATTACTTGTACATTGTAGAGAAAATGAAAAAAGTACAGTCATGTAGCTAGATGTTCATAAATGCAGTGTTAAAGAACACCTGTAACTAGTCTCCTGAACAAAGACAGGAACTGGAATAAGAAAAAAACTATCCAAAAAAATAAAAACAAAAGAACCTATTAAAAGATCTTCATTGGCCAGATTAAGGGAGCACAAATGTGAAGGAAATTGCTTATTAGCTTGTATTCTTACTAAGTCATCTGATTGGTCTATTTGGCCATCAAAAAAGGGTGCAATCGTTAAAACTAAATTGCAAAACCAATCTTAAATACACTTAAATCCACATAACAACAAGAGAAGTGCCTTTGAAAAATGCAAATATTTCAATTTATTTTCATTGTCAACAAAATATTGTACAGCTGTACAGCTTGGGAATTTTCCACTGCCTAACATTTTCCATTTTGTGTTACTTAATAATTATTTTATGCAGCCATAATCGTTTTTATTTCACATGTACATGGCAACCTATGTTTTTTATAATCTATCTGTATTGTCAGAAGCATGCATCTAAGCATGAACATGATATTATTGGGTATCACATGACAAAGCCCAGGTTTTCAAACAGATGAAGTCAGAACATGATTCATTTAATCATACAGGGTTTGAATTGGTAATGAATAAAATTTAACTTACAGCTCATTTGGTGTCTTTCTTACGCAAAGAAAGCACTTTTCGAAAGAAAAGCATTTTCAACTTTTTGTATAATGCAAACTTTGACCAGATGAAAGTGAAAATTTTTTATAAAAAAAATTCTTGACCAGGCAGATGTCGTTAAGCTGCATTCTGCAACTGTAATTACACATCACAAAATGTGAATTAAATTTTTAGTAATGGATTCTGAGGATGTTATAAAAGGACTAAATTTTTCCTTTTATTTTTCATGTCAAACCGAGCTAGTCAAACCTGTTTTGCCATGGTTTATAACAGTTCTTGTTAGTGCTCTCAAAAATTTTTTAACACTTCTCATATTAAAGTTAACTTACAAAATAAACATTTGTTGGTTTTTTTCTGTACATTTCGAAAGTGCATTAAATAACTGATAAAGAAAAAAGTTTAGTTGCAATATTGTCTAAAACCAGATCTGTCTGCAGATCTGCAGTGGAATTAACAAAAAAGGTTTCTCAATCTGCTGACAAACAACACACATGGTAAAAATAGCAACATACAGCATCTGTGTGGTGAAGAACTTATTCCTCACCAGTACAACCTCTGATTAAGTGAAACAAGTTCCGAAATTTAAATATTTGCCTACCAGACTTCTCACATGTATGTTTATGCCCAATAGGATCATGGCATTTTTTGCATCATGTGTTCGGGTTTAAACCAACCAATGGTAATAAATAATTATTATACTTCTGACCATGCAAAAAAAACTCATTTCATTTTTTATTGTCAGTAGAACATCAATCAAATCATTATACACTGTAGCAAAAAAAAATTAAAAAGCAACTTTACTACAGTACGTCACCGACATAATCCCACACGTGCAGTCATATGCCCCCCGGGGGGGGGGACTCCCATATTAAAGGGACGAGGATGCTCGTCGGAAATTTTGAAAAGAACCCCTAAAAGAGACCAATGTGGGTGTGGCTCATGCTATTTTACACCCCTAAAAGAGACCAAAATTCTGAAAAAAAGAACTTCTATTTGTATATTTCTTCGCGTGCAACCCTAAACGAGACCCTGACGACTAAAAATATTGCCATTTTTCCCAGAACACCCTAAGCGAGACCCAAAGTCCGAAATTTACACCCCTAAGCGAGACGACGAGCATCCCCGTCACTTTCATATGGAAGTCCCCCCCCCCCCCCGGGATATGCCCATCCTATTTTACAAGAAAAAATATGGTTTTTTGTGTTTTGCTGCAGCCGCAATGGCTGCAAGCAAAACACATTGAGAGCTGAAGTTTGTGCCGTAAGGACCGTAAGGTGTAAGGTGTAAGTGCCGTAACAGAGGAGAAATCTGAACTACCGATGTCAATCAAATCCATGAACAAACAAAATCGAAACCAATGAACCGTAGCGCTGATCACATTCGAAGTTACGGGCCAAAGTATTCGAACGCAAACCACGTTGGACACGTTGGAAAACAGAAAACCGATTTAAAAGTATATCGCATTGGGAAAGAAAACAAACTGTGGCGCGACCACTCCAGTTTTATGAGAAAATTATTCTGCAGTTTTCATCATTTACGAAAAGAGCGAAGACTTGGAACCTCGCCGAAGGTCATAAATATTTTCTCCAAAGGACCGGTTAGTGCACAGTTTGTAAACTTTCGCTTTGAAAATAAACTTACCCTCACGTTGTCTACACTGTCTACAGCATACTAGTACTGTATTAACTCTGAACTTCATATTTTAAAATAAAATGTATGAACGTGTAACTTGTCACGCAAAGACAGCTGGAAAGGAATATACCATGCTGGTAGGCTGCACCGCTAATTGTAGCTGTATTCGAGCTATATAAAAGACAGCTAGAAACGAATTAATACTAGTAACATCACAATGGGAAAGAAACTTATTCAGTGGTGCACACCGTCGAAAACAAAGAAATATTAAAGGAAGTTCTCATTCACCAGATTCACTGCATCAGATGCAACATTCGTCAGTTCGTGTTTAAATGCGTGGCGACCAGTTTGTTTACTAGTTATTAAAAAATAATACGGTCTTCATTTAATAAACAGTTCATCCTTAAATTTCAGCTTTTCTACGACTGACAGGTAGGTACTATAGTATAAGCCCCGCTAAAATAGCTGGAAAGGGAAAGTTTTTTGAAAAATGAATTTTTGACTGCCAGACGCGCTGGCGCCACATGTTTATTTTGTGAAGATTAATTAAACGCCGTGAAAAATAGAATTTGATGTCCAGCGAGCCACTGCATCTTCGGCTACGCAGTCCTCAGTGAATCCTCCAACTTCACAAATTTCTAAAACTTTAAGAAAACGAACTTTCGCAGAATCAAAAATTGGTCCTTATCGATCTTCCGATCTTGTTGTGAAGACACTGAAATTCGACGAGTGTTCATGCGTGAAGGGATGACTGACGAATGATAATAATTATTTGTAAACTTTCGCTTTCAAAATGAACTTTGCGTTACGTTCAACGCCGTCTTTCTGTTGTTGTACGCCGGTGCGCGTGCGATTATTTATAATTTCTGAATTTTGCATATTTAACTCAGGGTGACACAACAAGTTTGTTAAGAGTCAGAAGAGTTAGTTGTTCCAGTGTTTAATTTGGGTGAAAGTGGTTAAAGAACCACTGTCTTGTCACTAATAAATATATCACATTGAGTTCTTATAAGGTCAATAGATTCTGTCTTTTTCGTTGTTGTTAAAACGCTACCATTGTGACAATGATTCCAAATACAACTAACGGCAACTAGTGAGATAACGCCACTAAAAGAATCACATTGAGTTCATTGAGATTTTTTTATAATGTTAAGAGTTACTGTTTTTTATCAAAGAAACAATCATGTCAGACATTACGTTAACTTACTAGTAATTAAATTATGTTTGCTGTCTTTGATTTCAACATAACATTGATCAGTAAAATTATCAGGATTGAATTAACACAAAGTGACTACAATATAGTGCAATTATTAACCTGCACACAAGTGACAGACAATAAAAGACGTTGGATTTCAATCTCGACTCACTTGTCTTTCATCAACATGTTCCCTAAGACTTTGCTCTAGCAGCAAAACACATGGACCCATTGGGGCCCTATTTTTCATTGTAGTAGGGACCCAACAAAACACTTCAGTTAGCTAATATTCACACAATTACTGTACATGTCAAAACACCAGTACAAATTACTCGAATGCACTCACTACGAAACATGGTCAGTTAAACTTGTGCCAAATGAGTTGGGTCCAATTAATACACGACTAACAGAAACTTGTGTCCCAACTGCATGCAGATTGGGCATTAATACATGTACATGTATGTCACATGTTATCTGGCCCCATCTATAGCTACATGTACACTGTAGTGCTTGATTGCAGGAAATCATTTCTGCAAAGATCTCCATGACAGGTTCCACAATGACAAGAGAGAAACAAGACTCGTCTCGCGAGAAACGAGACGCATCTCGCGAGAAACGAGAGGAGAGGTGGTAACTTACATTTGAGCAGTACTGTACAAACTTGTGTGACATTTGTTTTTAATTACAAAATAGACATAAGACATTTTGGACAGGAAATATTGATTTTGTGACATCAACTTTTTGCACATTTCGCATGACATGAAAGATGCATACCTCAATAATATTGTCACATAAAATGAAATAATTTGTTTCAAGATTTTCTGTTCAGGAGAAAATTTCTGTCAGATGCCTTCATTACATTTCAATTATTGTACATAAATAATTATCCTGACTACCGTATCTCCAAAACTGCAGTATTAACATGTTGTGCATTTACGGACAGCAATTTCTTCACAATTTCTTTAAAGAAACTGTGATCATTTTGAAAACATTCAAAATTCCACAAGCAAGAAATGATGCAATTTACACTAACTGTGAACAAAAAGTGTCACAAACGAACTAGATTTTCATTAATGCCTTCTGGTCAGACTCACCTGGTTGGGCTCGCTTCATTTCATGTTTTTTTCTCATAATTTCTCTCTGAAAGATACAGATATAGAAACAATACTTAGTAAATTAACTAATAATGGAAAAACCAATTTCTGTTTAAAATTTTTTGTATGAATGTTAACTTTAAAGTTAATGATTGTTGCTCAGCTAATCTTGCCAATGCAAATTGTGCTTTGACTGTACTTAGTTACAAAATATATTTCATATTCTACAATACTGTAGTAGCAAATGTATTACATGTTGTCACTTATTAAATGTAACTTTGGTTTAAAATTTTTCAAACCAGTTTGATTTTTATTTTTTCTTGTCTCGTATTTATAAGCATCAACTGATAAAAGGGAAATAAAAAGTCAAACTGGTTTGAAAAATATTGAACCTTACCAAAGGTAAATTTTAACCACAACTTATGTACAAATTATGTACATATTACATGTATATTGTTGCAAATGAAGACTGTTCAGTTCTTTTACTTATTAACTTTAGTCTAAAATAATTACAGAACTCACTCAGCTACATGTACTGTTTGTCTAATTAGAACTAACAGCAGGGCTTGAAAAAACTGAGGATACCAAAACTTCGAGCCAGGATTCGAGCCAGGATCCAAACCAGGATTCGAGCCAGGATCTGAGCTAAGATCAGAGCCAGGATTTGAACTAGGATCCGAGCCAGGGTTGCCTAACAAGCGCTCCAGTTAGCCTGAATAGCACTCTGGTAAAGCCTTAATAGCATTCGGTTAGCCTAACTAGCACTCTGGCATGGTTAGCCTAAAATTATAACACTCCGGTCAGCCTACTTTACCTTGGGTTGCTTGCGGTTAGCTTTTATAACAGGGTTAGGGGTTAGGGTTAGGATCCTAGCTCAGATCCTGGCTCAAATCCTGGCTTGGATTCTGGCTTTATTATTACTTTAAAAAAAAAACTTAATTTCCAGCTAGCCCTTCACACAAGCAGCTCTCAATATTTCCATTTAGCTTACAGCAGTTTCATGCTTGTCTTTGTTTACGCTTTTGTGAATTAGTCAGCAGATGAGTTGCCTGGGCCCTTGCCCATCACACAAGTGAACATAAAAAGTAACTTGCCCAGCAGGAAAATCTACTTAATAATAATAATAATAATAATAATAATAGCTTTTATTTATACACGATAAATATTGCAGCATAATAGCTGATGTGGTCGTGTCTTATGAAAATAACAATAAATTAAGAAATCAATAAACTACGCTAAATCATTAAAGTCCCTAGATGATACAAAAGATTTAAAAACCATGTTCTATTAATGAACTTTTGAAACCCGCCAAAGATTCTTCAAGGCGGGCCTCATTGTCTAATGAGTTCCAAAAAGAGGCCCCTTCAATTTTAATTGACTTCTTAACAAAGTCCGTATTAGGCTTGAGAAGCACCAAGCAGTTCTTTCTTCTTAGACATGTTCAGGACGACCAGACAGGACACATCTGAAAAGTCTTGATCATAATAGTGAGTCTTACGTCTTTAATTTTCAAAACACATTTCTACCTGCTGTTGTAATTTTCTTTCCCGGAGACTGTTTGGATTGACTGAATGAGCGTCATCTTCATAAACACTGTAAATAAGGCAATAAATAACACAGCATATAAATCTTTTAACTGAAACTCATTATATTTTTTTAAAACTAGTTTCTTAATACTATAGATAAGACTCACCTCTTGTAACAGAAACCCAATTAGGCAAATATTAGGCACCAGTGTTAAAGGGCATGTACTTAAACCCGAAACAATGAAACCAAACCACCGAAACAAAATCACCGAAATAAACCAAACCATGCATTGACGACAAAACTGCTGAAACAACGTTTGACTTTAAATGTATAGTCAAGCCTCTTTAATAAGGACAATGAATGGGTACAACAAGGGGGAGGACTGATAATGACAGATAAAAGCAATTGTCAATAGAGACTGTGTCAAAAACAAAACTAAAATAACAACTCTGGACAATTACAACGGACACAGACAATCAACTTTTTAACTTTATATGTGTACAGTCAAGCCTCTTAATACAGACAACGAAGGAGTGGACCTGAGTGTCCATATTTAGAGGTGTCTGTATTATAGGGGTAGAGTTTGTATGAATGCTGGTTTCTCTGTACCAAACTTACTGTCTGTAATATAGAAATAATACGACTGATTATGACAGATAACAGCTGCAATTTTTGATGGAGTGTTGCAAAACCAAAACTAAAGTAATCACTCTGGCCAATTGCAACAGACACAGACAATCCAGTAAACTAAGAAAAACTCCAAGCAAATATGTGCAGCTAATGCCAAGAGTGGGAAACGTGTAAAAGTGAATAATAACTGGCTTTGGTTTTACTTCTGATTGGTTGAGAAATTGGTGTACTGCAGTAATGCAAAAGCAAAGCAAACTCGAATTACTTTTACACTCAAGTAAAAAAAGGCTCTATTCTGTATATGCTTGATCGAATCTAGTTCTCAAGTCTGGTTTTCTGTTATAAACATCAAGTTTCTTCACCATTTTACCCATTTTAAAATGCAAAATTTTTATTGAGTCAATACCGAAAAAGGGAGACCTACAGGAGACCGTAGGTAAGGTTAGGTTGTGATATCAACAACGTGCTTCAAGACGAAAGCAAAATAATCACCTCGATCCAGGGTTTAAAAGAGTTGAATTTTCCAGCTTTCCCTTTGGGTAAGCTGTAGCCAGGATGTACTAGCCCAAAAGTCATTATTACTAGCCCTAAAACAACTTTCATAAACATGACGTTATGTTACTTAATTCACCCGTCGGGCAAGTGAATGATTAAGTCCACTAGCCTGACCACAAAATCCACGAGCCCAAAACTTCTTTGCACGCTCTCAATCTATATTTTTTCTTAGATTTCAGAGAACATGGCACTGAACAGAAGACTATTTTTATAACATCCTCTTTAGTGGGACTCAACATCTGACGCTAGCATTCTTAATTTTCCAAGTTAAAACATTTTATTACTGCAAAATGGTCATTTTGACACATAATGTTTCTGTACAATCCATCAGCCAGCTGCCAATGTCAGATACTAAATAAGTCTTTGCACCAAGGATCTCACAGGATTTCAACCTGCGACACACAGGATAATAGAATGGAAATGAAATTTATCAAGCATGTTTAGCGTAGTTGTGTTTCAGCATCTGTTATTTCACCACAAAACAACTTTTGACTCCAGACATTTTTGCAGCCAGAGCATACAGATATAGCAACAAAACTTCCTCATGATAACATCAAAAGCAGAATTAGTATTAAAAGTAAAAATATGGGGTCTTCCACTAATTCAACTGTTATCTTCTAGTTGGTAAACGTATTTATTGTTAAACATAATATTTACCCAGAATCACAGAAGGGAATTCTAGTTTTTATCCATCAAGTGGGTTCACAAAACAAACATGTATATACTCCTGGAAAATTCTTGTAAATGATGTTTCTTATTTCAAACACGGAAGTATCATAGACAGTCTCAAAATCTTTCACTGCAAAATGTGTCGCATTGTTATCGTTCTTTAGAGTATTAATATAAGATTATTCGCTACGTGTGAATATATTTCAAGATTTAATGAGTACATTGAAAACTGGCATGATGCGTCCCTACAATGCATGAATCTTAACTCTGAAACAGATTTATAAGCCTAGGGCATTTTAACTGTGAAACCACCTAATTTTCATCAACAAGAAATACTTCAGCATCGTAATTTTCTAAAATTCTTGGCTGTTAAAAAATTGTCGTTAACACAAGGATTCTAACACTGTGGTTGTTAACCAATTTTGTAAATTTCTTACTTAATATTTTATAAACTTACATGTAAGCTTTACGTTTAGTCAAAACGACTCACGATCAAAGTTACGTATTACACGGTACTCTCTGAAATTAGAGTTATACACCGTATGTCGAAAAGTTAGCTAATAAAATAATTTAGTAACAATAGACTGAAGAAAAACCGTTTTAACGCTTTGCAAGATAGAATGGGGTAAGATGTGTAGGTTAAATCCCATTAGGTTAATGTACAAGGTTAAATTAAGCTCATGTCTGCGTCTACAAGAGGACCCTGTTTTACTCGATCACTATCAGCTCTTTACAAGTGAATTTGCTAAAAATTTAGCTTAAATGAATACAATTCTTGCTTCAACGCAACAAGACGATTTTATCCTGCATTTAACGGGAGAATAATCCGCGGAGCGAAAGTTCAAATACAGACGTTTCACTGAACAAGCAAAAAACACCTGACATTAGCCATTCGGTGTTTCCTTGAATATTTGCATGGGAAGTTTGCAAGCTTATGTCGAAAGGCTTTCCATTCACAAGGAAGATTTGCTACATGGTCGCATTAATAACATTTTTCGCCTTAAGAAAGCTTTGCATTTTGAATATTTTAGACAAAATATGGCGAGTTTAATCGAAAGACAAATCAACACCGCAATAAAAATATACAAAAACATCAAACTTCCAATGATGTTCCGCCGATTGAATGAGTAAGTTAGACACGAATTCACTTAGAACTCCTTTTCCAAGACACCGCTTAGAAAATTCATTCCAGACGCCTGTGTATGAACATTTTGAGAAAAAGTAAGCAATATTTACCTTCCAGGAGGTCCGCCCATGGTCCAAGCGCTGTGGATGACAGGTAAGAGAAAAAACTTCTTAGTCATTGCCACTGATATAAAACGCCATACGTTGCCAAGGGCTGCTAAGCTAGAATATTTTGCCAAAATTACACGCGAAACCAACCTTGTTTTGAACTTACCTGTTATGACCAAAGCTAGAAGACATGGTGAGGAGTATCCAGGCTTTTATGTCGTGGAAAATAAAACGATAATTTGAATATTCCGCTCAAGGAAAAGGAATAAAAACACAGCGAACTCTTATAACTATGTTCAAACAGCGGATCTTCTCCGTTTGCCAGCGCTTTTGTCATTGGTTAGTTCCGGTCATGTGACCAAGTAGCAGAACGGAAAGAGAGGAGTCTGGAAATGACCATCGACAAACTAGTTGGCTTTTTGTTGGAAAACGAGGACTCTGCAAGTAGAGGATAAGGGTGATGGGGTGACAATTTCATACCTCTCTAACAGGGTGGCGAAAAAAAAGTTTTGAGAGAAAGGGAGACTAATTAATATGCGCCGGCAAAAAAAAGGAACGGCGGGGGTCGGCGTTCGCGATAGCGTACAAAAAGACTATTTTTTCGCTTCCCTTCCGACGCGTGATTCATATCGAATAAAGAAGCAAGCAGATCGTCGTGCGTGGGGTTTGAAATTGATAAAAATAATAAGTTGCTGTGTAGCACTTTGTCCATGTACTTTAAAGTTTTTTTTTTGTTGTTGTTGTTGTTAAAAAGTGCTGAAATGTTGTCTCGTTTTGCGAAACGTTTCGGGAATTACCCCTTTCTTCATCAGTCGCAAAGTTGAAGGGGTTATTCCCGAAACGTTTCGCAAAGCGAGACAACATTTCAGCACTTTTTAACAAAAAAAGAAACATTTTTGGGGTTTGAAATTGTACAGCCAGAAGGCTAGAATTGGAGTATAGTTGGACCACGCCGTCCACTGCGCGCAAAGTTGCGCAGTTGGTTCCTGCTCTATCATGAACTTTCAAATTATGGTGCCAAGAGCAACACTAGCTTCTTGGATGTTCCGCGTAAACCATTACTCGATAGTGCACAGCTGAAAGAATGAACCAATTGATTTATAGTTCACGCTTACGTATACTGGATTTGATTGCGCGGCTTTGCTAGCTATGTCATAAATAGTCAGCTTCCGCCATTTTTGATGCCATTGAAAATCTGAAAACTTTATGGCAAAGCGAAATCTTATTGCATTGCTGTAAGTCTTTTTAATTATCTTTAGCAGTTTCACAGTGAAATCTTTCGTTTAGACACGCTCTGCGTAAAATATAATGCCGATACTCTTGTATGTCTTGTATTTAAACAAAAACAAAGGCGTGGCTGACAAGGGTCCTCCACTGCAGAAGTAAGAAATAGGTAACAATTTCAGTAGTCTTCACACCGTGGAATACGGTGCGCTTTCAGGGGTGCACACAACATTGCACGCACGCTGTGTCGCATCATGATTCTGGATCTTAACTTCGAAATGACCGCTTTTTCCAAAGCTATAGTTTTTCAGTATAACATGAGCTATCTTGACTCAGTGTATCCTTTAAAACCAGGATGGGCCTTTATTTAAAAGGAAAAAAAACCTGGACAAGGTGTCGCGTGATGAGGACGGAAGAAAATATATTATTTTCTGCTTGAGCTTTATGTAAAAAGGTAAAGTCTGTGTCCGAGCCAAGTAGTAGTCCACACAGCCGGAGCCGTATCCTGGTTTCTGTACCATTAAGCGGCAAGGAGTATTGCTACCCCCCCCCCCCCCCCCCCTGGATAGGATGCTAGTCCATCGCTGGGTTATCCCCAGGCAGTAAATTCGCCGGTACCCATTTACACACCTGGGTGGAGAGAAGCACTGTGGGAGTAAAGTGCCTCTCCCCACCCAGGTGTATAAATGTAAAACCACCCTTTTCCTTGGGGAATCTTTTTGAAATTGAGATCCAAGACACGAGCTACCTTTTTCAACCGATTTAAATTAATAGGGTCCAAACACGGCACAACTAGCAAATTTATACGAATCATCTGTAACTGAACAAACTTCTTATAAGAACTCAAAAAAGCATTTATTCTTGGCTACCATTTTTACAACTTACACATTCTCTTCAGTATAACTAAGTGACATCCTGTCATAACAAGAGTTTGGTGCAACACACATTTTTATCCTACGGCTTGAAACACAAAAGTAAAGTTCTAATTTTCCGTAACTATAGCATGATGACAGCTTTTAATTAAAGCTGTGACTTCTACATTTTTATATGTGATAATTTTCACTTCGACGTATATCATATCATACATGCACTCAAAGTTCATGTAGCTTTTTAGGCCTACTATAAAACAGGTCTTCGTAAATGTTAAGCTAGTAATAGGTTTACATGTGACACATGTACTAGATAACTGCATTACTGACAAAAAGTCTTCATAAAATAAACACAAGATCTTTTCAAGACTCAGTTTTTAGTTGTATTTTGTTTGATTTCTAACCATTTTAAGCCTTTCAAGACTCCCTACAAAACATAATATTTCAGAACGTTTCCGTGCATTTCCGAAGATTATCAATATAAAGGAAAATCTGAACTGATATGTTTGACTGTATACACATTTTAGCCCATACGACCTTGAAAAAGTGTCGTAAAAAATGGCAACAAAATGAACTCGTTATCGACAATCCTTGTGTTTCACCGGCTAAAGTTCATTATAGCTAAAAATATCTCGTTCTGTCGAATGTACTTTTGTTTGCCATATTTAAAGGAGTGGACGTCGTAGATTCAAAGGATCACTCCAACGCCATTTTAGCCAAATGAAGAACATGGCGACACGAAAGAACAAGTGAAACAACTGCGACAAGACAGCTAAGACAACGAGAACACAAAGGCATGCAGGTGCAGCTACGAGTAGAACTACCTCTACCCATTCAAAGACCTCAAACACGCTCTGTCTGGGGCCACTGGCTTCTATTCCTTCAGAGACTAGCGATGCTTCAGCCAAACTAAAGGTAGCGATGATAACCAAGGCGAAGAGGGAAAAGCTTTCACAAGCGTTTGCTATAGTGTCCCTGTAAGGCTTCTTGTACAAATGATGCACGAGTATGGCCATGCATGCGAAATCGAGACAAAGGAGACGCACCATAGGGTCTGCAATGAAGGAATGCAAACACAACAGCACAAGGCGTCGCCCGATTAAAACGCTTTCCCAGTACAACGTTCCTCCGTCTTCATCTTCCTCGGGTGGTCGAAATGGCTCTTGAAGTACTATCTTGATCTCCTCGGTGTCATCGCGCCGCAATCTTCGAGCAGGCACTTCCTTTTTAAAGCAGTATCGGATGGCCCAGTAACACAGAAGTGGTAAAGGCATTATGCATGCCATGGCGAGCTCTTTGGTTGAGACACTTTGTTGATTCAATTTCCTTGAGCCCCAGTACAGCACGAATATAAAAGGAACAACGAACACCACGATGTACGAAAGCAGGACATACTGCCACCACTGCCAACAATAGATGTTTCCATCCAGGAAAAGACGCCATTCTGAATTAACTGGGACACAGTTCAACAAGCTTAAAGATACCTCTGTGAGCCTTTCGTAACCGAGTAGTAAGGTTTCCACTCCAGCTGCTAGGTACAGGTTAATACGAGGACTGTTAAGACATCCAGTGTAACTCATTGCAACATGAATTAAGCAAGTTATCGAGATGCAAGCAATAGTTCCAAACACTGTCAAACTGGAAAATAGCTCTTTGGAAACGGCTGTTAGCCCAGGAAATGGACAACCAAATTTCTCGTTCCATGAGCGTATTTCAAAATTGAACACAGAGACCATCGGACGAATAAATTTGACTCTATTTATTAGGTCCGCTGATGAGGAAGAGATCAGCAACAATTCGACAATCTGGTAAAAGTAAAAGATCGTCTTCACCACTGCATGATCAAAGTGCTTGTTATTGCAGTTCTGCCAATCCCGGGCTGTTGTGTACCTGGGAGAACTTCCAGTGTTTCTATGTCGAAACCAAACAATGTTTTTCCACAGGGTTTCAAACAACCGAGGTCGTGTCATGAGAAGAAATGAAAGGCAGATAACGTATGCTACACTAAAGAACCAGAAGTAGTAATCGTTGCAGTTCTCTCTCTCTCGGCATTCTGTAGAGAACATGGCTTCGGTGTAGCCTTCACGACAGTGCCCACAAAGAAAACCACTTCTGTTACCATAACAGCTGTTAAAGCTTGAGATTGGCTTGGGTGCTGGACTGCAATATTCAAGAGGACAAATATTAAACGCCACGGTTGATGGATGTTTTGACACAAGATAACCCCAGAAGTTTGGTCTTGCCGCGATGCCGTGGGAGCAATTGCCTCCATAGGGACAAGGAAGACATCCTTCTTTATAAACCACTGCATCGGTGATGAAGTTAACTCTGTCAAGGTTGTAGAATCCAACTTGACATTTCTCGCAACTGGCCTTGTAATTGTCCTTTATGAGGTTTACAGTGCCTTGTGTTATGTTAATAGTGTTGTGCAGAACTTGATCCAACGGGCACGTTATGTTAGATGCGTCGTCTGTACTGATGTTTATCCCATACCTCAGATCGAATATCGTCGTTCTATCAAACTCACTACTATTTGATGCAAAGCTACATTTGTTGATACTAAGAAAAGAGTATGATTCCACAACAGAATAAACAAAGGCGGATGCATAATAATGCCTCAACGATCGTGTAAACCGGCTGTTGTGGAGAGATACAGTGTTGTTTTTGCCAATATCAATATCACCACCTCGCCCCTCGACAATGTTATCTTTGAAAGTAACATTCAAAAATCTGATCAAAGTTGAGCATAGTTTAATTATCGAACAAAGTCCCCTGTTATTGAGCAGGAGAGTATTCTGAAACTCCACAATTATCGGATCGCCAGCTCCCGAGGTATTTTCCTCTCTTGCAGTAAACTCGGGTGAATGAGTTTGTTCAACAGTATCTTTTTTTCGTGAAATTAAAAGCAAACCGTCGATGTCGACCACTGAGTTATTTGCAAAAACTGAATTATTGATGCATAGAATTCCGCTTTCCGCAAAAAAAGAAAAAGCAGTTCCCTTGTTTGATTGCACCGTCACGTTGTCCAATGACATTGCGATCTGCATGACTGCCGTAATTGACATTGCAGTAAGTTTTCTTGTCCCATTTATCAGGCAATTTTTCATGTGAATTTTGATACCAGTGTGACATTTTAGTGTGTTAGTAATCTTCAGTGCATTTGATAACGTGTTATTCATTGAGAGGTTTTCTAACGTCAAGTTAAAACAACCATCTATGTAAACACCATCTCCAGCGTTGGAAAGAAAATTATTTCTATAGAAAGTTACGATTCCAACTGATTGTGAATGAACGGAGAGATGTCTTCAAATAGCTATCGCCCAGTTCAAAAGGCCTGTTGAAATATGGAGAAATAGTATTGTCTTGAAAAACACAGTCATGAATTTCAATCTGCATGTTATTGTCGTTTGGATTGCTAATTTTTATAACTGGATACGGACCATTGCGGTGGAAATTCGAATGAGCAATGGATATTTTCCAAGGCACTGCATTAGTTACATCAATAGCTGCCCCATTGTTGTAGAAAGTGGTATTTGTGACGTTCAGATTACAGAGACTCCCGTTTAAGCGCAAGGCGGTGCTACAGTTGGAGAAATTGCTGCCAGAAACGTCTACAGAGCACCGTCCATAACAGCTAACAGCACCTTGAATAAAGGACAAGTTCTTCAAAGTAACTCTCAGCTCGGATACAACCGGGTGAATAGAGGTGAAAAGTTCCCCTGGAGAATGATGCAGAGCCTGTTTGTCCAGGTGGGGTCCAGATAAACGAAATCTCGCACGAGACATGCGCTTGTGTGTACCAGCTTGAAATGGTTAGGCTTGTTTCCACTCTGGTCTTGTTAGTTGGAGCACACGTGTAGGGGTTCTTCTGCGAGTCTGTTCCATTCAAGAAAAGAGATCCCCCATTTGGAAGTAGATCTATTGAATACACCAGAGTCTTACATGGGGCGTCCTGGCTGCCACAGCTGGCATTGTCTGTCCCAGTGGCATGGGAGACGTAAACACTGTTCTGTTGTTTTAGCAAAGCGATTGAACTACCTGTAGAAAAAAGAGAGCAAGTTTCAAAGAACTGACATTTTTTCGCGCCTTCCGCTGCGTTATTAGCGGAATTTAGTCGAGTCGCCGAAACGCTGTTTAAAAAACGGAAAAGACGGACACCGCCAACAACACACCGTCTCTGTATAAATCACCATTCCTTTTTGTGCTGCATATGCCCCAGCGTTAAAGACTATAATTCAATTGGTAAGAGTGATTCAGAAATTCGATTTTTTTAAAAAAAAAAAAAAAAAAAGCTGGAAAACACACAAAAAAAAAAAAAAAAAAAATAAATTTTAATACAAATACAACTGCGAGTGAACATTGTGGACCATTTCATGTCGCATTAAAAGCTGAAAACTACAGAGCTTTTAACCCATTTTGTATTTCATTATAAATTAACATTACATATCAGCTTAGGGAATTCATGGTATTTCAGTTTATACCTTACTTTGTCATGGAAGGCATGTCGTTTTGGGTTGTTTGCGAATCTCCCAACCATCCTCTTTTTCGCCGTTTTATCTACAATTCTTATTGCAGTGGGCTTATTGTTATATTTATCACACCTTCAGATTCCGATATTTGCCGAAGGAGTGCCATTGTACTCCAAAAGTGTAGATATTTCTTTTTCGTTATGTTTGAAAAGTGTGAAGCCTAATGCGCAATATAGTCATAAAAATTAGAATCTAATTAAGTACTAATTCCCTAATGAGATTTCTGTCGAAGTCTGTAAACTTGTGATATCTGACCTGACTATATGTCGTACAGAACGATCTACTCAATCGATACTCAAGTCTAACTGAAGCGTCTGAAAAGCTGTACCGGGAGCTGTACATCAGTTCAGAAATGAAAATTGGTAGCTAACCTTTGCGATTAAGCTCAAAGAACCACCAGAACCAAATAAAAGAACCGAATAAATACACAAACAAGTCGGGTTTCCATGTGACAAAACTTCATGGGGCATTCGTGCAGTTGCGTCGAAAGAAGGGTAATTATCGACGCTTTGCCAAAACTGTTTCTTAATTTCCATGCGCTTTATATCCATTAGTTCGAGCTGAGGAATGTTTAAGCCAAGCAAGCTCACAAATTGTTGGAAGTAACTCCAAAACGCCCACAAGGCTCAAGACAACCGAAGTTCGAGATTAGCCAACGTAAAATGTATCTTTTTGAAAAACAGCGATTCAGCTCGAGATATGGCAAGTTCGAATTGTTTAAAATGTCAAAACTGATAGCGGGATTCTAACTTTCTTTGTTTAATCGGAGCCTTATTAAGTCTACATAGTTTTATAATTGCTATCAAGTCAAGGAACAGTATCGTACCTGCCTGGATGCCAACAAGACAAATCAGAAGGTAAATAAGACAGCAGTAAATAACAGGCGATGTTTGCGGTTTTTCCATGTCCTTGTCTGCGTGTATGTGGTCGCTAATGCACGCACAGAGTATCCTGCTTCAACTGACCACCGAACACTATTGCAGTGAATTTTAATTGTCATAAAGCTGAAACATGTCTCCTTAAATGGAAACATGTGAAACGAGGAAGTGCACATTGTAATTAGCTCATTAATTCTTTGTATTCCTCTCAGCAAGACTTATAACTAATTTGAAAGTACAAAACATAATTTGACACGCGGTGCTTTAAACGGTTTCGATACTGCAGATGAACTCAAAAGGCAAATGCATTTCAGTTTCCTTCTTTTTTATTTGATAGCGATAAAGGGAATGGCAGCGCCAAACCACCTAGAATTAAAGACGAGCCTGTTCTTTTCAAAGAATCACATGGTACCAATCACAAAAAAAACGGGTTCCTGAAGGACTCGACAATGTTAAAGAAAACCAGAAAAACGCCGGTGGAAATCGGTTCTAATGCACCGACTCTAATTACATGTAAATTTGAATTTGGCTTCTACGACTTTAAGCGGCGTTAAAAGGTGCTAACACACAAGGGGAAATGTCGCTACAACAGGTAGCAGAGACAAAATCAAACCATAAGTACACACACAAAAAAAATGTAGTGGGAGCATGTGAGCAGCGACACGTTCCCTCGTGTAATAAGTGTAAACTGAAACGTTTAAGGGGACGTATCCCTCTGCATCCTTGAGTGTGAATATATTGTGATTTTATCTAAGCGTCGCTTTAAGGTCGGCTTTAAAGGAGCTATGTCACGGTATTTCAAGTCACTCTTCCTATCTTTCAAATTGAAGGAAACCTCAAAATCATAGTTTTCTTATGTAAAAAAACACCAACAGAGGATTATAAAGCCCAAGATAAACAAGGTTGGTTTCGACTGACAAAGATTAAGACGGATTACGAATGAAAAATATGAAAATATTTGTCATTTTTTTTTCAAAATATGTTGTCCGTTTCCTAGCGGTTAATTTGATATCTAACGCTTAAGGTCCCGCGCGTGATCAAACAAGTAAACGAGGGAAGAAGGCAATAACGGGCACACACCAGTTTTAACGAAAACGCAAACGTAGATTGAATGATACACATTGCCTGAAATCACAATTGAATTGGAGTTTCTACTTTTACATAAAAATCCCGTTCAACTACTAGTGGTTTATTCTTAAGTACCAGATGTTTTTATTACTGGTACAAGACGAAACGTGAAAAAATCGGCAAGTAAGGGTCATAGTTGAACACATATTACCAGGAATTTTCATCGTGGCTTCATCGAGTTCTTGAAAGGTTATCACTCTCCTCGAGCCACTCAATTTACTGAGGTATGGTAACTATATTACTTCTATTTATTGCAGTCAGAGAGAGGTCGTTCATTCTGCTTTATTAGGAATATTGTTATTGCTAAGTTTGCTTTATTTTGTGTAAACATTATCGAGCTAGATCACCATAAATTGTCAATAGAAAGCACATCGGCTTGAATATTAGTTTTTCTGAACTTCCGAATTTTTATATATTTCCTTTTGTATAAATTGCGTTCCCGTACGCTTGTATGAGCCTTTCATAGTTGAGCCTAAGCAGTCGATAGCATTAAATGTTCCAAAAAAACTATGGCGAACAAAAAAAAAAAATATATCGCTACGTCACTTATTTGTAGCTGATCTCCTGAGAACTTTCGAAGCTTTTGATCTTGTATATTATGCAAACTTTAAAAGCTTCGATTATCTTTCGTATGATAAAAAACTAAATGACAAATGTAGACAGATTGCCTATCATAAACGCATAATTATTAATATTAAACACACTGATTATCTGAATCCAAAGCTTTTCACTTTCCTTGGATCTAGTATCATCTATCGAAAGAAATAGTCGGGAAACACTCTACAGAAAAAGACTGCTGAACATACATATGGTTGAGCGGTTGTGAAATTCGAAATTGATGTTTATTTTATGTTTAGAATGGTGGCGAGGACTTTCTTGTTTGTCTGTGTCTCCTTCTTGGTGCCTATTGCTGGAGTATTCAGCTAGTCACAGGTAAGGACATTTGCTCAATGTATTGCTTTTAAAAATATAGAAGAACATGGGGCCGCATATCGAAAACTAAATTCTTGTTGATTGCTGTCTTTGATTTCCTCCTAGTTTCTTCGCTGGTGCGTGCGAGAAAACGGTATGTGCCATCAAAACTGGGAATGCTGCGATAAGATGATGTGTAGCGATCACTTTGGAATAGGCAAGTGCATACCAGTTACGTCATCAGCTCCTGTTACTGTCACGTGGCCTCAGCCCTACCCTTGCCCGGCATTATGGCCCACTCCCCTCTGTCCGCCTTTGAAACCAAAGAAAAAGTTGATAAAGAAGAAGAAAACAAAGATTCTAATCAGAGTGTGTGGTGATCTGACGGGACTGAATGTCGAGGCAAAGAAAAAGAACAGTTTATTTAGCGTAATCTGTAAACACAGACAAGAAAGTGCTGCACAAAAGAATTAAACTCACTAAGAATAGCTCAAGTTCGTGGCAATATCCACATACAATTTGTTGCATGCAAACTTCTGGTGATGAAAATGAACGGACTGGGACTGAAATGTTTTAGAACAGATTGTAGCTGGTTCTAAGACAACAGGATCCCGTTGTTTAAAGGATGGAAAACATTATCCACCGCATAAATCACTATTATCTGGATAGAGTAGTTTGTTTTGTCAACACCTAACCACTAGATAGCGATTTATCCGGTGGCTAGTGCTGTTCACCCTTTGAACAAACGAGCACTGCATAATAACTCAACCGCGTTCAGTGTAAGACACCTTGCATAAAACTAGGGTAGGAGCATCTATACCCACTGAAGACCCGCCTTAATTTTAAGGGGTTAAGGGGAGGGGATATAAAAATCATCTAGAAGATTAAAATAATTCTGAAGTTACAAAATTGGAGAAGAATGCAACGTAGCTGAAGACAAACATCTGTTGTGTATGAAGAGAAGCATAATAAAAAGTGTATTGCAAAAGAGGCTGCATAAGCTTTGATTGGTCAGTAGCTACAGGCTATTGCACGATTACTGAGCCAAAGAAAACAGTGCAGTCTTTTTCCAGAAAACTAATAGACAAGCATTATTGTGAATAATTGGTTCAAATGAGAAATCACGCGTGATGTTGGTTGTAAAACACTCTGAAAGCGTAGTAGCATAATAGTAAAAAATATGGAAAAGAAGCCCAATATTACGAAATCTCGTTATTACAAACATATTTTGCCAGTCCCTTGGCCCTTCTTTATATCGAGATTCCACTCTAGCCAACTTTATGCCGCACGAAGTAATTTCAGCAATGCTGTAAAGGGGTTTAGCCGGTTACACTCTACTTTACATGCAAAGAGAGTTATCATGGAAGGGAATTGTCACAATAGTGGAAGAGAAATAAATCTTTCAGATTCATTCCCATGGTATCTGAATTCCCACTGGTATCTGGATAATTTCATATCTTTAATTATTAAAAGTCTTAAAATTTAAGTCCTACCGGCGTATACATAGATGAAGGGTTCTCGATCCCACGTGACGATAAAGTAAGGCAAAGGAGACAAGTTTCCCTCTCGAAAAAGCCTGTTATGCTCATATGTAGCTTGGAACCATTTTCTGGTTAAGACAATGCGATGGTGTTTTAATTGGTCTTGCAATTCCCATAACCTGTGAGTCCATTAAATCACTCGGTGTTCATATCACGTTATTTATTCAGACTCGTTCCCAGTCCCTACTTATTCGTTCTCAAAGGTGATAAAAGACTGGGGAGAAATGATATGGAGGTTACAGGGCAGGCTGGGAAGGGCGAAGAAAAATGCGTTCTAGTCAAACTGACCATCTCGGGAGCGACTGGGAACTGAGCTCGGTGTTATTTATTAGCAATAAATGCATGGTAAAATTGAATTTCCTTTCAAAGCACAGGAAGTTTTGTAAAACAGTATTGGATTTCATCAAACAACAATTTATTAAAAATATATTAAAGAATTTATTAAGAAAGTGCGATTCATAGTTCGCTTTAGCTTTGAAAAAAAAAATTGTCAAAGCAAATTGTTATCCAGTAAACAATCGCCTCTACATGTAAGGAGATCATGGGCGTTAGAACACCGGACAACTGAAATTTAGATCTGCAAATCGATGTCAACATACATGTTATAACACTCCTGTCTGCTTGTAAATTAAAGAAGGTATTTATTGCGCAGTTTGCTGTATAACTATAAAGATCATCCTTGGTCGTCCTTTGCTGACTGAACGGTACTATAAACTGTATTGTTTGACACACCGTTTACCCCAAGAAATTGTAAGCAATACAATTGAATAAAGTTTTATTGTACAGTATTTACAGTTTTATTATTGTACATACCATTGTGGTACAATGTCATTACAATCCTTGTAAGATAACTATTAAATCAACGAGATATTCTCTATAGTGGCAACCTTAGACTACACTGTTTATTATCACATGATTCGTCACGTGACACTACTTTGTCGTACGCATGCTCTACCCTGCTATGCCTACGTCACTCAGTCCATGACTTACCAGAAAAGAGAAAATAGCAATTATTTGTTAAACCGTTTCGTTGTTGCCTATCCGTCTTCAATATGCATAAAGTACACTGTCAAAGCCAAAAAAGTTTGGGACAAAAGGAAACTAAGTTTCACATTTTATTAAGAAAAATGTTTAGTCTCTTTTAGACAATGGTTTTATGGAGGTGTTGTTACTGCATTCCTTAGGTGTGAAGGGCTTAATAAATTCAGTTGAATTCCGTTCCCACGAAGGTCTACTAAAACTGTACTAATCTCAAAAGTACTTATTTCTCAATCACCTATAGATGACTAACAGCGTTACCAAGGCAACATAAACACGTGACCATTCACGTAAGCAGGCTTTCCATCTTCTATGAGACATAAACATGCTGTAAATAACTCCACTCGCCTTAAAGAAACTTTAGTAATGGCAGGCACTCCTCAATGGTATGTTAATTTTTTTCCTTGCTTTTTTGTTGCTATATATTATTTAATAGTGCTTTGATGCACAAACAGTTTTCTCAAACTCTAAACTGAGTCGGCCTGAGTCCTCGTATACTTATAGCTTCAGTCGTAAACAAGCAAACATCTAGCGGCTTGAATATATGGAAACTACGTGAAACCTCTTCCATATATGGGTAAGGCTGTCATAGGTAGGATGAAGAAATAAATTTCTGTTTGTCAGAGTTCCCATGACGGTATTTTAATCCAGTCAAGGAAGTTTAAAATGACGTATACTTGGATTTGTGCGCGTCAAATGTGTCAGTCAAGTGTCGTGTCTACTATTTTTCGTGTTTTTGAATTCGTCATTCTTTAGGTAAGCGTTGTGATTGAAAGGAAACGCCCTATGTCAATATATTACCGCTTCAGATGCCATTTCTTCAGAATAAAGAAGTTTTGCTGAACTGAAGTTATTTTGATTCGAACAGTTCTGATGTTTCGATCTGTTCTGTCTGTGATATGTAAGAAGGATACATGTTTCCTTTGTCCGACCTTTTTTTCCTGATACCGATCAGCTAGAAACGAGGTATTTCTCAAAGGCGTCGTTCGTCTTAAATAAACTAAGGGTTGAACTCTTTCGGTTAGAGAAAATATTTAACCCTCTAAATTTAAACTCGATTTCTTAAAAACAAAAAATACAGTAGGTACAGAACAGATCAATGTCATTTGTAGAATACTCGAATTAGCACATAAGGTATTGTGCTGTATGAAGTGAGAAAAATATTTAGAATCTCGGAAACTAATCTCCATTGACAAGGAGTGCCTGGCATTTTACAAAAGTTCTTTATCACGGCTGCAGACACGTGACTTGTTTACTGTGTTTTTTCGTCTGTCTTTGAAGTCAGCAGTCATAGTCCGTTGTCAGTGGTCTTTCATGTCACAGTGCACGCATCTGTAATTCAAATTAAAATAAGCATTATTTATAACAATAAAAAAGAAGATCATTTGCTTGGCTTACTTCACAGGCACTGCTACTTTAAAAACCAGAAAATCTTAGGACACAAAAGGAAACGAAGTTATACATGTACATTGAATAAGAAATTGAATAAAAGAGAAACAAGACAAGTTTATTTTAAACACCTGTGTTGTGTGAATTCCACACAGGACTGTCAATTTTTATTAAAAACTCTTAAAAATCATTAACACAATTGATATATCGTACTAAACAGTATTACCTTTTGCCAGAGTAGTGGCTATTTCTAAAGTTGAGTTTGCTAACATAGCTACGGCTAAATTACGTTTAAAAAAGCATCCACCCTTACGAGAATCATCCCATTATGCTATTCACAATTCCCGACTTCTCTTTGCCCTGATTATATCAGGAAAAGACTCATGAACTAATTACTAAATTCTTCTAAGGAGAATTAAAGATAATTTATCAAAAAGTCAGGGGTTTTGTTGACGTTTTTCAGTGCCGTTGCATTTTTATCATCATCATAATTAATTCTAGCAACTTGACTGAACGTTTAAAACGCTTAAGCGTTTATGACATGCTTTTCAAAACACACTCTAAGTTTTGGTTGTCGTACTTTCGTTTAAGGGAAGTGGTCATAACAAGTGTACTCGACGAGGACACACCTTGTGTAGGGGTAGGGGGGGGGGGGGCTATGCAAGACACGACCTGTCTGATTAGCCAAATGGACAAAATTTATTGGCCTCAAAATTTAAGTTGAGACTTTTATATTCGGTGTTCATGAAGCTTGTATTGCTGAAGAAATGGCACAAGGAGGTTTGAATCTTTTCCTTAATTTCTACTCCTGATAGGGTGGGGGCTATACAAACAAGGCACCATCTTTTAAGGTGAGAAAGGTAGGGTACATGAAGAGACCACCTGTCTGTTTGCAGAGTGGTGGGTCGTGTCTGAGTACAATAATTTTGACCATTTCCCTAAGTTTTTTTTTAACATGAACGTGACTTTTGGGCTTCAAAAATAATAAATGTTACATCACGGCAAACACTCACTATTTATGTTCTGGAAAATGAGAAACCTCATATCGCCTCTCATATCGTATAGAAAATGTACGAGACTAGTAAGAAAATTACTGATAGTTGTATAACATTTTACAGTTACAATAAATAAAAGCCGGCTGTACTACGTCTTTTAGAGTTATTTCACCAATATTCAAACCAAATCTGGGTAAATTGACGCCCTTTTAACTTGAAAATCAGTTTAAAAAAGTTTTAAGTGTGACCATTTAAATGAAGTTGTTCAGGAGTTTATGTGATACTGTTTAGTATAATGGAAATTAGTTTTTGATTTAAAACTTTTGTATTATAATATTGTTACACTGAGCTGGCGTTTGATTGAACTAAGCTGGTATTTGCTGGTATGTATTGGTATTTTTAAGAGTGAAATGGGACTCAACGTCATGCAATTTTTGAGTGCAATGTTAATGAAATTTATTTTTTTTGTTTAGCGTGTCACTGCTCCATAAGTATCTTTTTTTTTTATCAAAAGTGACGATACATTCAAATGAATGCAATCTATTCTAACATTACGAAAGACTATTGAGGTCTAGATAAAACAAACTTTAAAGTCAACAGAAGAGTATCCAAGATTGATATAAGCAACACTCACTAAACTGAGAATGCTATCAGATAGATGCTGCTAATACTTTAAATCGCTGACTGTCGTCAGTCGCCAGTTTGAGTCACAAGCGTTACACAGACGAGCCGTTTCAAACTTTGATCTCGTTACTCGACTCCCAGTTTGTTTTGCTAGACCACAATCTTCTTCAAGGCTCAAAGAGCCATTGACACGTTGTATTCTACGGTTAACTTCGTGAAGCTACGTGTCAAAAAAAATTCAGTAAAGTGGCCTTGTTTTCTTTTCCATAACGTGTTACAGAAAACTTAAGTTCCTTTTTTACGAATTGCATAGCTTGAACTATGCAACGTCTTAGCAGTTTTGAAGGTCACATTGAATCACGTGACCTGTCATTACCTTAGTAGCATGCGCAGTAGGCACTATGTGTGCGGTAGTCTGAGGAGTCGTTCTGTTTTGCCTCCTCCTTGTGTTTCACTCAGCCATTCCTTGCAAGGAAACGCGTATGACCGACCATTTTCATCTGTCACTGTCACCTAAAAACATAGATTACGGAGAAATACAAGTTAAAGTTCCTTCAAAGCGGATATCCTTAAATTTGTGATACAATTAAAAAAACTTCCGCTGTCTTTGCTCGATTGAAGTTAGTTTCAACTTAACCTGATAAAATTATAAAAAACAAAAAACAAAAATAAAACAAACAAAAACAAGCCAACAATCAAACAAATCACATTTTTAAAGTTAAGAGCGCAGATCGGACACTTACGCAGCGCATTTCCGGGAGATTTTTCGTTTCTGTTCTTTTAAATGATTACTGACTTTCTTGCATTACAACCAGGTCAAATTTTAAACCAAACCAAAAGACCGTAGCCATATTGTCCCATTTAACGGCTTCTTCCACAGATAATACTTCCCGATCAAATGTTTACCATCCGCATACTGTCTTCCAATATTTACGACTATTGTTTTGGCCTGGCTCAAATCCAAAAATAGAAGGCGTAAAAAGCAAATCTTGTCCTAACACGCGTACGAAATTTGGGTTCTCTGTATGGTCTCTTGACTAAGCAATAAGTTCAACATTGCAGTAAATGTTTTCCTCGCACCTTTTCCAGGAACCAGCTGGGAGTTGATCCTGAGTTATCGTGTAGTATTCTAACTTGTCTCAGTTTACCAAGATCAGGTAATACCAGAGTGTTTGTTTCATTTCTAATAAGAACAGAGATTAAATAGCATTATAGTGTTATGTAAAGCAGATAAAATAAGTTAAATAATTTTGTACCGTGGTCATTCAAGATATCAACTTACTTTCCCCTTGCAAAATGCTTAGTGTCCAGTTTCCTGAATCCTGAATCTCCCTTCTCTCCATATAAGGTTATGTACACTTTGGCGTCTGTGTCGGCTCCTTCCAAATCTCCAGTTAACGTGCTTATAGTGTAATTGGTACCTGAGGACAGATTAATAGAGTTACACGACGGGAATGCAACGTTAAAAATGCGAGATTTAGAAAACCTTAGAACGATGAAACACAGTGTATCAGTAATGGTATGCTACAGTTTTTATCGCGTTTAGTTTGGAATATAAAAACGAAACCGAGTTATTCTTAAAGTGACCATGCCCCTTCCCAGAGCTATCGTTTCTTTTGGTCTCCTGGTCAGCAAAACGAGGCATTAGAGAAACGAGTAGCTCTTGGAACGAAAATTGGAAAATGGGCGCAGTCAAACATTTTCACTGTACCAGAAGACATGGAATAGCAAATGCCATGTACGTGTCTCATTTCTAGGGCATATTTACTTTAACTGGGGATAAATTACGTGATAACTGTTACTCAGTGGCGCTCCCACAATGTTGACATGCCACTGTTCGCCAACCATCCCAGCAGAAACTTCTGTAGTGGATTGTAACACCAACTCCCACTCTTGGAGCCAGTTTGCAGTTATTGATATGATAACTTACCTAAACCAAAGAAGTAGACCATGTTTGTAGAATTGCCACCACAATTCTCTTTGTCATTGCCCTTGCATGGCATGTTACAGAGAGCCTCATCGGCTCTGCCATACTTTCCATAGCGGTGCCCGCAGAAACACTTGTCAGCGTCCTGAAGCCCAAAGTATGAGTATCCCTTTTCTTCCAGTGCGCATGATCGTACACAGTCTTCCTGAGTTACAGATTTGACTGTGGCTCTGTCCGGCAAATCATGTTTTACAACCTCGTCCTTGAAACAGCCGACCTTTTGGAAAAGTAACAGCACGTCTTCTTTCTTCTCTTCCGGTATATTTTCTGTTGTTTCGAATTTAAAGAGAAAAACATTTTAGTTTCTTTTAAACCCACTTAAATTGCGATCTACAATACTTTAGTATTTTGTTTTTTACTCTAGATGTGCAACGTTTGCTGTCCATCCGAGAATTCAGTAGTAAGAACAAAACATCCGCTTCTATGACTTTATGCTCGGATAAAGATCAAAGCCAAACGTACGTCATGTCACAAGAAGGCGTAGAGGGAACCCGATTCCATCAACCATTTGAGGGAGCGAAATGACATGGCTATGATCATTAGATTGTAAAGCCATAGGAACTGGAGGTTTTATTTCCTTTAATTTAATTGCTACGGAATAAAAATGCGAGATAATGAGAGCGCATATATTTTTCTTACCTTGCGCATGCACGAAAAATTTGACTCGTACTGCCAAATTCTGATAAAGAATAATTTTTCTATAAGAGAGATAGTCGCGAGGATCTCTGCTATTTTATAATCCCTATTTTACGCTATCCGCTAATATTTGTTTCCTTTGTTTCGTGGCATGCCTGTAAACTAGCAACCACGAGAGAAAGACCTTCGATGCCACAAGAACATTTTTTTCTCCTAATATGCATTAGAAATGTTCTCTATACTTACATTCCTCAAATTGAAAACTTACCAATCAGATTTAAGGCACTGGCATTCTTTTGATAATCTTCACTTCCAGTCTTGAGTTCAGGTTTGGGAATTTTTGCCTTCTTTACAATGGGATTTTCAGCGTCGGGCTTGGAAACTAAAATTAGACACATGAAGTTAACGCCATTGCTTTTCGTTAACCTTTCTACTTTAGCTGGATCAAGTTACGACTTAGGTGCTGTCCTTGCAAAGAATTGTTCATATAGAACGCTTCTAAACTCTATATACCAGGTTACTCAAACTCGAGTTAAATATAACAAATATAAAACAACACCCACAACACAGATCTCCTCAGTGAAAACTCAAAAGAAATTTAGAAGTTGAAAATATAACTTCGAACATCCACAAATTTGCTTGGGAATGCTGTTCCTTTTTTAGTTTATTGCGCTCTCAATGTTTGGTGTCTCATTTGTGTGGTGTTTCTTTTGCAAAGGAGGAAAGGTAACTGATAATTTACCTTGGCAGTTTCTTCCAGTAAAATCGGAGGTGCATTTGCATCGGTAGCCATCCATCCTCTTATTGTCCCGGATGCATTTGGCGCCATTTTCACATGGCTCTGGGTCGCATTTGTTGCCTACAATTTTTAAATTCTTATTTATCATTAGCCCTCATAAACAAAATTAATTATTTAAGGTCCAGAAGTTCTTGTCTCGAACTTTATTAGGCAGGCGATGTTTTAATAATCTGTCGCTTGTGTAAGGGTGTCAAGAGTTGTGCATGTTCCAGATTTAAGTTCTTTACAAGTTCAAATCTTACTGGATTTTAGTGTTAGAGAACATGCAAGGTTATTCTTACCTGAGGTGGATTCTGATCCTATAAAGATGTATAAAAGAATATAATTAATTTACCATATCTGATTTTCATGTTGTATGAAAATGAATGAATTAATTAAGTTTCTAAAGATTTAGGTGAGGGGAAAAATCCCCCCTACTAATTGTGGACACCTGACTAAGAAAAACAACTTTGCATAAGATTTGCTGGACAGAAGGCAGGTTAATTTTAATCAAGTTAGTGTTGTAAATGGTGAAATCTTAGGTAGCGATCTGCGTGAAATATTTCAATCCTTTGTTTATTAGTTGCTCTCTCTGTTCCCTGTCTTTCTGAACCCATGGCAGTTTTGCAACATACTCTAGAAAGTGAAAGAATGCGATTGCTGCTCAGTTCCAACGAACCCTCCTTCAGTTTCAATGACGTGTGTTTGTCTTGGTTGGTCCGAGCGTAAAAAGCTCCAAAAACAAAAAATGTTTATGAAATACTTCATTAATTAGAAAACTTTCATTAATTAATCTATGGCCCAACTGAAATCAAGTAATGCTTCTCACAATTCTCTTCAGTATTGACCATCGACACACCCTGGCTCCAGAGGCCAAAATGTCCCCTATCGCCCCCTAACATGTTTTTGCTTATTTTGTACCATTATGTTTGATTCTGTTTTAAGACAAGCTTCGTTTGACAAAATCACCCAAAGTGATGCAAGCAATCCTTCTTTCATGATCTAAGTGATCATCCCAGTCTTCTTATGTTACGTACCCTGGATCTCGTCATCAGCGTCTTCGTCCTTATCATATTTACCAGCATTGTGTGAAAAGTCCACGGCACTTGCTGTAAATAAAACATTACGAAAAAATAAGAAGTTGGTCAGGAAGCGCTGTACGAGAAACAAAGTTAAAAGGCGGAGAAACAAACAGAGAAGCTTTATATAGTGAAATAATTCGAAAGAACATTTAGAGAGCTGTATAATGACAGAATGACACCTTTCGCGACAACAAATAGGCTTTACGTGTTCTTGTGGCAAAATGTCAGTTTAAAAGCATGTTGTTGGATTAAACTGAAAAAGTTCATATTTATGAAGCAAAAACGCTTTTGGGTCGCGACACTTGGTAAAGGCAAATTTGAAATTGGCAACACCCACAAAATAAACTCACAATCGAAGTCATGATCGTCCCAGTCTCCTGATCCTGATCCGTCACCAGAGTCTAGCTCGTCATTCCCTAAGGTTTTAGCTGTGTGAACAAAGCAAAAAGAATTACAAAAATTCAATAAGCCTCTTCAATTCCACTCTTGATTGTCACGCTCATTACAGATTTTTTTGTAACCGCGTTTTGTCCAACGAACTCATACCAAAAATATGAAATGAGTTGCAGTCTATCATTATAATGATTCTATACCCAGTCAGAGAACATAGCAAGTAACGGGTGAACTTCTTTCGTTGGTTACGTAAAAAAGTAGCGACAATGTCACGTAAACTAGGCTCCTCAGAGGCTGCCTCATTCACTTCCTCAGCTGTGTCACCGTGACAAATGAGTAACGTTATAGAAGTGCCTTACCTTTAACAGGACAGCTCTTAAGGTTTCCAATCTGTTGCTCGTCTAAGGCTTTGTTGTAAAGTTGTAAGCAAGAAATCTTTCCAGCGAATCTCCTCTCGTCCCCATCTCTGGCACCAATCCTGATTGGATACTGGGTAGCCAGTTTAATCTGACCAATGTTACGGCTCTTCACCATCTTTCCATTGTGCCAAAGTTGAGCCACACCAGTTGTGTTGTCGTATGTAGCACCAACCTGATTCCACTCGTTCAGCTGGTAGAAAAAAGAAACATTTTAATTACTAGTTCTTTCGCTAAAGTCTTGTTTTCGAAGTTTTCGTTAAGACCTCACAGACATTTTGGTCTTGATGAAATTAAACAAAACTTACGAAAAATCGTAATTTTCGCAAATTTCGTAGTTTACGTCAAGCCACCTCATAAAAATTTTGGTCTTGATGAAATTTAAAATAAATGAAAAATAGTAATCGTATCACCTCATGGACATTTGAGATATCATAGACATTTTGATCTTGAGGAATTTTACGAAAGTTGCAAAAATTCGTAATTTTTGTTATTTTCGCGATTTCGTAACAGCATGGCAATTTTGCAAATTTCGTAGTTGCGTTCAATCCTGGACATAAGTGGTATTTGTGACTGTGTATGTGAACGTTCACTTTGCGTTTGTAATTGTTTTACAAGGGCGAACACGGCTTTAGACAGTGAACAACCACATACTCCAAGTCTTCCATTCTCTGGGTGGAGGGGAAATCATGTGCTGCTTCATTGTGCAACCAGTTTTTGCTATACTTTTTCAGTTGCGCACTATTTCTAGCACCACAGTTCATGTAAAATCTCTCTTCATCGCGAACATCAACAGTCTAGCTCAATCAGAATCAGTTTTCGGAAAAACAAACACGTTACTTGTTAGTTTTTGATACAAGAGATAGCAATTTCACTTATAGTCTTGGCTTTCAGAGTTATCCTTTAACAAGTTTTGACTCAAAACTTTAAAAGTGGAAAGAAAATAAGCGAGTCGAGGACAGTGCGTGTCTCCAATAATGTGAAAAGATCCAAGAAAGCGACCACAAACCTGTAGCACCCTTGATGCGATTGGCTTATGGAAAACTCCATTACGATGCACAAATCTCACAAAGAGCTCATTAGATTCAAACTGCCACAGATGGACTCCCCAGCCATCTGTTTTATAATTCAAGATGGGTCCTCCACTCCCCGTGGGGTATACGTTTGCCAGGATTGTCATGGAGTTCTGTGTATCCAGCTTGCCGTCATTGGGTATCTCCACAAATGAATCCGCTGTTCCTTTGAATTCGTAGGCTTCATCTTCGCTATCTGTTCAAAACGAGATGTGTATTGTTGACATTACTCTTGAAATTTTTTGTTTTTTAATGCTGATTCAGTCGTATTTTGACCAATGTAATAAATACCCGTAGATAGTTAGAATTTAATACACTGTTTTTTATGTGATTGAATATTAACAAAAATAAATGGATTTATACTAATCAGGTTCGGGCTTGCTACAGCTGTAGGTGTATTGATGATGTGAAAAATAAAAAAAAAGGGCGAAACCACTGTAACAGTTAACTTGTTCGTTTAGTTCCACAGGACGAAAACAGTATTGGTATTGGTTAAATAACAGTTTGTAAACTCTCTCCTTCACACATCCTACTGAACCAAATGCATGTAGATTAAATGTATGTAATTCCACAAAAGGACTGCATATTTTTAGGTTCTTACATTACATGTTAAATAATTAAGGTGCATACCAAACATGGCCATATATTCTAGAGGGGCATGAAGGGGTAAAATGGGCACTGGGATTTGGACAAATTTTCACTTGGAAAATGAGATTTGGGTCACTGGGACAGGGAATCACAAACAAAGCAGATGGGACTGGGACTGGGATTTGGGCAAAAATTGGCTGAGAAATTTTTTTGCTGTTGACGACGGATTTGGGCAAACTGTGTGCTGGGAAATGGGATTTAAACCCTCCCTCCTACCCTCTAGGATCCTCATTCTACCGACGATGCTGATGCATGGATCATATAGTGGTATTTATAAATAATAATTAATTTGAAGATCATCTCTTACCACCAGGACCTGTGCCAAGGTCTACATTGCTAAGCACTCCATTTTCGTGGCTAGGTCCGGCATCTTTTGCACCAAAAGCTTTGTTTAGTGGATACAAACCAACTGGCTTGGGTATAGCTGCAAACAAATCGGCAACAACAATAGATCACTAAAGATTGCACTTTCTTCTTTTCTGCCGTTGAGGACGAAATGTCAGGTTTATTTTCTAATTTTTCATTTTATCTTACATGACTTAACTTTAGAATAATAGCTTTAGAAAACCTTTCAATTTTTGCAACACCATCGATAGTTAATCAATAAAGCTTTAAATTGTTTCCTCGTAATGATTTATATTCAAATTTTTAGAAGCTGGAAGACATTTCCATACCTACTGAAGAAGAATTGATACTAGACTAATTAAATGTTTGTGATATAACGCGGGGAGGTTGCTGCCATGCGCAGTGAGTACAAACCTTCCTCCTCTGAAGATGGTCCTGGACCAGTCCTTCCATCTGAGGAAGAATTCAATACACATAAATTAAATCTTACGATAAACAGATTGAACATTGTGATTTTTGCCATGACATGTTGTTCTTTTCTTCTTTCCTGTCTATTCACATTACATACTCGAGAAGGTCAAAGGTTTTTCCTTTTTAAATGCTGACTAACCATTGAGTGTCCACCAAAAGAACATTTATACATTAATTTGTAATGCATTTTCCAAACACAATAAGCGGAGCATTCCCATTAGGTTTGTTCCTTTTATCTCGCCAAACAATTTTTTTATTAGATATTATGCATAGAGCACTACCTTTCCTTGATCTCTATGTTCTACTGTCCTGTCTTTATTGTTTTTCTGATAAAAGGTTGGTATCTTTTTGCAGTGTTTTCTGATAAATAGATCTTTAATGATATTCCTCAACCTAGATTGCTGTCTCTTACCTGGTAGCCGCCAGCTCAAATGCACTCTTTTGATTGGTCCTTCAAAGTGACCACTAGGAAGCTCGACTGCCACTGATGCACAGTCAGCCAGCTTGTCTGCCTTCTGATACGCCTCCAGGTAATAATATTTACCCTTCTTGAGGTGAATACGGTCGGATTTTTGTTCCGGGAATCTACAGAAAAGCAACAACTCCAATTATTTCTTCGCCGTTGTAATTTTCATTATTATGGCTGTATATGACATAACAACCTCTCTTTGAATATTAATACATATTAATACATATTAATACAAAATTCTGGGCTCGATAGTCTCACATACAATATTGCCATATTAATTATGCCATCCTGTTTTCGAATATTCAAATAACAAAATGTAGAGTTAATATGTTCAGATTCCCTATAAGGTGTTTATTAACCGAAATGCCAAAATAACCGACGTTTACAGAGTTAAGTTGCAAATTACGTACCATTGCACCTTAGACCATCGAAACTCCCTATCAATGATATTTTCGTCAAACTGATATTAACCTGAATATTGTTATGAGGTTTGGCAAAATATATCAAATTCAATTTCATCTCCCATTATATAAAAAAACCCATTGAACTACATTTTAACAAACGATGCCAAACATTTCAAATTTAATGAAGCAACGTTTTACCTCCCCTTAAAACCAAACTCGTAAATTAATGGATCGAAGGAAAAGGTAAACAATTGTAGGATATTTTTTATTGCTTTTTATTCCTCCGATAAATATGCGTCTCTGTTGGGTGGATTCCGGTTTCCAAGTAACGACAAATATCAAGAAGCATGTTTTTCAATAAACGGCCACTAAATTTACTACCAAAGCACAGTTAGCATCTCATTAACCTATTTGCTCCTTATCAATGCTTTTCATGTTTGTTAAATGATAACGAATGACGTTTAAGATTTGTCAACTATGTTTATCTTTAAAAAGCAAATAGGAAAACATAAAGTAAATAGTACATGTCTGTAAAGTGAGATAACAGCAGGCACGCATGTCGTAAAGAAAATTGACTCGCATCGAACAGGAATTTTATTCACGAAATGACGATGTTTATTCCTTGTTATTGAGGAAAAGCAAATGTATATGGATGTAAGGAAACACAATTCTCGTCACGTAAGAGAGAAAAAGCTCTACACTCCCGCGAGCCAAGAAAACGGGAAGTGTTTTCCAGTTATTAGAAATAATTATTCGTATGAAAAACAGAGAAATACAGATACGTCCCTTCACCACCCGAGTCAACAAGAAACCAAAAGTACTTTGAATAAACCAAAGACGCAATTTCGTCTGCCTAAGATAAATGTGAAGAGAGAATCTTTCAGCGTTTGTAAAAGATGCTATTCCCACGCTAATCTTTTCACATCAACAAGTAACAGTTGTGAAAACAACACATCGTCATTAAACTCATTTGCGACGAAAAAGATCAACTATCAGAGGCACAATGAAGCTATCAGGGGATGGCGCTAATGCGAGGTCCAGTCAACGGCTCTTAGAGTCACTACGAATAGTCGATCTAAAAATAAGCGAGAACAAACCAAGATTTCAGAGGGAAAACAGCCTGAGGATTTGCCGTATGGAATTATTCCCCAGGCGTAAGGAGAAATCTATTAAAAACAGTACAGTAACACTGTCAAGGCCTGAGCTTCAAGCCACGTATCCTACTCTTAAACTGGCGCCCATTGATAGGAACGCAATTTTTGCTTTATCACCGTCACTGTCTTTGAGTGTTGAGTCGTTAGATTCAATCATCGGTGGACCGCTTACACTTACGCAGCCACCCCCGGACATTCTATCTTCTTGCTCGCCTTCAGAGATCGAGTTTACGCCTCCTTCGACGCCTTAGGACTTTATGTGAAAACAGAATGGCGAGGAGAATGTCGACCAACAATCACTCATTCAAAATTGTGTTACACTTATCTTCAAACTACGAATGACATTGACCTGATCTCAATTCGAGAATTATAAGCGTTTTAATTCCAATTTTTTTTAACTTGAATCTGAATCGACAAATTGATTCTTCTCAGATTTAGTATTTACTTGGCATTTCGGTTCAATTTCGCGAATTTTCGTCCACGAAAAATGTAAATGCGTGGTGGTACAGGGAGCGAACACATGCAAAATATACCGAAACACGAAACCTTGAAGGCAGAGCAAAATTAAAGAGAAATTTTACAAGTTTCGCCAGGCTATTATTTCGCACAGATCGTTTTCTCGCCGTGCATTTTTAAAGAAAACATTCAAGAATTGTGCTATTTATTCGTGCAACAAATCTTAATAAAGTAAAGGAAAGTATTGTTTTATCCTTCTTGATATGCAAATCTTAAAACTTTCCATTGCAGGTGATCGCGTTGCGCATTAGGTAAAACCTGCAAAAGTGAAATACATAATCACGAAAACGCGAGTTTAATGGACCTAATTTGTTTTTCTCCTGCAGGATATTTTGAAATGTGTTTTCATTGTGAATAAATTAACCTAAACGAAAAAGAGAAGAATAATGTTATTCCTTCAAATTATGGCAAGATCGGAAAGAGAACCATGTCACGCTACAGAGGGGTATATTTTGCCAAATCTGTTCGAATAAGTAATAATATCTTTGAAGGCTTTTTGGTTTTTTTTTTTTTTTTTTTTTTTTTTATCAAAGACATACTGACACCAAGGTAACTGCTTAAAATATCAGCTAGGAAAATAATGCAATCTAATAATTAAGGTTTAGTGGTTTTCGTTTGAAGTTTTAGCGGGCATACAATTCTCAGTTTGTTTCGTAACTAGATCCTCTAGGGAGGCCGGATAAAAACAGGATGCGGAATAATTTTGTGATGAACTTCGCTGAAAATAGAAACAATAGCTCGCCATCAAACTTTTGTGACATAAAGAACACCTTATTAACATTTATTCAATATGTATGTGTTTTGTAGTTCAAAAGATTTCAAAGCTAAAAGATGATATTTAGGCATATTTGTCCAATGTGTCAATACCAATCACAACATTTATTGTTTGTGAGCCCACAAAATTGACACATTCGTGATATTTTCATTTTTGTCAAGTAGGTTGTCAATTATTTTTGTTGGCGAGGGAATATCTTTTAGACCTGCATTTTTTTAATTTCATTTCTATCTTGAAGTTAGCTTTTGGCTTATTTGTACCCAAATGTGTTTAAAATGTTATTCACCCTTTGTGAGCTAAATACTGGTAAATGTGAAGCCATTTCAGAACAAAGAAAATTTTTAAGTTCTTTAGATTTATAGATAGAAAGTAACAGACCTATAATACCAGTCCTGTTTGGCGTACAAAGTAATTCAGAGAAACTTTAATAAACCCTTTTTTTAAGTCATTGAGTGAGCTACAAAAAAAAGCACGGAATAGCCACCTTAAAACAGCAAAAGTTTTTTGTCACACAATGGGATTAATTTTCTATTGCGGCACAAGATTCGCGGAGATGCAATCTTTCTGTGTAATTTGTTTGCTGATCGTGCGTAGGAAGACACAAAGTGAACAAGGGGATTAGAAAAGAGATTACCATAGCTTCTGAGCTACAGTTACCATAGATACTAATGCTTTTCCGATAACCAAGGTAATTTTGCAGTGAATAGTTTTATTTTTTTAATATGTTTCTCCTTCCCTTGTATTTAAGTTTTAAATCCTTTTAAGTGATTGATCCTGACTATCAGCATAACTCGTGTTATTACAGATTATTATTACCGTTGGAAGAAATCAAAAACGAAAACGAAAACAACAAACTTACAGGACAAAATGTTTTAGTTATTTTGGCCAAAAAAATGAATAGTTACAAAAAGCAAATCATTTACTTTTTGAAAAAACCTAAGTTTCAAGCAATTCTTAGCCAGATGAATTATTATTTTACAGCAAATTTCTTGTTTTATTATACCAAGAAAAAAACCCATTCCCGGTAATCAGGCGCTTACAAAGTAAGTATTACTGCTCTCTCTCGATACCAGTCCATCGCTACCTTTCAGCATTTTTTTAAGGTTTCCCTAAACAATTTTCCAGGACACATGTATTTATATTCAGAGAGAGAGAGAGAGAGGCATCGAAGCCAATTTTCTCTCATTTAATCCACCTTTTTTACTGTAAAGTTTCGATGAACCATTGCACATCTTTATATTAAGTATCAATGCCTTACTTGAGCCATTCATTATGAGCTGTCCAGCCGTTTATTGCCACAACTTTCTTTAAGTTTTTCTCTGTTTCGTCCGAGCTGAGCCACAGCTCTCCAGTGGTGTCAGCGGCCAAGAAAAACCTTGAAAATGGTAAATAAGGATGGAAAAGGATGTTGAAAAGGTTCCCTGTTTATATCAACGCACCCTTATGTAGGCCTTTGTAGTTTATTACAATCGTAGCTGTATGGCGCTACAAAATTCGTTCTTCTTAGGGAAGTGGTCATAACAAGATCTCAACGAGGACCACCTTGTGTGGGGACTATGCAGACACCACCTGTCTGTTGCAGGACTATTGGCCTCAAAATCGTGGACCCATTGGGTGCTGGCTTGCTTGCTGGGATTGGCACAACGGGTTTGATCTTTTAAGTTCTTCCTGATAGAGTGGGGGCTTCACAGACACATCTTTTGGTGGGAAGGTGGGTCATGGGACACCTCTGTTGCGGTGGTGGGTCCTGTCTGGTAAAATAGTTTGACCATTTCACTTAGTATATTAGCTTTTCAGGTAAGATTGACAATATGCGAATGCACCTCTAGTGGTCTCTCGACATTTTTCCGACGTTACATAAAGCCATTTTCAAATTTTTAACATCTTCAAGAAAAATAACAATAAAAAACGTCAAATGATCGTTTTTGCGATAAACCAAAATAGGAGCATCCTAACAAATAACAAACACTGGGTGAGAAATTTTAAATCCGCGGACAGAATAATTTAGGATTACTTCTCACCGATACAACCCATTTTCTGGCGCCTTGAAGAAACCTCGTATCCTTGAACCGTAATTATCATCAACATTGTGCGGTGCGTCAAACTTGTCCAACACCTCAATACTTGACGGATTGTTTGGAAAGTTTGGATTGGAAGTGAGGTCCATTATTCTGTAGCCAGGGATGTCCTGCCACACTTCACGGATAACACCAGCAAATGGATCACCTAGAAGAAAAAATAAATAAAATTGGTCAAAACCTAGGCCCTTGATAAGACATTGTTTTGTGTTTTATACTTTGCATTTCGTCCATATAGGGTGCAACGTGGTCCTTTCGATTGAAGTTTCCAGTTTCGGCCCAGTACGGCAACATTAACTTTCAACTTCTCGCAACATGTTGCATTCCAAGTTGTAGGTGTTGTTGCCCATATTACCACCTGTATTGCAAGTTGCGGCAACATTTTGCACAAAGTTGAACACATGTCTACTTCGCGCAACACGTTGCTGCAACTTGCAACACGGGAGGTAATGCATACGTGCTAAAAGAAATCTGAATATCACTTCGAAAGAATCGCTTCAGTTAGCAAAGTTGGAAAAATAATGGTTCGGTAAGTGAAACGAACCACCTGAACCCAGATGCATACAGACACGATATCCAATTGATTCACCCACGTAGGCGATAGTTTGGATTGCAATCCTAGATTGATTTACAGTTTCTAAGAAAGACATTCTCTGGTTCTATTTTAGTAAGCAACAACCTCTTTCAGAAGTTTAAAGGAGAATGTTAGCCAAATTCGTCATGTCACTGTTAGAGTAAATCGTACCGTTTTAGCACTAAGGAGGTTCTGTTTCCAAAATGAAAAACCAACACTACATGTACCAGACGCTCGCAAAGGCTGCGTGCCTTTAATTGCAAATCCGGATTTTGGATTGCAATTCCATGCTACCCCCCTATGTAGGTAATTATTCTTCCAACTTGCTTCTGGATGTTACGGCAAAGCCCTGGCCGGTTAGTAAGACGTTACGATTTGTCGGCCGCGAAGTCTCTACCCAAATCTGAGAACAAAATGTTTCGCAAACTGGTAAATCCTTCTTTATCCCTTCCTCGTTCCTATAATGCTCAAAATTTTTAAAGTTATCTATGCACCGAGAAGTTACTCTCTCTGTTTTCTTTCTTTCTTACCCGGCATTCTCCACTGTAATATTTCTTTTGTGATTGGTCTCATGAAGCGACCGCTGGGCAAACGTACCCCAGCAGAGAGGGAGTCAGTTGACTCGGTGCCCTTCTGCAGTCCAATAATGTAGTAATATTTACCAGCCTCTAATGTGACAGATTTAGAACTTTGACCAGCATATCTAACGAAGGCAAAAATAAAGGAGAAAAAAGTGAGTTAATAAGGTTTATTCCATCCACACACTCCTGTCACTCTTATTCTTCCAGATTTTTTTCAGTCCAATTTCTTCTTGAGAGTTGTTTTGACACTATAGCCATCGGTAATAGTTAGGCTGTAAAAACATTTCTTTTTAAAATATTGGATAAGATACGTACTTGTTCCACTGGTTGTGACCAGTTGCTTGATCCAAAGAAACCAGTTTAGTCAGGTTTTGCTGGCTCTCTGTACTACTCATCCACAGTTCACCACTCTGTGAACCGGACATGTAGAAAGTGTAGTTCCCAGTCTCCGGAGCCACGAAGTATCCTTTCACCCTACTACCATAGTCTTTGTCAATGTCGAAAGGAGAGTCGAAGTTTTCAATGATCTCAATGAGTGAGGGGTCGTTGGGGTAGTAGGGATCGTCTTTGAGTTTGTTGATTGATTTTCCGGGAAGTTCTTTCCACACTTCGCGAATTAGACCTGGGTATGGCATCTCTGTTACAAAAGTAAGAATTACGAAGCGTTTAGTGAGTACGGTGCAGATCACCACTGAATGCGGTGTTTCCCCTTCGAACCCGACTTAACATCAATAACTCAAACTATTTTAACAATTTAAGATAAACTTTTTTTAATAAGATCGTTGTTACAAAAGCGAAAATGCCGAATTTTGTGAAGAATTAAAGAACTGGCCTTGTAGTTCCATACTGGTGAGCTTTCAGTTCATCGAATATTATAAAACTACGTCTTCACCAACTAATTAAACTAAATCCTTAATACATCAAAAAGGAAGAAATCAATAGAATTACCTACTCTCTCGGTGCAATAACAGAGCAGGCAAAATCGCAACGGTATTTCTCGCTTATCATGGTGCTTCTCCTATTTTGGCGCGATTTTCGTTATTTATATTTCACATGTGAATTTTTCCTGCACGTGTTAGCGGCAGTGGCGTCCGAAATAAAAGATGTTTTAAAGTTAACTTTGTATATTTTCGCTTAAATTTATCTTAGCCAGCTGCCTTGCCTGTTACGGTTCGCGCGGGCCGCCGTTTCTCCGGTCAGAGTCCTTCCGATCTCGTCCGAACGAGCAAGTTGCTTTCCTTTTCCTCGAGTGCGTCGACGTCAAACTCGTGCAAGCGTAATTTGTCACCTCTGATATTAAAATGTAATCAAATGGTATACTCGTGAATTAGGAAATAATTTCACTTCATTTTGTCAAAATGCTAATAATTTCCCGAGCCTTTAGGCGCGTGAAATTATTTCCTAATTTCACTCGTCACCATTTAATTACCAATACTTATTGGTCATGGAATTGCTTGATGATTTTTCGTATACAAATGATACTGAAACTATGGCTGACCAACTATGTCGAGTGACTGAAACTCTAAAAGTACTTTTATTTTTAGGATTCGATAACGATACTAACTCTTTCCACTAAATAGTTTTTCGACGTCTTTCTTCTCAAGGAACCTGGGGAAGATAGCAAGAGAGCCAATGGAAAACTCTGCTGGGGAGAAGTCAGGTCCAACATTTTTACGACCGACAATGAAGTCTCCACTCTCGGTCACCACGTCACGTGGTACGCTCTTGGGAGTCTTTGTCCATCCTCGGAACTGACTGTCAGTATACAGCCACAGACCGTCAGACAGACTCCAGCTGAGGACAACACGCTGCCATCTGGAGACGAATGAGAATAAATTGCTACTTAGTAAAAGTGGGAATAATAGCAAAGTGTATACATATAATTCATTCAATGTTAACTGAAATGCAAATTGTGAAGAGATTTCCTGAAAAGTACAGGTTACCAAAGCTTGCTCATTGATACAAATGATCACTTGTATCACCACTTTAAAGACTGCCATATAAATTACTGAAACGTTGTTAAAAAAGATAAGGAGAGGCTCAGAATTATGAGTAATTTTGGGTTTTGAATTTGCCGCTGTAACACCATGAAGGGGTCGTAATTCTCGTTAGCAACAAGAACGATATTTGTGCAAAATAAAATTAAGAATCACCGGTTTTTCAGCTGAGACTACACAAGAATTTTAAAAGGAGCTACGTCACGGACAACCCAGTTTTTTCGAGTTTGTCGTTCGGAATCCGTCTTAATCTTCGTCAATCAAAACCATCCTTGGTTATTTTCGCGTTTTTATTACTAAATTTGTTGTTTTTTTACATTACACAACTATTATTTTGAGGTTTTCTTCAATTTGGAAGTAATCAGAAAAATGACTTAAAATATCGTGACATTGCTCCTTCAAGCTGAGGATATGATTTCACTTTTCACATCTGGACAGGTAAAGAGCTTGATATGGCAGCACGTTATCTTTGCACGAAGCATCATGTCGGGAATTTTTCACGTACCTGACAGTAAAAATAGACGTTCTAACTGTCCAAGTCAGAGTGTCCTCATCGGTGCTCATGGCAACACTGAAGTACAAGTTGTTGTTAAGAAGATATGCAGACAAGCCTTTGGTGCCCTTCTGATGGCCACCGGAGTCCAGGATGTAATGAGGTTCTTTGTAGGTTCGCACAACCTGTTAGTTATACAAATACAAGGGAATAAGATTAAAATAGTTTTAAGTTAATGAAGCGAATCCAAGTTTCCGGATTGAGACAATTTTTAAAACGTTATCACTCTTAGTCTACCTTAGAAAAGAAAAGTATATAATCGTATCACTAGTTAAAATTAACAAAAATAAATAAGCTTAGATAAAAACGTTTATAGGATACTCCCCACAGGGTTTTTCAATAACTATTTACAATATAAATTACACTTCTAAATTCTGATACTTTCTGCCAATAATTTACAGGTTGAATTTGCCTTTGGTTTCTCCTTTCTCCTCATTTAAGGGGTAACTGGATACCTTCATTGTAAATGACAATTAAAAGTCGCTTCTTAAAGTATCACGATTTATTTAACGATCGGAAACTGAGGTTCATCCTTTTAAAACTACAGAGGTGCATCACGGAGAGTAAGCTTCAGCAAGCATCGAAGCTGCCAAGAACATAAATGGTACAGAGTTCTTTATTATGGTTTTTGTTATGGTTTGTTGTTGTCCTCAGAAAAGCCAAAATATTTCCGAAGGCAATCCATTCATATGAATAAAATTCAAAATATGCTCATCCGGCGATTGTGACTGATACTTACTCGGTTAAACTTTAGTTTGCAACTCAAGCTGAGTCCATCAGGACACTTGGAAGGATCATGAAGACATTTGCCGTCAAAGTTTCCAACTTTAAGGAAGGATCCCTGACCATCCAGGTGAACCCCTCCGTCCACTGCTCTCACTGGTCCGTTTACTTCGATATCTGGGCTGCCCGTTACCTTGCTGTCTTGAAGCTTAGGTAACAGCCACATATACCGTGGAACAACTATGAACAGGACACGCCAGGTAAAAAGTTACTAAAAAGGCATTGTTTTACCATGTCCATACCGTAAAATTCCGGTTATTAGCCCCCCCCCGCTTATAAGCCCCCCCCCAGTTATTGGCCCATCTACCTGGAAAAAAAAATACATCCAGTTATAAGCCCCCCCCCCCCCCCCTCTACCGGACGACAGTACTGAACAGGGCTAAATGTTGCTTTATTGTGCGTTTTTAACTTAAAAGCGTATTTCGATCAACACTTCTGTGGCTCGTTTCGTTCGAAACGTCCGCTTATAAGCTCTCCCGGATATAAGCTCCTCCGTTTACAAGCCCACCCAAAACCCCTTACGAAGTTGTATAAGCCCAGGGCTTATAACCGGAATTTTTAAGGTATTTCATTAAGAAACGTATTGCTGCAATATGTATGTACCAAACCTCAGCTGACTAAAAAAGAGTTAGAACTACTTCGTGCAATTTATGTGTTTCAAACAAAGCGTAGTCATTAGAGGGAAGGCTAACTAGTGGAAGTAGCACCCACGGCTGATAGATAACCACGGTAAGAAGCAGAGAACTTATAACTATAAGCAATCAATTTGAAAACATTGCACGTTTCTAGCACACTGTGAATAAATGTACATGTTATTCATTTACTGCATATTATAAGATATACGATCTAGGGCGAGTGGAAAAAGAAAGGCCGGAGAATCGAAAGATATATCTTCGTGCAACAGACAAGTGGCGAGAGGCGTACACTAAGCAATATCTTTAGCTTATTCCAATCAGGGACAAGAAACTCAACGTTGAGTTCCTGTAATAACTATTAAATACAACAATATTCTCCAGCACGAAAAAAGTGGTTTTTACCTGTATTATCGAAGCTAAATACATATGGCACGTCTTCTGGCGCAAGGAAGCGGGTGAATGCGTACAACGAACTAACATACATTCTGTGGAAGAAGCAAAGTCATGCTGAGAACAAACGTTTTACAAAGACGAATAAATATTAACGCTTGTAGAAATAACAACAGGTAAAATTTTTCTAGGGTAAGGAGTGATATATATTTTTGCAATTCAAGTGTAATGATGGTTATATAAGATTAAAATTGGAACAAGTTTGTTTAAGTTCTAAGTTATAAGAAGCGAAAATCAAGCCAGCTGTGTGGCTTCTGTTCAGAGATCATTTCCGTAATTTCTTCAGCACTTAGACTTCTGTCAGTTCACTTTGCTAATTTTTATTCCTTGGGTGACATTTGTTACTTACAGTTCCTAACATTAGTGATATTCTTCGTAGAAGTATTTAACTAAGTACTGATAAATCACCAAATTGAATGAAGCTATGGTGGTCACATACCTTGTGTACTTGAAGGGCGGGTTTCCACTCTTTCTACCAATAGTAAGTCGTGCCTGCTTGTTCGGTATCAGACTTGTGACTGTTCCTTCCTTCACTGAGTCCCTGAATGCTCCATTAACATACAGCATCAGTCCCTCCTCTTTCTTCCACGTCATCGCGATATCCTGCCACTCATTGGTTACAAGCTCCATGGAAAGTTGCCATTGTTTTGTTGATGTCACAACCTGCAAAGCAGATCAGTTTTATTGTCAGAAAACATATCTGAATTTAGTAATACTACTGCAAAAATAATAGAAAAGAGCTGTAGCGTAACTGGTAAACGAAACTTTGAACATTCTTATAATTTTGACCGCAAATACCTCTTTTGCGTCCATTAAAAAGAACTTTGATATATTGTCGTTTTGCTTCATTGTTGCGTTAAAAACCAAAGTGTGGGCTCTGTTTCGGGTTATTGAATGGAATGCAATAGTTGCTTGCAGAGAATGACATGTCCTACCAAATGTATTCGAGTTTTTATTGGCGCTAAAATAATCTTACCTTGTAAAAGAGCGAGCCATTTTGAATGAAGATTGACACACCGCGTGAGTTACCGCTGGAGTCTAAAACATATCGTTTGTCTTTATAAGACAAAGCGTCGTCGTCAAAATTAAGCTGAAGAAAAAAAAAAATAAACTCTTTAATTACCATGAAAGAGGTAGATATAGATAAATGCAGATATAGACTGAGAAAGCAACAAAATCACCTGGCAAGCAAACTTTCATCTATCAGCTACATCCAAAAAACTTTTGAAATTAACCTTTAAGTGTCACACGTGTTGTGCTAGTCTTCGTGAGGAGAAGTTCATACAACATGCATGTGCGTAAAATTGTCTTACAACTTATCCATTTTGGCAAACGTACGCAAAACCTCGCGTGTTTTAATCAATTTGGTTTTATCTCACTTTCTGAATCCCTGTGCCTTTCAATCATGGTCAGCACTTTTTAGAAAATGTGTTTACATGAACTGTAACATACAACAAGGTTTCATACCTGTAAAGCAAAAGAGAAGCCTTTAATACAGAGATCAGGGTCACCCAAACACTGTCCATAGAAATCTCCTGCGTCCAGCCATGCGTCAACTCCATTAAGCTGAAGTCCACCGTCCACTGATTTCACTTTACCGTGGGTGGCAATTGGGTTCGATCCGTGAATACGGCTGTTAGATATTTTTTGTACTGTCCATAAATATTGAGGAGTCACTGCGAAAATAAAATAATATGTTTGGAATCGAAGTTTCCATCAGTTGTGCAGTAAGCATCAAGATGATAAGAAGAATACGCAGTCTTTAGCTGTTTTTGCTAAATTTTGACTGTAAAGACCTGGCAATTTTAGAATACTTTGGTCAAATGCAAATGCACTATGTGGTTTGATCAAGTCAACAGAGTATCAAAATAAATTAAACCACCCAACAAGATTAATTTAGCACCATATTCTGCAAAAAAGAAACCATACGGTTTGGCAAGCAAAATTTTAATTTTTATCTGTGTAGGCTAATTTTCCTCAATCTGCAAAGCTGTCTGCTTTCTCACCTGAATGCCTTCCAAATATGGTCACACTTGTATCAATGTCGGGATTCAGTAATGACTTGTTGGAGACAAATTTCTCAACCTCTTGTGTCAAAGTTGCGTCTACAACATTACAAGACAGCAAGATAATATAAGAATACGAGAGAGTAAAAGTAAAAAGAGAAAGATTGGTATAGCATGGATAACAAACATGGTCAAACATACGATGCAAGTTACCGCAAACTTTCCATAAAAATCTGTATTCCAGATGAAAGATTAGAGAGTGCACTCGTAGCCTGGTTTTAATGTGTTTTGCATTCACTGGTCCAGTTTATACGCAACTTGACTTCACAATATCAGACAAAAAATTTTAGTGGTCATGTAAGGAATGTGTTCTACAGGTTGGAGAGAGTCACTAGGCAAGGAAAATCAGCGTAGTAGGGTGGCATTGTTGTCTTCGATTATCTTGAAACTATTTTCATTAAAAAATCCGATGTTATGATAACAGAAGTAATGTTAAAAAGCGATGTTTACTCACCATTAAGTGGATGATGTGGACCTTTGGGACCTAACACGTTCAAAAAATTAAAATTAGTGTCAAATCCACTCGCACTTAAAAAAAGAGCACAGTTTCAGCAATAGGATTTTTAGAAAACTTCCAAGAAAATTTGCTTTATTGACGCTCCGTTCTTCTGAAAGGTATTTTATGTATGGATAATGTTAAGCGTTTGTTTTAAATTTCAAAACTTTTTAGAAGATACTTTTTCAATAAACAAATCGGTTATGCAAGGAATAAAAGTAAACAATTGTTGTCTTTACAAACGTTTGAGCAAACTAATGTTAATGAACGTTTTTGGAAACGTTTTGGTGAAAACTATAAAGGAAAACAAACACTCTTTTCTTGTAACCTTTTAAAAACCAATATTTATTTTTCTTGAATTTTTGTCTTTATTGGAACGTTTTTCGAATATAGTGATAACATTGTTAACATTATCCCAGTTTACTTACTTGGCTTCTTACAAATAAAGCTATACTGGCCCTGACACGGTTCGTCATGCCATTTTCCGGTCCTTGTCACTATTGCGCATGACACGCCGCCATTGTTAGGTGACTTGTCGTCCCAGTTGGTGTAAGAAGACGTCATGCGGTCACTCCACACCCAGTCTCCCTCGTTATCAATGTCATTGTAACCAATCCAGAAGTCGGATTTAGAATAAACCTAAGCACAAGTAGCAGCTGTTAGTCCAGCCTCTCTCAAAATTAGAAAATTGCACATACCATCAATCGCATAAGATGCTCAACATTCTGTACTGATCACATCATGTAGTTTTGATTTTATCTTTAAATTGCTAGAATTGTAAGCTGATTGCCAGATTTTGATTTTTCCTAGAAAGTTTAAAGAAGACTTTTCAAGAAAATGAGTAATTCAACAGGTAATTAAAAGTTTTGTGGGACATGTATTAGAACTTTGTAATGAAAATAAATATTGCCTTCCCTAGTATATTTGGTTAATAAAGAATTATTTTTTTGTATGACATTACCTGCATAACGAAACGACTTTTTTCTGCAGAGAAAATGTTTCACACCAAACTATTTCTACATTAAGCATAAGTTTAAGAACTTCGTACAGATTGCTTAAAAAAAACAGGAACAGTTGCCTACTTTATTTACTACTTTATTTAGGCCGGCAATCTAGCGAAATAAAGTCCTCGCAAGAATTCAATTTCTTTCATCTTTTCACGAATTCAATAGTTCTTAATGTAATGTTAAAAGAAACATCCCTGAAAAACTTGACATACCTGCGATATCATAGTTTCTTCATCATCACTAAGTATACTTGCTAGCGAAGCTTGTTCATCCATACACGATACAAGTGCATGCTCCCATGTTTTTGGTTCTTTGAATAATTTATAGCATCCTCGGACTGAGTTGAGGGTCAGCTTCTTCCAGCCCTTACCGCAATCTAAATTTCCATTGAAATAAATTGAAGCAGTTCAAACAATTTTGGATTGTTTTAATTATATGACAAATAGACATTAGGAAATTGGAAATAATAAACACAACGAAGAAGTTTTATGATGCGACATACAAACGTGTCAACAATAACGTCATTAAATGTCATTACTTTTTCGCTACAAACGATGTTGACAACTTGTAGCATAAGCAATTCTAGGTCTCTCTGTCTACTTTGTATGGAAGCAGTTGGACAGTAAAACGTAGAGCAAACCGGAAATCAAATGAGGAACAATTAAAGAGCAATTCGCACTAAACGGATTGTGATTAATGTTTAACCAAACCATCTTACCTTCAACCTTTTTCTTGCAAAGGTAGTCATGAGTCTGTGAACACGATGCATCTTTCCATTTGCCTTCTTTAGAACTTAGCAAAACACAGTCTCTGCCTTTACCGTGGTCATCCTTAGCGCTGCTATCCCAGTCCGTAAACACAGACAAACTCGAGTCACTCCAAGTCCATGTTCCATCCCGGGACTTATCCCGGTATCCCAACCAGGATTCAATACTGGTAAAGTTTTCGAGGAAACGTTGTTCATAAGCGTTGGTCACGCTGAAAAGATCCCCGCCAAAGTTTTTGCACGTGTGATGAGCGTTATCCCATGTTTTGCGCTCGAAAACCTCTTTGTAGCAAAATGAACCAAAATCACCAAGGGCTCCCGTCCAACCAGCGCCACACTGAAGGTCTGTAAATTAAAAACGTACTTTTCGATTACATATTCTCATTATTTCGTCATGTAACGCTTACATTAATCGTTTTATTAACGGTGAAGCAGTTGATAAAGAAGGCTTTAGTTTCTTGAAGTAAATCCTTTTAAATCACAATTGGCTTTTCGGTTTTAGTTGAAGAGAGCCGTTCAATTATTGATTCATTTCACGTTACAGATGTTTTGCTATTGAAAAATTTGGACAGCATTTTCACAAATACGAACAAAAAAACATTTAGCATACCGCAGCCATAGTCTGAAGATGCTAGCACCATTGCTTATTTCATCTATTGTAAAATGAACTTCCCTCACACGACTTTTTTCCTACGCTTCGTTCGGATCAATTTAGGTTTCTGGGAAACTGCTCACCTACCCCTCCCCAAACCTAACATTTTGCCCAAAGCGATAAGTAAGGGTTAATGTTAGGTTTGGGGAGGGGTAGGTGAGCAGTTTCCCAGAAACCTAAATTGATCCCTTCGTTCAACTGTATTGACTTACTACGTCGTCAATTTGGTCTTAAAAACATGACGTTAAAGATTGGTGTGCCAACTTTGTGGAACATAGGTAACAGGGGGGGGGTTTTTGGTTGGTTTCCCCCCCCCCCCCCCCTTTTTTTTTTTTTTTTTAAAAAATAAACTCCCAATATTAAATTTTTTTTTATATAAATATTTTTTTTTTTTTTTTTAAAAAAAAAAAAAAAAAAAAAAAAAAAAAAAAAAAAAAAAAAAAAATTTTTTTTTTTTTTTTTAATGGGAAGCTATTGAAATCATCAATCTCAAAGAAACCTAGCATCAATACGCATGTCCTACCTGGCTTTGGTCGAATCAAGTTCTTCTTTCCAATATTACCATTAGGGTTGGCGTTTGCTTCAGTCCTTCGGTTGGTTTGATCGCTTTGTTGTCCCTCTGGTGGAAGTGGTGTTGGGTACCATGGGTAAGGACACCATTCATCACCATCACATCCTTTCTGTTTGTAACGTTTAAACACCAGTCAATGACAACAGTAACAAAAAATATGTAAAGTTAATACCACGTAGTGTTCCTGTATACAGCACAGATATTGGACTGTACAGACTATCATGGCAGAGTGCAGTTTTAAGACAGTGTGACGTAGCATGGTTTGATATGGTATGGAATGCTACACAGTGCAATAATGTGTAATATGCATGAAGTGGACAGTACATATGCTATGAATTTGTAAGAACTTTCTTTTCTTTTATTTAGCTTCACATTTGTAATAGATTTTTAAGGAAAGTTGGTGTGATGTCTCACGACTTTACCGACAGAATTAAACGTTGATGTAGAAAGAAACACAATTTTGTCATTTTCATACCTGAAACTATTTAGTATTTTCGGGACACACTTGAAGGGAGTAATGATTTAATAGAAGTGATACTCTACTGATGTAGTAGTAAATCATATTGTTTAACGCTTATTGTCTTACAGGTGCTTTGTTTTGTCCTTTCTTCCATGCCGCTGACAACTGGGCTGATGGGAAAGGACTTGGATCCTCCAATAATTGACTGTCAAACGACTGTTGCTGCATGCCATGGCGGCAATAAAATAATACAAGCTGAGCTTAGTTCGTCTATACATACTTATGTTCATTTGACGCAGTTTTCGATACCATGCTTTCCTTATCCAACAAAAAGATTACTTATTTTTGTTGTGAACGTAATGACCCAATCAAATCGAAATATCGGTATCCCACCGGTCATGAAAATTTTACCTATACTTCCTCGATCATTCCCTTGCCATAGAAATCGAGAATTTGGCATTCGAATTTGACAAACTTTCGATATCATGGAATTAAGAAGAACCAAGTAGGGCAATTTTAGCTGGCGATTTTGTTTTTGTAAAGGCAGTATCTCCTGTTTTTCTTTTCAATGACCTCAGAGTATTAATTAATGACCATAATAACAAGGCATTATAACATCTTTTTAGCACAAAGTGTATACAAAACCCGGTAGAACCTATTGAAGCAGATTTTGGGGTTTACACTTGATTCCATGATGATCATGCCATCGGTTGACACGTGACAAGATTACTTGATAAGGAAAATAATAATGTCACAGTTGTGGATGAAAAATAATTAGAGGTATGTTTCTGTTTCACACCCATCTTTCATGCTGGAGCCTTTAAAAAATGCCTTAAACTCAGACTATTCCTGCTCAGATGGAAAGCGGAAAAAGAACACGGAAAAATATTTTAGCCCATGCACATCCACGGGTTTTTTATGGAAGAAATGTTGTTTAGCGGAATTAAAGGGTAACACAGGCATGATGCAATAGACCACTGGTAGATTGAAGGGAGAAATATTAATATTTCGATTTGATCGGCGCATAGCTTTCGTAAATAGATATTGCATCTACAAACAGCGTCCTGTTTTGGTTGTCTGGAATTCCAAAAGAAATAAGCAAGATCTACGCATCTACTGTTTAGCTCTGAATTAGAAACACTTTCAAATCACTCGAAAACACTTTATATGTCTCAATGTCAGTTAAAGAAAGAGTAAGGTCAAATTACTTCTGTGCTTTGTAAAAACAATTGGTATTCGCTCTTGAGACTGACTCGCCTATTAACCTCTTCTCGTGTTTTGCGCTCTTACTGAATTATAAACGTTTTTCTATGATAATTGATCTTACAGTGTCGCCTGTGTTTACTGGATCGTTCTGACTTCCTTCTGGCGGTAGTGGTTTTGGATAGGGCTTGCCACCCTCTGGGAACCATTGACGAGTAACTGCCGGCTGTTGATACCATAGTTATTTAATACCATTCACAATACAACTTTCACAAACAGAATTTCTTTTGATGCAAAGAATAGAAGATCTGAGAACCTTGTTACATTATCCGGTGTTAGTTTACGTCATTTCGTAAAATAAACCTCAGCCTAAATATTACACGTTTTGATGTGAAGAATTGTCTGCTTATGGTTATGGTTTGATTATGGTTGTCATTGAGATTATGATTATGATTATGGTTATTATTATGATCATGGTTATTATTATGATTATAATTAACATTATGGTTATATCAATGATGAAAGTCGAGAATTAAATTTATGGTAGTATAAATGTCACTGAAATTATTTCATTCACTTGACATAGACAGGGTTAGGTATTCTAGCCCCTTAGTTGCATACGATTTCCAGGAAGTACAGCAACTTGGAACTGATTGAATTCGGTGCTTAACGCTACTGAATACTTTAATTTCATATTAGTAAATTCTCTGTTGTTAAAGTCAAAGGTACTATGTAAGTAGACATGGAGTCCATTAATGGACTTTAATGTGGTTTTTATCAAGGTAATAGTTAGTTTTATTTTAGGTATTCTTAATCTTAGTATGACCTATCTTGAAGCCACTTTTGTGAATGAAAGCTTCCTAATAAAAGATTATTAATAAGAAAAGTATGCTGAAAAAGAGGACACATGACACCCCCACTTTCTCCTCGCGTTCAACTTCAGCTTATCATACCTGTGCCTGGTTGCCTGGATAATAAGGAGACTGTGCTGATGGCAGAGATCCTCGAGCAGACGCCTGGGAACTGGTCTTGAGAGAGAATGGGAAATGACGAGTTAATTGGAATGAAGATCACCATTGATCCAATTTCCCGATCTTAATGCTGTTCTTTGAAAAAATTCTTTGTTAATCAATAGCAGTTTTCCAATTTAGAAAGGCCAAAGCTACCGAGGACCGAACGAGCTGATTGATGTAACAGGGACAATAGCACATAGTCAAAAAAGTGACCTACAACGGGCTGTAAAGATGCAAGAAATATTCCATCTGGACATAAAAGGAAAGCTGGGATCCTAAACTATATGGATACTTTACTCTGTATACGAACCAATCATTTTAGAAAATTATACCCTGAAAAACAACAATTTCACAAATTTAAAGTGCAATCCAATGTTGCCTTTTAGAGAAAACTTCAAAGGGTTAGAAAAGAAATAAATTAAATAATTATATATAAATTCTTATGTCAGGTCTATGGATTTTGTAACAAGAGGCCGTACCTTTATTGCTTCATTGTTATTTTCACTTCCTTGATTACCGTGGTAACCTTGGTTTTCCTGTTCTCCCTCAGGAGGGATGGTGAAGGGATATATTGGCGGCGCAGGATTGGACCTTGCTTGGCCTGTTTTCAAAAGGGTTTTCACGTAAAATACTTGCTCAGTTAAAAAAAAATTGTCGTTCGTGGCTATCATTCATACGCAGTTTATTTCATATACTATAGAGCCTGGATTGATTGTTTTGTTTTTGTGCAGTTTGGTCACAGCTCTTAAATCTCTCTACCACTCTGAACTAACCCTCATTTACCAAAATCCTTTGATAGTGAAATCATGATGATCTGTTGTTATCGTATCATAGTATTGTTAAATGTTTTTATGCCTAATGTTACTGTATTATAATTCTTAGAAACAATCGTAGCATTGAAACTAATACAGCATAGTAACTAATGCTTAAAAGTTATGTGTTTTATTAAGAAAGCCTTTTTGAAAACAAAAACTAGTTTTATTAAAAAACAACAGCAAAGAATTTGAACATCGTTACTTTCAGTAAAAGGTCGTTAATATATTTTGTGCTGTGGTGCTGATTATTGACAATATAATCTTTTCTTACCTGGGCTTGAAAATGCATTAACGTCACTTCCGGTATACCTGGAGGTCTCGGTAGCTACCAAGTTATTGTGGTTGAGAGGCGGAAGTTGCTGGTGATTTAATGGCGGGAGAAAAGCCACATGCTCATGACTGGAAGGGTACGCATGCTCAAGAGGGGGAGTCAAGGGAGGTTTACCAACGTAGCTCTGTGTCAATTCACCTGGGTTAAGATACGGGTTAACATACGGCTGGTTAGAAGAAGGAAAGTTAGGCAAGTTAAATTCATTATTATATGGAGGTTGGCTAGTTAATGGATTACCGTCATCAAATTCAGTACTGTTTCTAGGTTGATTAGCAACCATATTAAGACCCAGATTCTGTATCTGGGAAAGTCCATTACTGTTTGGTTTATTTGCTACTTGATTAAACCTCAGGCTTTGAGTTTGCAGGTTTACATTTGATGTCAATTCATTAGCTATTTGATTAGGCGCCAGACGCTGTCTCTGGAACTCATCATTAGCCTTTGGTTGATTTACATTTGATAAATAAGGTAAAGTTGGGTCCTGGGGCATGCCCGGGGCTGCATTATAACTATTAATTATTGGATTAGTTCCCACACCAGGGGTCTGGGAAATGCCAGTTATTCTAGGAGGGTTAATATTGGGATTCCCAGAATCAGTTAGTTTATTTAAGGTTGGGTTAAATTGTATGGCAGAGGGATCGACGCTTCCATCTTTGACCGTTTGAAAGTTAGCTGAACTAGGACTAGGAACTTGGACTTGGAACGGTTGGCTGTTCCCGACGTTGTAACCTGATGGTTGAGGCGTTGGGACGTTTCCTCTCGTTTCAGCAAGAGCTTCCTCTAAGCCCATCTCTAATTTCCCTAACGAATCCACAATTTCAGCTTTTTCTTTTGCAATTTCCTTCTTTAGGGATGATTTCTTCTTTTCGTTACCTGATACATCTTTATTCTTTATAGTCGGTTTTGCAATGGCGCTGTTTCCAAGTGACAAGTTCCTGTAGTTGGTGTTATCGAGCCAGTTTTTTGATGGGTATGAACTGGAATCGTTTGTGGCACTTCCTTGCCATATCCGGAGAAAATTCGCGAGCGGATCTTTTGATGGTCCTGTTGTTGATTACAATGTTGTGCTCTTAATTTAATTTTAACATCAATAAACTGACAACACGTTTTTAGTGGTTCAAGGCATATATTGTCCAAATTGTTTCCGAAAAAGTAAACCAAAGATCTAGAAGTATCCGACAAGAAAAGAATTTTCCATTCTATTCCGGAATGACCCTCTAGTATTATACAAGATATCTTTAACATTAGTTGACAATTCAAGATTGATCTATACTCAAATTTGTTTGGCTTTATCCGCACACCGAAATTTAGTAGAAATGATGCCAAGAACACAAAGAAAGTAGTACGCAACCACAAATAACAAAGGCTAGAAAATTCGAAATTCAGACAAGACGTTTATACCTGATGTGCCAGGGATTCCGAACTTCGCTGCGGTAGCTGGGGGCGCCATACGTTGTGCCATTTGGTCAACACTAAGAAGATTTTGAAGCTCTTTTGTATCGTCATACACGGAGGGAACCAAACCTTTTGACTGAGCATTTTCATCCCATTCTGGTAGTGGTATTTCTTTTCTGTTTTCAGACTCGTTAACTGTTTCGTTTTTAACGTTTTGAACAGGCAACGGTCGATCTATAAACTCCTTTCCTTGAACGACTGGTATCATCATATTGTAGTAATTCTTGATCAAATGATTTCCGTTGTTTGCAAATGATTGATTGACAACTCGTTGAGGTGCGTACAAATTCCCAGTGTCAGCATTGTAAGTTTTTGGCATAACTAAAGGACCTCTTCCCACCCCACTTAAGTCTAAAGGTAACTTTGGATAAGGTTGCTTACCATTATCAGTTAATGAGGCTGCATTTTCAATCTGCGATGTGAAGGCAGATAAAGCATCAACATTTTGTGAAGATTGCTTTTCAAAATTAGCACTTGGAGCGTGTTGAGCCTGCTCCACTCCATGTAAAAGAGGTGGCAAGATAGCCGCCTCCTCATTGTCGTGATTCAAAGGTGGTAGGCCGTTACTTTCGATTCCGTGATTCAATGGTGGAAGGTTTTCTGCTGTTTTCATTCCATGATTTAAAGGTGGCAGGCTATGAAAACTCTGAAGTGCGTCATTTCCGTGATTGAGCGGTGGAAGATTGCTCGCCTGCTCAATGCCGTGCATTAGGGGTGGTAAGTTCTCAGCTGCTTCCTTCCCGTGGTTCAGTGGGGGCAGATTTGATGCTGTCTCAATGTTATGGTTGAGCGGAGGTAAAGCGCCAGCCATTTCTATCCCATGATTCAGTGGTGGTAGGTTCTCAGCCTGTTTAGCATCATGGTGAAGGGGTGGAAGGGCCGAGGCTGAACTTGGAGCTGAAATCTTTCCTTTCGCAGTTCCTTTCTCTGTGCCGGAAGATGTGCCTGCCAAGAAACATATTTAGAATAATCAAAAATTTAATGCCAAATTATGACCAAAAAGAAACACAGTATACTTATGATTGAGGTTTTAACCAAGCAGTAATGGCCAGTGTCTTCTATAACCATCCAGTCGAAGTTGTAAAGTAAAGAAATTATTCTTGATATGCTATTATCTCATGTGTTTCTTTTTCAATTCTTGGACCTTCTAATTCCTCAGCTTGACTCGATAGTCCTATCTTGGATCTTTTCTAGCCCGTTAAAGAGCTTTGTCACAGACAATGTATCTTAAAGAAATGGTAAGTTTTTTCAATTTTGTTGTCCGTGTTATTGTGCCCAAAAAAAAAATTTCCGCCCCACCACCCCAAAAAAAAAAAAAAAAAGGGGGGGGGGGGGGGGGGGGGGGGGGGGGGGCGTTTTGTTTTTTTTTTTTTTGGGAAAAAAGGGGGGAATTTAACCAAAAAAAAAAAAAACAAAAACAAAAAAACCAATTTACTTTCGATCCTCAAGTGAAAACCGCTCTATCTTTGCCAGTTGAAATCATCCTTGCTTAATTTCACGTTTTAATTACACCTTTGTTGTTTTTCTACATTAGAAAACTGTTATTTTGAGGTTTCCTTTAATTTGAAAGTAATCAGAAAAGTGACAATGCTCCTTTAACATTGCTCATTCAAATGGGTGAAATATTAGTATTTCTACGATGTTTCGTGTTCGTCTCCACAATACGTCTCTGGTATGCCATTTTGAACGTCGAAACGCCTAAGTAGCAGGCAATAATTAATAGCACGGTATTCGACAGTGTCGAAGAGGTAACAAACCAACGACGCAGGAAAACACTTCGGTAAAACAACGAACTGACAAGGGCTTACAAGTATTAGAGCTTCCATGGACGGCGGAGCCGGGGAGCTGGGGGGGGGGGGGGCTTTAGCCTCCCCAGAATTCCGAAAAAATAAAGACTTATTAAGAGAAGAGTCTTTTAAGCCCCCCACTTGAAGTCACTAGTCAGCCCCCCCACTTGGAAAAATGCTCCGCCGTCCCTGGCTTCTTGAGCTGGCGCCGAATTGACAACCAGCTTTCACTCATTTGTAATTAAACCACAAAGAAAGATTCACTTTGCTTTGATAATGATGGTAGCATCATCAAAACGTCGGACAACATTAGTCTTAATATTCCTTACCAATTGGTTTGGAAACCTGTCCTCGGAAGGCTCCAGCAGAATCGGCGATTCCGTTGTCCATGTTATCGCCATTGGGGATTTTCCCCGAGATCTGTACTTCTGGAGTAGAAAAACTGTCCATTGGATCGTGGCTCGGCGTTTCATCTGCGCTTTCAAATGATGTGGTGATTTTTGAATTTAGTGAGCCAAACAGAGGATCAGCAGAGTGCTGGTCCTGGGACAGAATCGAAGGACTTGTGAATGCTTCGTTAATGGAAGCAGCTGCATTTTCAGTACCGTCTGCTGGTGGAACATCGTCAGCTGTTAAAGAAATAGCCAATTAAGTTACAAAAATGATTAAACTGTAGTTCATGCAGTTGATAATTGCAAATATGAAGTGTATTGCTATAACTAAACGAAAAAGTCCACGAAAGTGTTAGGACTCAAAAGGCGCGTGATATCAAGTTTGAAATTTACGCCGGCACTCTTAATAGCGATTTCTAATCTACCCCTTTATGTTTCTACCAAACACATAGGATTGTACTCATGTTGTGATCTGTTGCGATCCTAACGATTTCAAAAGAAGCTGATCTTCGAAGCTTCTTGCTCCATTGACCTTTCAAGTATGTACCTGTATGTGGTATTCTAACGTGTTATTAATTGCTCTTTGTCTTGTTCAGGGGTACTTAGCTGACCTGGGATGACATAAAATACTTAAGAGGAAATCCGCCAGGACTTCGAGTAGTTATTGGACAAAATTATGTACCAAAACTATTTACACCTGATTGCAAGTTTTTGTGTTTCTGCTTCAAATATCTTATCGAAAGCAAACTTTTCTAACAACACCAAACATCGAAAACAAAGTTCGAAGTTCCACTGAATTCCCATGAATCGCTCAAGAGATGTGAGCTTTTGCCCATAGCTTGTGAACTTTGAATATCATTTTCTCAGACTCTGATCAGAAATTGTTTTACCAGAATTTTTTCCACCTTATTGCAAACTTTTTTGTTACTGCTTCAAATATCTTATCAAAAGAAATCTCTTCTAACAACACCAAACATCGAAAACAAATTTCGAAGTTCCGCTGAATTCCACTGAATCGCTTAAGACGAGTTTCCAAAATGGCTACAAGTGAAATTTTGGCTATACCTTGTGAACTTTGAAATTCATTTTCTCAGACTCTGATAAGAAATTGTTGTTTGTGTTGTCACGGATAATTAACTTACATCTTTACCTTTTATTAAGGGTAGGAAATAACGCAATAGGATTTAAATTATTCTAGTACTTGATTTTTGTCCAACTTCAATAAATATTACTCGACTTCCTAGTGGATTCCGTCTTAAAATGGTATTCTCTACCTGGTAAGCTCAAGAGGTCCGAGCGGGACACGCCTGCACTCATCTGTGCGGGTTGCGGGACTGGATTGTTGATAGCGGAGTTGTTGGTTGTCTGACTGTTGATGGCTATAGAAAAGGGGTGCATGATTGAAACTAAAATCGTATCTTTATTGTTAACTAGCCAGACTCATATGTATGGTGGAACAGTGATAACAAAACAACTGTCAAAAGGCTCAGTATTTTGGATAATATTGAATTATCGCTTTGTAGGAGACCCAATCTAAAGGCTAGATTTCACTAATGTAAGATTAACGAAAGTTCCTGTTAGTTCAAAAACAACTAAGGCTAGTAGCATCTTTGTAGGCCTTGGAAACATTTTATCTGTATTTATCCCTTACTTATATCTGTTGTGGTTTAAATTTATTTTTGGTTTAAAAATCTTTTTTTTTTTTTTAAATTTCCCTTTGTTTCAGATTACGATAATGAATATTTGACTATAAAAACTTAAAATCAAACCAGTTTGAAAGAATTAAACCAAAGATAAATGTAAACCACAACATATCCAAGTGTGGTTGAGGCCTGTTATTTGCCCGTTGTGCGAACCTGCCGTGTGGCTAGACAACGAGGCCGTAGCCTACTCAGAACTGATGAAATTGGGAGTTAGTGCCCTTTACGAATTGGTTACCTGGTAAGACGTTAGAGCGGAACACGCCTAAAGCCATCTGTGCCGGTTGTGAGACCGGACTGGCGATCGCAGGATTGTTGTTCATCTGATTGGCAAACAAATCCACGGAACCAGAAGGAACGGTGCTCTTATTGATTTCTACATTGTAGGGATACACAGTTATAATATAACTTGCCAAACCCATAGCAAGGGAGGACAATACAACAGCGAAAAGGAATTGAGTAAAATGGCTTTATAAGATGAAACCTTTGTTTTTCTGAGCAGCAATAAAAAATTAATGATAATATACTGAATTGTTACATTGAATTTTTATAATAATAATGCATTTTTCTTGTTTTGGTGTTGCTATTTTAAGTTGAGAGATATGGCGAGTGATGAACGACTGAAATGCTCAGACTTTATGATATTTTGACTTACTCAAATCAATCGAGTAAGAGAGTGTTTGAGTGGGTGAGTAAACGAGCAAACGGAATTAGTGAACGAGTAATTATAAGTGATTGTATAACTGAATGAATGAGCGACGTAGATAGCTGCCATGCGGCAGCTAGGCATGCGTTAAAAGTGAACATGGAAAGAACAAACAACAATGATCTAGTAACGAATGTAAACATGAGCAATGATTGCAAACGGAAAATTAAACAAAAAGAAATTAAACGTTTGTGATTTGTTGTAGATGAAGTGATTGATTTTATCATAGTTGAGTCAGTGAAGTGAGTTATGTTGTGTCAGAATGTGAAAGTAAAATTAATCTAAAATATAAATGTTATTAAACAAATAGCTACAAAACTACGCGTCTTGAGTATTCATGAGTACTTGATTTACAGGGGCGGATCCAGGATTTCAAAAGGGGGGGTGGATGGCAGACCATTAGGGCCTAACCCTAACCCTAACCCTAAGTGGCGGCAGACGGTGAAACGTGGCGTAACAACAACCAGACATGCGCGAGAGCTAATTTTTCTTTCTTTATGTATTTTCTATTTCAAATAAAGTGACATTTCGAATTTTTTTTACTGAAAAATGGGGGGTGGATATCCACCCTTCCACCCCCCCCCCCCCTGTATCCGCCCCTGATTTATTAAGTATACGTAGGTATCATGGTTGTTTGTAAATGTGAAATTTAACTAGCTGGGGGAATCATGTCCTGTCACCGTATAGTAGGCTGTGGTAAACGTCAGTTCGTGGTAAAATAAGGACTTTCTTGGATGGCTATTAACCTGTTTAAGAAGTTGTAATTAAAAATAAACAAAGAGGATATTTCTTCAGATCTCGAAGAAAACATTTAAACTGTTTAGTCCTCCCTCGATGGTTTTCAATTTTCTAAAATTACTATGGTTATGTAAAGTCCAGTCAACTCAAATCTTTGCTATATTTCGAAACCATCTTTAGAGCTTCTCCACAATTTTGCCATTACAAAAAATAGAATTGTAAACTGCGAAATTAAAAATTACTGATATTAGCTAGATTAACAGTCACAAGTTGAAGAATATCCCATTTGCCTTTTTTCTCAAGCAGGTTAATAACCTAGGCCAGTATTATCAGAGTACAGTAAACAGTCAGTCGACGTCAGTGAGATTACAACTCAGAGGGACTTTTTACTTCTGGGCTCGGTTGTTCAAAGCACGATTAAGCTAATCCAGGATTAGCGTGAAATTTGATTTCAATTTTATAACATTTCGTTGAGGTTTTCTGTTAATATTTCTGTCCCCCAGTTTTGACGTGGACCAATCTCAAACTTAACAAAACATTAACTATGGAAAACCCCTTAAAACAAGAGAAATTAAAATATTGATCATCTTTTAATCCTGGGTTAGCGTTAATCGTATTTTGAACAACCCGGCCCTGTTTGGTATCCATTAATGGATATGATATATAGCACCTACAGTTCCAAAAACAATCACTGTTCAAAATCGTCACTAATTCACCGAAACAAGGAAACAATTTGTTTCCTTTATCCTGAAAAGTTTTGTGCGCTGTGTCTGGGTAACAACAACATAATTTTAAGCAATTGAAACTTTCGCATTCATTTAGCTCGCCTTTTTCCCGTTTTACCTCGATGAGAAGGTAATGCAGAACTCTGATGGACTTAGCGAATACAACAATTCAGTAAACAAACCTCACTCACATGTTACTTACCTGCTTAGCTTAACATTAACTCGTAAAAAGTGAAAAAAAAAAACCAAAAACAACTTGGCTGGTATTTATCCCCAAGATTAATGGTATTTGATTATCAGGAATGTTTGTTACCCAGGTTCATTGCACAAAATAGGTTTCTCTACTCTTTACTGATTTGTTTTGTTTGTAACATCTAAGATTAATTTTGACTGCCAAGTTAAAAAGTCCCTCTGAGTGTTGGTCTGTCTGTGCGTCAACATGCCCTAACCTTCTTGGATTTGTTTATACATCTCATCCTTCTTCTGAGTCATGCCGGGAACCATCTTGCGCAGTGACAACGGAAAAGAACCTGGGAGCGGTTTGTGATTTGACACCACCACTCCTAAACTACTTCCCGGGATGGCGTTTTTAAAATCAGCCGAAGTAGAGTTGCCTTGCTGTGGCGTGAGACGTGCAAGTAAACCTAATGCAGTGGGTAAGTCAGCAGCAACATGCATCAAAACATTAAAAAGCGTTATATAAATAACTGTTATTTTAATTGTTATTTTGTTTTAATTGTCAGTTTAATAAAGTTGTCACGTTAAGGGTTATTCGATTTAGTTAAATAGCCCTTATGTATTCAGTCAACTCTCTCTTAACGGACACCTCTTTAAGGCAGACACCTGTTGATGGTCCCTGCCATTTTTCAGTCATCTTACTGTTTCTAAACTCCCTATAATATAAGAAGGACAACTCTCTTAAACGGACGGTTGGAGCCGGTCCCGACGGTTTCCGTTTTAGAGAGATTTGACTGTATTAACAAAACAGTTAACAAATGCGTGGCGCGAGGGTGGTAAACATTTTGTTTGTGTCATGTCATCATGTTTTTTACCCTCGGATTTAATTTTTTTGAAATGCCAAACAACCAACCAAAAATGGTTGCCATCCTATGTCTCGCTTCCTTGAGAGCAATAAAGACATTCAGATGAAACATACACAAGGGATATTGCTTAGAGTCTATGGCAATAGTCTAGCTTTCCTTTACAGAGGAAAAGATAAACCATCTGATTAACAGTGTTTATTACACGACTAAGGCGGTTCGAGGGCCAATAACTAAATCAGCCAATCAGATTACTTTATTTCCGGTCCCGCGAGGGCCGATATTTTCCAAGTATCGGACCGGGTTTTGTCCCGGATGATCCCGCGCTAATTCCCGGGCGATTTAACGCAAGATTTTTGAAAGATTTGTTTTTTGCAAAAAATTTTCCGAGTTTTTATTGCTTTGAAAATAAAATGACCCGGCTTACACAGAAATAATTATAACTTCTTTAGCGCGCGTAAAAGTTTTGCCGCACATTGTTTTCCACGACATCTACCGGGTAGCAATTCTCACTACACAAAGTTTCCAGTCGTGTAATAAATCTCTTATTAACCAAGCTTGCTCGGGACCGTACTGGGCGAATATTGGCCCTCGGTCTTTTTTGTACGGACCTCGCTGCGCTCGATCCGTACTGTCAAGACCTCGAGCCAATATTCGCCCAGTACGGCCCTCGCGCGTGGTTAACAAGATATATTAATTGCACTTGCTGATATTTTAAGAGTTATTAGGAAACAAATTATGACACTTATGTCATGATTGAGTGTTAATACTTTGCCAGCAGTTTTTAATTTTTTATATTTAGAATTATTTTATTATGATTGTTTGTAACTCCTTTACTTTATTTTATCATTTTATCCAATTTATACTAGTGATACCTATCGGTAGAAATGCCAACGAGTACAACGGGACGCTTTATGATTTTGGTCGATCAATAAACATTGCGCGTTTTCTTTGAAAATCTTGAATGTTTATGGAATAAAATGCGATTTTATGAGGCTAAATGAGGAAAAAGTTCTAAAATAATACTAAAGTAGTGAAGATTTAGTGAGAAATATTGTAAACTTTATGCTATTTGAGAGTTTTGAGCCATTGTTGTCCGATGCCGCTATTTTGGAAAGGTTTCCGCTGTTTTAAAGTCCTATAGGTCTTAATCAAAGTGGCTATGGGCCACTGAACGCGGAAAATAAATTACGAAACAAAAAGCAAACTTTTACAAAGATTTGCCGAAACAAATCATTTCAAACTTTCCACACTGCAGTTAAATCCATTCAGCACATAAGTATTCAAAAAATTTGAGGTTTTAAAAGGTAAAAGCCTGGTCGGACAAGTTTGTGGTCGGCGGTAAATTAGTCCAAAAAATGGTCTTGGTCGACGATTCAGCGTTCCTGATTTTAGAAAAAGCAGCCATAATAGATGTTTCAAAACAACTCTCGCCAGTCTTTTGAACCGAGAGGGCCAAGTTTTGGCTCGGTCAACAGGGACAACTTTCTCATCTAAACCCTCGGCAAAAGATGGCTCGGGGGAGAGGGTAACCCTCCTACCAGGGACAACTCTCCTCCATATAAACAGGCCCTGAGACGCATCTTGTCTGGGAATTTTAGTTGCCAATGAATCATGCACGTGCTGAACAAATTAGTAGCGCGCTGATTGGCCAAACTACAACAAAGTGTGCACGTGCTGAACAGATTCTGCTAAACGGATTGGCAAAAAACATCAAAATTGAATCGTCACGATCTGCCTTACATTACATTACTTACATTACTCGACATTTGGAGTGTTTCTGAGATTTTTTTCGCATATACAAATCTTCTCGCGGCTCTATATTCTGCCGCCTCGTCAGGCCTTCTGGTCTTCCAGAAGGCCTGACTCGTTGGCAATAATATATTTGATAATGTCTCAGAGAAAGAAAAAGCAAAATTCGTGTTATAAGTTGGTCAGTCCGGGTTGTCTGTTGATCTTTGGTCACCTGTCGTGAAGATACCTAATATGGCAGTATTCATTGAATTAACAGCCGAGCATCATTTCTTCAAAGTTTTTTTCACCGACGTACAAAAACAAGCAAATTTAAAGGCGAGTGACTTGTTTAAGAGTGGTCAATCAACGAATTCCGTCGTTGAACTAAAGAAAAACAAACATCAAGCCATAACTTACACGATAACAACCCCAAACCCGGCAATTGGTAAAATATAACAGCTTTGTCTTACAATATATGATTTCAAAGCCAAGAAAATTATAAATGAATAATAAATGAATAATGTTTGTTCCACAAGGCAAAGAGCCTTTGACTGTAGAGTTCTCTTGGTCGTTCGATAGATTTATTGAAGTATATTATTATTTTTATCCAAAAGCACTCAGCTATTCAGTTGAACAGTAAGTAGCTTTATCCAGTAGACTAAACAACAAGAGACATTCCACTCAATAACACAAAACCTACCGCTTTATTTTACATAACCAAATATACACCTACAGACGTTCACTTCGAACATCGACAACAATGCAATCGTGTTTTCCGTATGCCTATACATAGCTTAAAAATAAGACCAAAATGTTGGTAAATTTGCCTTCCCATTGGATAGCTAGGATACCGAATTAAAACAATTTGATACAGGAAAATCAATTTCATTCAACGCAAAACGCGAATTGTTATGGTTAGGTATGAAATATTTACAACTAAACTAAACTAGCGTCTTTTTATACAAATTGATTTGCTTGTCTTGGTTTGTAAAACCAATTGTAAGATGTGGCATCAACCAATCCCCCAAAAGTGAAAACTATTCTTTAAATCGCTTGGTGATAATGTGACATTCCTAGCTTCGTTTTAGTATAAAACTGAAGAAGCAGCAAAGAAATTGAAGTTGTGTAGTTCAATTTGTAAACTGGATTCTGGGCCAAGAGTCGATTGACCAAATGTAGGGAGGAGGGAGAAATTGGCTCAAAAAGTAGGAAGGAAAAAGATTTACCCTCCTGTTCCCCTCAATTATGAAGAATGAATCGACTCTATAATTTTAGTGCGAAAACTCAGTGCCAAGATAATTCAATCATCGAGTCTATGATTTGGAGAGACTTATACATTTTTAACCGATACAGTTGGGTGAAAAATGTTTACGCTTAACTCTAAATATACAATCAGTTTGAATTAGTGCAAAGAAAGACCACTGGTATTAAAGGGACACCTGAGGTAACACTCGATAACAACAATCCAATCCTAAAGAAGGCCGCTCTTTTTGAGGAATCCCAATTCCGTATGTATAAAACCAACCAGTTTATTTATGACGCAATGGCCAATTATGAGAAAGTCACTTGCAGGTTTGCAGGTACTACGGTGAATCTTTCAACTCCATTTTTGGATTACATTAAAAACCATGGAAGGAAGCAATCATAAGCAATGTATTTTTGAAACAGCCGTGTTTACATGAAATATCACATTTAGAATGACATTTTTTCTTTGCCAGCCATTCTGGGTTTTGAAGCACACCGTCATTTAGGATTTTTTAAAGATATCATACGGTTGCCCCTGCATTATCCGAAAACAACACGCCCCAGATGTTCGAAGGGTGTATAACGCTAAATCACTATCCGGTGAATAGCGTAGCGATTTATCCGGTGGATAGTGTTATTCACCCTTTAAACGACCGGGGCCTGATCTTTTGTTGTCCTAAAAAGAGGCCACCATACGTGCGACGTCATAAGATCTAAAATGGCAGCGCATGGGAAATGCAATCATCAAAATGGCCGATTCTCTTGTTCATTTTTTCAACTTTTCAAACATTTGTTACTGCTTTTTAAATAAACTTCAGTTTGGAGTATATTTTCAGTGGAAATTTTGTTTCTTCAAGACTTACTAACAATAGTCACATACATTATTAATAGCAATAGCTCATAGTTTCTGATTGCTTACGAATTTGCAGGACCGTCATTTTAGAAAAAAACTTAATTTGATTTTTTTTTTATCGAGAACGACTGTGATTGAATGTAATCTGAGTCACAAATGACAGGTTTTAGTGCAATCTTCAAACAGAATTTAATATATTCACCGTAGAACTAAGTCTTAGACATTGGCCACTAAACAAGACTCAATTTCAACAGGTGCTTCAATAGTCTAATCATGTCAAAATAAACGTGTTCTGCCCAGATTGCTGGAATGAAAGTTGTCAGTTTTCGGGCATGGGATTGTGAATGCCGTTTCAAATTATTTCAAGCTGAGTAAAAAAGTAACTTTTTCTCTTATGTAATTTCCAACAGACGAGAACCTCCTCAGTGAATCCTTTTTTCCAACCAATTTCTTTACCATTAATAGCACATCAGAACAGGTGGTTTATTAAGATAAAATACCTCATCATTTCATCCTACAAAACGCCCAATTTTCGCAAAAAAACATATAATTGTTGATCTAAGGAACTGACAGGGTAATAAACCATTATTAAGTTAAATTTTGCCCATGTTTTAAAACGAAATCGGGTATATTATACTTCATATAAAAATGAGTTTACATAAACTCGGTCTCGCTTTGAAACTGAGGCAAAAATTAAGTCAGCAATGGCTTATTCAAGTAAATGCCACTTCAGAGAAAAGGGTGTATGAAAATATTGCTTCCTTTATTATATTTATAAAAAGGAAGAAGTAACAGCGTTAAATCATAAACAATAACTTCACATTATATTTTCGGAATTAACGTTTCCCTATTCCCGTAGTCTTTCTTTGCACTTATTTGATATGACTATTAGTTTTAATTTAATGTAAAGAAACTGTTGTTCTCGTCATGTTGTTGTGTTGTTGAAACAAGTCCGTCGTATACTGTATTGCTGACGGCGGGATCGCTAGCATAGCTTGTTTTTATTGTCAGGCTAACTCCATTTCGACCCATAGTTACTCGTCCTCGGGAAAGTAACTTCTTAACTCTCTCAGGCTGCTTTGCTGATCGCCTATTGGTTGTTAGAAAGATGGAAATCTGATGTTAGAAACGTTGTTTCCTCGTAACAAAACGCCAAATTAAAATTTCTTTATTGATAGTTTGTTGATAAGAAGGATAAGGAACTTCTGCGAATCGTTTCATTTTTTGGCGCAATTGTATAAAACGCCATCATGCTCATCCGGTCCGTCCGTGGACAGGAGCGGTTTCACTTTATAATCACGCTGGACTTAATCTTGCAGGCTCCGATTCAATAAAGCTACCAGTGTTAAGGGTATTTTTAGTAATATGAAAGTCGCATTTATATTTCTTGAGTATGCAAGCTCTCCTTTCGCCAAGATTACAGTATACGAGGCGAACATTGAATGGTATTCGGTTTGTCACTGTGTGAGAAATTTAATGGTCATATTTTGTAGTAAACTTATCTATTTGGAGTAGGATTTAATTTACTGAATGGAAAGAAAGCGGCTGGCTTCAAAAAAGTTTAAAATTATATATGCATAGCAGAATGCAAAAATTGAAGAACCTATGGAGCTGCTGCGTACAGAAACTAGCAGAAGAAAGACCAGAGAGAAGAAAGCATTACCACTAAAGGATTAATTTTACATCTATAAAGCGACTGAAGGCGGGATTTTGGAAATATTAATGACATAAAGGTCCAGTAGAGTATGCGTCGTCACAGTGGAACAACAGTGAAATTTTGACAAAGTAGAAGCTTCAGGATAAGCAGCAACAGAGTACAATAGCGCAGCAAAGGGAATAAGAAGGAATAAGAATATCAACTGTTGGTGTTTTGTTGGTGGTTAATGCTGTTGTTGCTATTATTGTTGGAAGTGGTGTTGGTAGTGGTGGCAGTGTTGATGATGCCTTCAGACAGTGCATTCTAAAAGTAGCAAGCATAGATCAACGACAGCAGCAGTACCAGCGATGAAAGTACAATAAAACTCGCTGGATTTACTTTGATGAGAATATTAGCGCCCCAAACAGAGTTAAAAGAGAGAAAAATAAAAAGCATGTTTAATTTATTGTAGAAAAGAATATTATTTTAAAAGCGGAGCCGCGCGTAAGTCATGGCTTGATGTTGTTTTTTTCTGAACACGCTTTCACTGTCGATCGAAGAAGTCGCTTTATCCTACTTATCAACAGTTGATAATACCTTTATTTAATGTTCAGTTTGGCAAAACTCGTACCAGTCGGTCGTGTATTAGACAATTAGAAGACGTAATGTTTGAAAGGAATTTAAGTCGAAATTTGGTAAGCAATTTGTTTCTCGATTACGTTTTGTCAAATAAGTGCAACCCTAAGGCTTTGAAAAACTTATCAACTGAAACTGAACAACACAGAGTTACATACCTTGTTGCTGTTGTGGCTGATTTTGTAAAATCTGGCTCCCTGTTAATCAAGAAATAAGGGTAACGGAGTTAGATAATAAAGTTTCTTTTCACTCTTTTGCGGTTTTGTCACTTGCTTTATTTAAAGGTGGAGTTTAAAGATGACCAGAGAGTCAAAGGTAACCTTCTTCTAGCACCACTACTGTGAAATGTGTTCCATCAAGTTTGTGGATAAATTATTATTTATCGCTGTTTAATTACATGTTTAATTTTTCATAACTTTTATTCTATAGACCTCCAAATGTGGCTTTGATATACTCACTTGCAGCGAGATCGTCCGCAGGGTATTGTGTCAGAGCCTCACTTTGGGGCGTGTACTGCGGGAAGGCTGGAGCGGATTCAGGGAAGGTCTGTCCTGACATATCTTGCATACCACTCATTGTGATGTTCTGCTGTGGAATATCAGATCTAAACTGCTGCTCAGGGAACTGGAAAGCTCCTTGATCGACTGCAGGCATCATGGGTTGACTTTCTATTGGTGAAAATATACCATGGACCTTTCAGTCTCAAGCTTCAAATATTACCATACGCTTCTTAAAATATTGGTTCTTAGGGTGATATATGCATATTCGAAGAAAAAAGTTGTTGAAAAAACTTGAATGTGAACTAACGTCTTCTTCTTATGCTTTTTTGTAGATAGTTCTTTGAGTTGTCTCACTAAAACCGTAAGGATGCCACTATCTTGGAAATCTTAAATAAAGCGCGTCTGTCATTAGGTATCGACGGAGTTAAATTCTTCCTGGGACAGGGAATTTATTGATTAAGAAATCTATGTCTCCCTGTATAGCCCTAGAATTAACGGCACCTTAAAACCAACAATGGTTTCTGCAATATTTAGGTTTATTTTATCAATAGCCCTCAACCCAAGCCCAAACCTAGAGGACTTGTAGTGTTCTATTAGTGCAGGACTTACCTTCCTCACTCAATCATTGATTAAAACGTGGTAAAGTACCAAGGGTATTGAATACTATTCTTACCTGGCTGCGGTATTGAACTTTTCTTTTTTGCCAAGGTGGAGAGTTTTTCTAGTTGAGAATTTTTCCATAAGATAAGAGGATCAGAATGAGACGATACTAAATTAGAGGCGGTCTTCGAGCGAATAGGCTCCATCGATGCTCCGGTGCCCATGTTTCGCACGTATTCATACGGATCAACAATTTTATCTTTTTTGTCCTTGTCGTCTGAGGTCTTGTTTTGTGATGCTTCTGCTTTATCCTACCAAGAGAAACGATAACAAAGAAAGAGTGTGAATTCACGAAGACAGTAAATATATTCTGACAGTCAATTATATTTTAACCATATCATCTGAAAAGTCAACACTATTAGAGCTGTGTCACGTGAACAGTCAATACCACTTGATTTTTATCAAATGAACAGTGAACAGCATCTGGTCTGTATTAACTTAACAGCCAATACAACTTGATTCGAACTTGACATGTATCAAATGAACAGTCCATTCGACTTAGCTTGTATCAACTGAACGATCAATACGACTTGACGTAAATCATGTGAGCAGTCAATATTACTTGTACTTGTCGTCTATCAAATAAACAGTCAACGATACTTGACCTGTATCAACTGAACATGCAGTACTGACTTATTTAACTGTTTCTCTACCTCTTTCGCTGTCTCGGTTACGTTCTCCTGCTGAAGGGCGGGTGCAATTTGAACTGGTTGGATCTCCTCTGGTTGCTCATCTTGTGCGGCTCCTTCGTCCTCGTTTTGTTGTTGTTCTGCTTCTTCTTCAGGTGTGGCCATGATGTCCGACCTCGCCACGTTTGGTTGCTGCTGGAACTGGCCATAAAAAGCGGCCAAAGGGTCACTTCCAGCGGGTTGTGGATAATTATACGCATACCCATTGTTGCCGTAGCCCATCATTCCATTATTGGGAGCCATCATCATCATATTAGGGCCTTGCATCATGTTAGGAATCATGTTCCTCTTGGCACTTTCATCGTACCCTACGGGAAACCCCATCTGCTGCAAGATGTTGGTAGCAGGCGGAAGAGGAATGCGAGACTTCTTTGATAGTTCCTGCTCTTTTTCTTCTGCTGCGCCCTCTAGTGCCTCACCAAGCATCTTCAACGCAACACCTCGATACACATTTACAGCCTTAGCTATCTCTTTCAGGTCAATCTTTGGATAGACGGATACTTGTGGGGCTACTACTGGTCTTGGAATTGAACTATGCTTTTCGTTAGCTCTGCTTACAGTGCCAGTTGCAAGATCTATTGATAACAAAAAATGGGAATGCATTTAAACCCATATCAGATGCCAACCGTCAAAACGTCACCCATTAACCAACGAAATATAGAAAACAAAATTCCTCTCGTACGAGACTGAAACACGCACTAGTGAAAGAGTAATGGGATGTACTTGGATGAATAGTGACCACCGGTGCCATATAAATACTGAACTTTTTGTCAGGTATCTCGGACTGTTTCTAGGTTAAGCAAAGTTAAAGAAACATTTTTGTGAAAAGTCAAAATTTAATTTTTTGCAAAATCGTTTAGCTAAAAGAGTATTTATAATTGCAAAAGTTACATGAACAATGAAGGACCTTTGGAAGTCCTATTAATTGAAGGCATTTTTAACCAACTCAATATTGCCAAACAATTTGTTCGTGGAGAATAGTGTGATATATTCTCGGACTTTAAGAAATGAACGGTTAAATTGCTGGCTTTTCTAGGATTTTTCGTCTAACAGAAGCAAAGTTACCTTCAGCCAGACTCCCAGATCCTGAGCCTATTTCAGCTGCTCCAACAGTTGGCGCTGCAGTGACCGGTACAGCAGCTGCCTCACCAGATCCAGATGCTGCCTCATTAACCTCATCTTTCTTTTGAGAACCTGATCCTGCTTCACCGCTACCAGACGACTGTAAGATGTCGTCATCTGAAACTGACGTCTCGTCCATTCCGGACGCGCCTGAAGCTGAGCCAGAGTCTCCTGCAAATTTTGCCATCAAGACTTTGTGGATTGGTTGAGGAATCCCAGACTTTTTATATTCCGGATCGTCATCTGTCGATAACAAAAAAATTCGAAAACATTGACCAATCTTTTTTCTTTTTAAAAAACAATGTTTATTTACAAATGATCAAGTCAGTAGATTATTTAGCTGGCTGCTGAAGCTGATGGTAAATCTACGCTATATGTTGACAGGTTTTTTTTCTTCCGTCAAAGTTTCAGTTCGTCTTGGTGTCGTTTGCAAAAAGCTTTGATATAAAAAAATAATAATAGAAACTTGCACTGACTTGACTGTTTTCAGGTAGCGTTAGTTCCCACTAATATAACAATTAGAGTGCCGCACTAACCTTCATCGCTGTCATCATCCCAATTGCTGGAACCGGAACCGGAAACTTCATCAGCGTAGTACAAACTTGCTGAACCTGAATCATACTCTTCATTTGCCGACCCAGATCCTTCATCATGTTTGATCTCTGTGCAAGAAGAACGGTGAATAAATGAGGCTAGTTAAGTTCCTATATACAAAACGTCAAAAGTCGTACATGCGGACTTTTATGTTTTTTTTCATGGAAATACATACAAACAAATTTAATATACGCTATTCTTGTGTCACAGAACAACTTGATCGGTGATACACAGTATAAAGGGAAACGTATTAAATGCAAAGTTTACTTTCATGTAGAGAGTTTAAATAATCACGACAAGCCCGCAGAAGTATTGTTTTCATTGGAGACGAGAGCCCTTCGCATATCGCACCCCAACCCCACCCCCAACCATGTCTTCCAGGGTTGCAAAAGTACTGCAAGGGAAACGTGTCTTGTCCACTGAAGAAAACATAAGCGTAATCTTGTCTTGGTTTCTGTGGTATAAAGCAATTAGGCGAAGTGAACTTCCCCTGTATGGGATGCTAGCACATCGTAGGAACCTCCTTGGTGTTGTGAAACGCATTTATAGAATAAAGTGCCTTGCCCAAGAACACAGCATGTGTCACTGGCCGGACTGCCCGTCCGGATAGCAACAACCTAACCATTAAGTCGCCACGTCTCCCATGAACAATTACAAGTCTTACAATATTTATACACAAAGGACTCCTACCACAAAAATGGCATGATTTCTTGCATTGAATCTTCATAAGATCAGGATACTTAGTACAATAGTCATTTTTAGCCATCTCAGGACAAGTGTCAAACTGATCATCACATTGATCTGGTGTAAGGGAAGTAGGGAAGTATAATGGTAAGTACATTTAATTAACATTTAAAACTACAGACTGAGGACATCACCTTTGATTATCTTAATCAGATCCAGAATAAATTTCTGGAATCTGATTCATCTGTCCTACTTCCGTGACCGATCGTGGTCAAACACCGAACGGGAAGAGACGCTTTTGGCAACATGAGCGCAAAAAGCTCTATTAAAATTTATATCAATCAGCCAGTTTCTTCACGACAATCAATCGAACTGAATATTTGAGAACAGTTCCTTCTTCATTTCCTTTTTCTACGTAAAACAGAGAAGAAGCTTTCTAAAGCTACGAACTGCTTTACAAATTCATCTTAAGTGTTTTCTCTGCAAATACAAGAAAAGCCTGTCTTTCTCCTAGTAGTGACTGTGATTTTTTTCTGACCCTAGCAACTCTAACTGAGACTTTATTTCTTGACAAGACAAACTATCATGATGTACCTTCTTCTATCACGGGCTTCTTGGGTTTCAGTCCCTGATAGACTGGCACAGCCTGAAGGCCCTGGACTGGAATTCCTGCCGTCTCTTGAGGCATACCGGCTGCCATTGCGTCGTTCATAGTTGTATCTGTAAAATAAAACCGGACTAAGAATGGATGCGCAATAAAACAGAAACAAAGACGAATAAGCTACATAAGTATCACGTTTTCAACGAATTGCCATGATATTTCGGTGACTTACTCGAAGCGCTGTTTTAATCTTTTCGTTGAACAAAGAGCGGTAGAGTGCTTCTCCTTCTGGTGGTCACCAAGGACTATCGAGCGAGTAACGTCTGACTATGTGTCTGCTATTTGATAATGGAATTAATATTTTCTCCATTTTTTTACACTTCAGACAGTGTTTTTTCTTCAGACAGCACGTTCTCTTCGTTTCACGTTTTGCCATTCTTTTACTTTCTTTGTTCTAACGTTTGTAGAAAAAGGCCATCAAGGCTTGTGAAGAC